>NC_090249.1:37816804-38115531 GCF_037325665.1 Littorina saxatilis | reverse complement strand
AAAGGACTTAACATTTCTTACATACGGCTCAAGTTGACTAAAATCTTTACAAACATTGACTATATTCTATACAAGAAACACTTTAACAAGGGTAAAAGGAGAAACAGAATCCGTTAGTCGCCTCTTACGACATGCTGGGGAGCATCGGGTAAATTCTTCCCCCTAACCCGCAGGGGGAGTACGTGGATGTGGACTCTTACTGACTGAGTTGGTTTCAAGTTACGATTGTGACAACAAAATATTTATTGCTGAGATTTTTGAGGATTTTCTTAACAGAGCCATTCGGCTTTCGGGCTCCTCCACCCCCAAAGCTTAGTTCACGTAAGAACACTTATCCCTGGTAACAGCTTGTGGTGATTAGGCCTGTCAATTTAGTTCGCACGTGCGGCAGTTCAGTGCGGAAACGAAGTCATACAACCGTGAATCAAAAACAAAAAAATCGTTCCCCTTTTCGTCCTTTGGTGTGTGCCGTTTTTTGGGGGTGAGGATGGGTTTGGGGTGGGGGTCACTGAGGGTCTGACCAAAGCGGCCGGGTTTGATGTTAAATCGTTTGATCTTCACGTATTTTTTTTAGTTTGACGTACAGTGCACATTTACTGATCCGGCGTTACCAAAGTCAGAGGCTGAGTAGTCGGAGAGAGTCAGTTCCGGTCAGAGAGTCAGCTGCGGCTTACACTGATGGAAGTGCACATTTTTAAGCCTACATTTTACGATGTGACGTTGTTGTTGTTGTTGTTGTTCAGGTTAAATGTCGGCCTTAATTAGTGTAGCCAATAAAAAACGAAGGAACCTATTTTTAACTGATTACGTAAGAAGAGCTTATTAATCTGCACTAAGGTCCAAATCTAGGTCCACGTTTGTTAACTTGAATGTTGAGTCAGTGAAGGTTACCGAAAACGAGACTAAATTTATGCATGACACGGGTCAAACACGTGTGACTCTGCAGAACCACGTGTGTGTTCGTCCGGCGAAGCAGTGGATTATCGACGTCTGCTGGAGAGAAAAAAGCGGATAATCACTAGCCATGATTTCGCTGAGTCATCGTTGTACGAGTTGTGTAACCGCTAAAAATCAGCGAAGTAAGAACTGGTGTTGTTGATTGCTTCCACCCTCCGCCACAACTGAGGTTTCACAAGGTTTCATTTTTGATTTCATGTTTTGACCCAACCCCCGACCACCCCGGGACGGGGCACGGTCTTAAAAAATGCGAATTCATCGAGTTAGAATGGATTCACCCTTCACATTCTCACCCTGCTCCTCTCTTCTCTCCGACCCGCTGCCTGTCCATCTCTCGTCCGTTCTGTTCAGCTCTCACAAGGCCAACACCCAGAGATACAGTGTACTTGTAGATCCGGTGTGACATTTTCATCTTTCGCCGTGTTGATATTTCGCTTCTCGGCCTCGTTGATCTAGTATAAACTCTACATTGAACAAAAAAACACCCTTCGATAGTATAGAACATTTTGTGTGTGTGCCGCTTCGGACCCCTATAACGGCAGAATGTGAATAGTCAACTTATATGACGGCGGCCATGTAGGCCTAATGCAAGCAAAAGAAGAATAAATTACTCTCTTCGATCAGTGCCTGTGAATAATTTCATAATGGCAACGACTAGTGCACTTGAACTTATCCCGCTCTCTATTAGTACGAAAAGGTTGGGAATTATATAAGTGTCCTTACATCCTTACGTATCGTGTCCCGGCGTTTCCAGTTCATTGCGTTCTCTGCATGGAGAGGGGAGAGTGCTCGAGACTGGTTTGGGGGGGGGGGGGGGGGGGGCGGGGGGGGGGTGGGGGGGGGGGGGGGGGGGGGGCGGGGGCGGAGGTTAAAAGAGTACTTGTCCACAGGCCAACGAATATTGAAAATAAGATTGTTAAGAGGCTGCATTTCAGGTCAGTCAAAAGGTAATTTGCAAGAGTTTCCATAGTACACTGTACTTTACAGTGGGTGGGTGTTCACTGTCGGTCACAGGCACAGGGTTTGGGCAAGGGGAAGAAGTGGTGTCTGGTGGTTCTCTTTATTGCACCTCAATTCTTGCACAAAAATGGAATGGACATAAACCAGTGGCATTTGCCTGTGGTACTGCTGGGGTCAAGCTAAGTTCACCTGTCAGTGTCACTCCATTCAAAGACTTCCCTCATTTTAAAAACAGATTTCCTCTGATTGTCTGTGGTCTTAAAAGGGGGGGGAGGGGGGGGGGTGTACTTCTGTCTTGATCACAAAGAGATGAGAATGCAGGTAGCCTATAGGCCCTATGGAAATCTTAACAAATGATGAAAGATATTTGACATTTCCACCTGTCCTAAGGAGTGAGTACTTTTGCCCAAAACCGGCTTCCTGGGTGGGTCCTAAACAAGTGATGTCCGGAAATAATTACTCTGTCAGGTTGTTAATCAATTGTGAGGATAAAGGTTGCTTGTTCATTTCAATGCTTGACAATGAAAGTTGCTTGTTCTTGTCAATGCTTGTTATTCTCTCAGGTGCCAGGAGACTGGTTCCGAATGACTCACTTACTGTATACTATATACTCACTTACATAGCGTATGCATTTAGAGTGCTTATTTTCCTTTGTTCCGCAGGTATTTGGAGTTTTGAGTCCTAAATTTTCTTTTATTTCATTTTACAGGCCGCTGTCTACAAGTAGCTCATCTGTCAAGATCAAAGTTCTGCATCAAAAAGACCTCTCAGTTTCTTCTCCATCTTCGTTGTCATCGCCAGCATGTCTCTCAGGCTGCTGACCGGAAATCTGACCTTCACCTCTCTGCGACCCCTTGACCTTTCCACCTGTACTAAGGAGTAAGTACTTTGGCCAAAAAGTTTCCAGGGTCAGGTGTAAACAGGTGATGTCTGTTAATAACTCTGTCAGGTTGTTAATTAATATGCCCCTTCCAAAACCGTGAGGCAAGATTATGTGGCTAATCAGAGAAGGCAAGTAATTCTGGCATCACATTCAATGATGAGTAGTACAGCCCTATCTGCCATGTGAACTTAAGTTAATGATTCAGAAGAGCATTTATACTAGGAGACAACAGAAGGTAGAGCCTATCACAGACAGCTCTCTTCAACTCACAGGTGTTCGTGTCTCTGACCAGTAGCCATTGAACATTTGAAGTTGAAATTGAACTATAAACAGCTCAGGATAAGGATATGATTTCATATAGTCGTGTGAGGTTAACCTCATGGAAATTCAGGCTGCTTTCTCACTGGGGAAAGCGAGCTGCCATACAGTACGGTGCTACCCTTTTTTTACATTTATTCAAGTTTTGACTAAATGTTTTAACATAGAGGGGGAATCAAGACGAGGGTTGTGGTGTATGTGTGTCTGTGTGTGTGTGTGTGTGTGTGTCTGTCTGTGTGTGTGTGTAGAGCGATTCAGAGTAAACTACTGGACCGATCTTTATGAAATTTTACATGAGAGTTCTGACACGGGTATGATATCCTCAGACGTTTTTTTCATTTTTTCGATAAATGTCTTTGATGACGTCATATCCGGCTTTTTGTAAAAGTTGAGGCGGCACTGTCACACCCTCATTTTTCAATCAAATTGATTGAAATTTTTGTAAAGCAATCTTCGACGAAGGCCGGACTTTGGTATTGCATTTCAGCTTGGTGGCTTAAAAATTAATTAATGACTTTGGTCATTAAAAATCTGAAAATTGTAATTAAAATTATTCTTTTATAAAACGATCCAAATTTACGTTAATCTTATTCTTCATCATTTTCTGATTCCAAAAACATACAAATATGTTATATTCGGAGTAAAAACAAGCTTTGAAAATTAAAAATATAAAAACTATGATCAAAATTAAATTTCCAAAATCGATTTGAAAACAATTTCATCTTATTCCTTGTCGGTTCCTGATTAAAAAAACATATAGATATGATATGTTTGGATTAAAAACACGCTCAAAAAGTTAAAACGAAGAGAGGTACAGAAAAGCTTGCTATGGCTGCAGCACAGCGAAACCACTACCGCGCTAAACAAGCTCATCAGTTTCACTGCGTTTTGCAAGAGCGGCGGACTACGGTCATTGTGATAAAATGCAGTGCGTTCAGTTTCATTCTGTGAGTTCCACAGCTTGACTAAATGTAGTAATTTCGCCTTACGCGACTTGTTTTTTCCTGCATGGGTGTATTCATATTTCCAAGCCCTGAGACTTTCACTGTGAACTTGGGTTCTTTATCGTGCGCATGCCTATACACAGGGGTGTTCGAACACCGCAGAGAGTCTGCACAAAGTTGACTCTGGGAAATAAATCCCTCGCGGATTGTTGGGATCGAACCCACGCCGGTAGCGACAACAAGTTTTGAAGCTTTTTCCCCGCCCAAGTACTCATCAAGGCCGGCAAACAGCTCAACAGAGCAGGTGTGAAGAGGAACTAGTGAGACACCCTGTCACATAAACTTTATAACACATACAGTGGTTAGAAAAGATCCTTCTTTTCTATATACATATACTAGAGGAATACCCGGCTTCGCCGGGTGAATCGCGAGACAGAGACAGACAGCGTGGCGGTTCGCCGTCTTAGAGCACGTGTTGAACATTTTCATCCACCAGTTTGTGCCCACACAAAGGAAGGCAAGAACATACAGAGAGACAAAAGCCGCCAGACCCCATCACAAACAGAACTCTACAATCCACAGGTGTTGCCTGGCGAGCTAGCTATAAATAGCTCACAACTTCTAAGGCGAACAACTCTGCAGAGTCTGCTGTGAAGGGCGACGGTAGTCTCCCTGTCACACTCGACCCCCTTTGAATGAACTTTGTCCCCAAAGTTCCGAACCATGGACCCGCCAAGCTTAGGTCCCTCCCAGGTTGGTGGAATGGGAACAGCACGAAAATGATTCAGTGGCCATAATGCCATTCCTGAACATATCATGTCGAGTCCCATCCCTGTCGACGACGCCAAATGTAACCGAGTGCCGAAACACCACAATCACCTTTGAAGGCGAAGTCCACTCAAACGGGATTGAGAATTCTCTATAATAACTTTCTTTCTCTCCTTTTTTTTTTTTTTTTTTTTTTTAGCGTATCATCAACTCACGTCCCTAAAAGGAAAATTTCCTGTGAGGACGTTAAGGACCCCTAGATTCTATAATAACTGTTATGGCTTCTCAAAGGAAGGCCAGAACATACAGAGTCAGAGAGACCAAAGCCGCCAGACCCCATCACAAACAGAACTCTACAATCCACAGGTGTTGCCCACACACACACACACACACACAGAAGCCGTATATATCTATCTATATATATAAATATATAGAGATAGATGACAGTGGATTTTTCGATAAATAGATTCGACCTTTGCACTTTTACAGTGAGGACAACTTACGGGTACAGGCAAGGAAAGCCGCGTTCTGGACAGTGCAGTGACCTTCTAAAAATAGTAACGGGAATATGGATTGACGCCACACGAAGGAAGGGAGATAAATGCGCAAAACACTGGAGAAGATAAGGAAGAGTTACTGGGAATGGATGTAGTGGATCTACAGAAAAACCCAAATCGGTTCAGCGCTGCGCGCTGAGAGCACGTGTTGAAAATTCTCATCGAACAGGTTGTGTCCGGGGTCTACCTGAATATGCCCACCAAATTTGAAGCAGATCCATCGAGAACTTTGGCCGTGCATCGCGAACACACAGACAGACAGACACAAGCCGTATATGTATAGATATACAATAGGTTTCAGTGTAAGCATAGTGTTGAATATGCCTAAGATTTTATCAGCAAATTTGTATTGACTGTATAATTTGAATAAAACGAAACAGCAATATTTGTTAAGATCTTTTGCTATTTTCTCCGTGTTCTTGTCCTTTCAGTGAAATCCTGGCCTACTTCGAGAACAGCTACGACCTGAACGAAAGCTTGTATACAGGTCTCAAAGGTAAGGGATGTTGGTGGTTAAAGGTGGCTTCCTTCCAAGAGCATGGTTATTGGACAGTTTTCTTCAAAGAACATGTTTCAAGGTTTCTGTAATTATTGTTCCTGCCTGTTCGTAGCATGTTCCATGACATTTTATTTGCTTGCAACCTGTTCCAAGTGTTATGTAAATTGTCATTACCCAAGATTTTTTAAGGGACATTCAGTCATTAAAGAAAAGAAAAGAAAAGAAAAAAGAAAAGACTTATTCTTCCAGTATTTGATATTGACTTAAAGTATGTGTGAATGGTTCGTTTGTCAAACTGTTCCATGGGCTAACCTTTCTCGTTGTTAAATTCAGTCAAGTTTTTGACTTAATATTTAAACATAGACTAGGAATCGAGACGAGGATGATGGTGTATGTGTGTCTGTGTGTGTGCCTGTGCGTGTGTGTATGTGTAGAGTGATTCAGAGAAAAACTACTGGACCAATCTTCATGAAACTTTACAAACAAATCCTACCAGTTGATATCCCCAGACATTTTTTTTGGGGGGGGATAAATGTCTTTGATGACGTCATACCCCGCTTTTATTGAAAGTTGAGGCAGCACTGCCACGACCTCATTTTGTAACCAATTTGACATTTTGGTCAAGCAATCTTTGACTCAGTCCAGACTATGGAATTTGCTCTGACAAAATGATAACAAAAATGTTGTTTGGTGGCTTGTTGTCAGAAAGGCATTTTTTGTTCATCCTCAGGGAGCATATCGCCTTCTATTACAAATTGAGGACATCATTAGATTTACATTAATTCACTCTAGATCTGGTAATTTACCTTTTTTGTACAAATGTGTGTGCTATTCTGTGCTTTACACCACTATGAGAAATTTTAATTTAGTCTGTTGTAAAAAACATTGCAGATGCCAACAGCATTTACAAATGTCCGGACCGTCTGCGTCTGCCGTTGGTGTTCTATTACGCCCACACTGCCGTTGTTTATGTCAACAAGCTGCTGCTGGCCGGACTGATCAAGGTCAGATCATTTAATCTTTGTGTATCTGCCTTGTTGTTTTCGTCTTTATCGGTCATTCAGGGGCATGAATGAGAACTCACAGTATCTTGGAGTACATGGAGTATATGTACCTGAAGACCAGACATTTTGTCAAGCTTTGGGAGGGGCAGGTGGTCTACTTTCTAAGGCAGGACACGATAATTAAACAAGTCGCGTAAGGCGAAAATACAATATTTAGTCAAGTAGCTATCGAACTCACAGAATGAAACTGAACGCAATGCCATTTTTCAGCAAGACCGTATACTCGTAGCATCGTCAGTCCACCGCTCATGGCAAAGGCAGTGAAATTGACAAGAAGAGCGGGGTAGTAGTTGCGCTAAGAAGGATAGCACGCTTTTCTGTACCTCTCTTTGTTTTAACTTTCTGAGCGTGTTTTTAATCCAAACATATCATATCTATATATTTTTGGAATCAGGAACCGACAAGGAATAAGATGAAAGTGTTTTTAAATTGATTTCGAAAAAAAAAATTTGATAATAATTTTTATATATTTAATTTTCAGAGCTTGTTTTTAATCCGAATATAACATACTAGTGATACCCGTGCTACGCACGGGATTTTCTTCTTTATAAATTACATAATTAATTGTGAATAAGCAACAAAAACGTGTTAAATGTTTGATGGCATCATACAAAACAAAATGCCATAAATTTATTGGGAGAAAATAGTGTGCACCGTACAATAACAGTTTTACACATCAGCAAATAGGAAAAAGTAACAGTTGGTACTGTGAACAATAAAACGCCTATCAAATTTTCATATAATTGGGAAAGGATAAAACAGCGTTAATGTGTGCCCTTTTGAGATTTCAGTCAATGTGGACAGTCTGAGAATTCAGTCAATGTGACAACATGATTTTGTTATGCTTCAATTAAGATGCATGCTAGTTAAAATGTACAAAAACAATATGTAACACCAATTATATAATTGGGAAAGAAATCTTGTCGCAGTTCGCCGACTGCTCGAGTCACCCACAATGAAATGTTTGTACGATTGACTGCACTTAAATTAGCGGCTACATTGACATAAGTGAAGTACATAAATGTGCAAAAAAATGTGCCCATAGAACAATATTTTTACACATCACCATACATGTCTTGAGCTGTCTTGAGACAGGAAAAAAACAACCAGCGTTAAATGGAACAAAATGTTTACACTTTGGCAAACATGTGAATAAAAAGTAGTTAAAATGTGAAGTTGGTTCTGCGAACAACAACATGTTTACATAGAAGCAAAATGTTTACAGATCACCATGCATATGTATAGAGAAAAACACTCTCACACAACGCTAAATGTGCAAATGAACTGTGTGCACATCGTCATGCTCACAATTGGGAGCTGGATAAAAAGACAGCACTAATGATTGCAATGAAGAACACTATCATAGTTGCACATCAGTACACCCGTACTTGCAAAAAGTACAGCAAAAGAGGGGGGGGGGGGGGGGTTCTGACACCGAAGAGAGTCTGCACACAAAGTTGACTCTGTGAAATAAATTTCCGCCGAACCTGGGATCGAACTCACGCTGACAGCGGCCAACTGAATACAAATCCAGCGCGCTACCAACTGAGCTATGTCTCCAAATTTGCAGAACGTGCACTTGCAATCACCCAAATAAATTAAATATGCTGACATTTGTAGAACCTGCATTTGCTATCAATTCATTGGTACTTAGTCGCTATGGTGAAAATCTGAAAGAACAAACTAAAAGCATACTCAGAACATTTGTGAAACAAAATACTTTTCCAACTCAAGGGAAGTAATCAAAATCACACTCACTAAACCCAGAACGTGCACATGCAATCACCCAAATAAATGAAAAATGCTGAAATTGTTAGAACCTGCATTTGCTATGACCCAAATTAATGAAAAATGCTGATGTTTGGAGCACAATCATTCGTCAATTAATTGGGATTTACCTGGCAAAAGTGCGCAAAGTTGTTGAGTGGACATACCCCGATCTGTCGCCTTGTCTGCGGAAGCAAATGGCGTCTTCCTATGTGAAGAAAATGAGAAAAAGAATATATAGATTGTACACAGGTGTATGGGTAAAATTGAACTTGAGCGTGTTAAATTCATAGCTCATAATTCAATCAATCAATCAATGAGGCTTATATCGCGCATATTCCGTGGGTACAGTTCTAGGCGCTCTGCAGTGATGCCGTGTGAGATGAACTTTTATACGGCCAGTAGATTGCAGCCATTTTGGCGCATATTTACCTTTCAAGGCCTATTATTCCAAGTCACACGGGTATAGGTAGACAATTATTAACTGTGCCTAAGCAATTTTTTCCCAGAATGACCCTTTTGTCAATCGTGGGATCTTTAACGTGCACACCCAATGTAGTGTAAAGGGGGGGGGGGGTTCTGACACCGAAGAGAGTCTGCACACAAAGTTGACTCTGTGAAATAAATTTCCGCCGAACCTGGGATCGAACTCACGCTGACAGCGGCCAACTGAATACAAATCCAGCGCGCTACCAACTGAGCTATGTCTCCAAATTTGCAGAACGTGCACTTGCAATCACCCAAACAAATTAAATATGCTGACATTTGTAGAACCTGCATTATTTTGCTATCAATTCATTGGTACTTAGTCGCTATGGTGAAAATCTGAAAGAACAAACTAAAACCATACTCAGAACATTTGTGAAACAAAATACTTTTCCAACTCAAGGGAAGTAATCAAAATCACACTCACTAAACCCAGAACGTGCACATGCAATCACCCAAATACATGAAAAATGCTGAAATTTTTAGAACCTGCATTTGCTATGACCCAAATTAATGAAAAATGCTGATGTTTGGAGCACAATCATTCGTCAATTAATTGGGATTTACCTGGCAAAAGTGCACAAAGTTGTCGAGTGGACATCCCCCGATCTGTCGCCTTGTCTGCGGAAGCGAATGGCGTCTTCCTATGTGAAGAAAATGAGGAAAAAGAACATATATATTGTACACAGGTGTATGGGTAAAATTGAACTTAAGCATGTTAAATTCATAGCTCATAATTCAATCAATCAATCAATGAGGCTTATATCGCGCATATTCCGTGGGTACAGTTCTAGGCGCTCTGCAGTCATGCCGTGTGAGATGAAATTTTATACGGCCAGTAGATTGCAGCCATTTCGGCGCATATTTACCTTTCACGGCCTATTATTCCAAGTCACACGGGTATAAGTAGACAATTATTAACTGTGCCTAAGCATTTTTTTTCCAGGAAAGACCCTTTTGTCAATCGTGGGATCTTTAACGTGCACACCCAATGTAGTGTACACGGGGGGGGGGGGGGTTCTGACACCGAAGAGAGTCTGCACACAAACTTGACTCTGTGAAATAAATTTCTGCCGAACCTGGGATCGAACTCACGCTGACAGCGGCCAACTGAATACAAATCCAGCGCGCTACCAACTGAGCTATGTCTCCAAATTTGCAGAACGTGCACTTGCAATCACCCAAATAAATTAAATATGCTGACATTTGTAGAACCTGCATTTGCTATCAATTCATTGGTACTTAGTCGCTATGGTGAAAATCTGAAAGAACAAACTAAAACCATACTCAGAACATTTGTGAAACAAAATACTTTTCCAACTCAAGGGAAGTAATCAAAATCACACTCACTAAACCACCTTGAAGTGGAGTACACTAAAAACGAAATGAACAAAAATCCAAAAAATAAAACATTGGCACGATTTCCAACAATTGAAAGGTTTTAGGCAGCAACTCTTCTGCAAAATCTTGTTAGAGTGTCTTTGCTATTAAATAAACTATTCTCAACGAAAAAGAGATCTACAATGATGTCAAAACTGCCCACAGTCAGTTGCTGACGTAACCAAAACACACGTGGAACTTCGAGTCACGAACTCGAAATGCAAATGAAAGGCATCAAAACCAACCTAAATCATAGTCATGGTCATATCAAACCTAGAATATAATCATACTGAGTTGTTATCCTCATATACGAAGAATAAAATTGGCTTACTTGTGTTTTTACGGGTTCAGCAAGTTTTGACAGAGCTAGGAGACAGCTGCCGGTTCGACAGACGACACTTTCGGAACCTTACAATTTGCAGATCGTAGCACAATAGGAACAAAACGAAAGTAAAGATAAATTCTGGTTACAGTACACTGTGGCAAAATGGTTTCGGAACACTTTAAGAAGGAGACTGACTTACCTGTCGCGCTTGGTCGATGCCTGAACAAACATTCGCCGAGTCGAACTTGCTTGTAGTTGTAGATGCCGCATGTCGTGCGGGCGGAACTGAGTGTCTGAGCCAATGGGAGACACGGTTCTTTAACAGCCAATGGGGAGGTCTTCCGGTCGAGTCGTCTGCTAAGAAATGGCGCGTCAGAATGCCAGAAAAAGCCATTTGGCTTCGGAATCGGCTATTCTAACCGGGCGGAACCTGTCCGCCGCCAAACGTTCCTAGGTACCGCGGAAATCGGGGCCCAAATCGGCCGGGTTTGGGAGGAGATAGCGATGCAAGGCCCCAAAACGGTCGAAACGGATTTCCTTCGGAAACACTCGGAACTGCCGAACGGAAACACTCGGAACTGCCGAAGATGGCCGAAAGTTGAAGAAGAACCAATCACAGATCTCTTTCGGCGAGGTCAAAGTTCAGGTCAAAGTTCACTGTTGTCTGCTCAAATTTGCGAGACAAACCTCTTGAAACTTTGTTCGTGGACAAAATTGGAAGTCGGGACCTAGCGGAATCGATTTCCTGGGTCACGTTGGCATGGTAACCGAAGGAGAAGGCACAAATCCGCGCGGTTTGGTCACAGGAATCGAAAAACCACCGAAAATCCTACCAGTATTATATAGTAGATTTATATGTTTTGGGAATCAGGAAATGATGTAGAATAAGATGAACGTAAATTTGGATCGTTTTATATAAAACAAATTATTACAATTTTCAGATTTTTAATGACCAAAGTCATTAATTAATTTTTAAGCCACCAAGCTGAAATGCAATACCGAAGTCCGGGCTTCGTCGAAGATTACTTGACCAAAATTTCAACCAATTTGGTTGAAAAATGAGGGCGTGACAGTGCCGCCTCAACTTTCACGAAAAGCCGGATATGACGTCATCAAAGACATTTATCAAAAAAATGAAAAAAACGTATGGGGATTTCATACCCAGGAACTCTCATGTCAAATTTCATAAAGATCGGTCCAGTAGTTTGGTCTGAATCGCTCTACACACACACACAGACAGACACACACACACACACACACACACACATACACCACGACCCTCGTCTCGATTCCCCCCTCTACGTTAAAATATTTAGTCAAAACTTGACTAAATATAAAAAACGCAAGGTATTCAAAAGATAAACCAACATAATTTACACAGTTCAAAATATCTACTAAACTAGTGCATTTTTCTGTGACTTTTGCACTCTGAGACTTATAAGAAATGACTTGTTTTGACCTTATTCCATTTCCTTTGACCCTTTGCCATCTACCTTGTTATACAAGAAGTCATATGGCGAATGTGTAACAGTGTGACGTACCTCCCTCAGAGGGTGCGCTCATGTGTGTGTGTGCATGCGTGTATGTGTGTTGTACAGTTGTCATATATATATATATATGTCAGTGTGTGAAATGTAAACAAGTGAAATATTGACATACTTTTATGAGACCGACGTAGTCACTGACACGCACACACATCTCTGTCTGTCTGTCTCTCTCTCTCTCTCTGTGTCTCTCTCTCTCTCTCTCTCTCTCTCTCTCTCTCTCTCTCTCTCTCTCTCTCATCTCTTTCATCTCTTTCATTCTCCCTCCCTCCCCTCTCTCTTTTTTTCTCTCCCCCCCCCCCCCCCCCCCCCCAGTCTCTCATTCTCGTCTCTCTCTCCCTCTCTCTCCCTCTGTGTCTGCGTGTGTATGTGTGTGTGCGTGTGTATATGTCTGTGTGTGTGTGTGCGCATATGTGTGTGTGTGTGTGTGTGTGTGTGTGTGTGTTGTATTGAGTGCTAACGTGATTGCAGGCATGCGGCGCACGTGAGTGTGCGAGTCGACTTTTCTTTTCCTTTGTATTATATTGACATACATGTACATTTCAATGTTCTATCATGCATTATGTATTCATATAGGTAATGTTGTAATTAGTAATACTGTATGATTGCGATTGACAATTGTCCTTTTATTGTCTTTATTTTTATGTCTTAGTTTAGCAGGGACAGATTGTAAGACTAGGCGTGAGCCTAAAATCTCCATCCTTGAGTAATAAAGTTTGTTTGTTCGTTCGTTTGTTCGTTTGTTCTCTCTCTCTCCCTCTCTCCCTCTCTCTCATTCACCCCTCCTCTCCCCTCTCTCTCTTCTCTGTGTGTTGATGTTTTGTTAGTTGCAATATTTAATTACACAATCCTCCTCTTGTCTATGTTCGTCTTGTGTTGCACTGTCCTTGGCTTTGGATTGGTGCCCGAGAAATGGTAGCAGAGTTTATTCAGAGTTTTAAAAGAAACTTATGACTGTCACGTTGCTGACCCAAACATTTATGGGAATTTCAACATATGTTAAATGTCCTTGTACAAATCGAGAAAACTGGACTGACATTTCCTGTGATGGGCTGTGACTATTTTAAGTTCAAAACAACTGTGTGTGTGACTTTGTGTGTGTGTTCGTGTGTGTGTGCGTTTTTGTGCATGCGTCTGTGTGTCTGTGTGCCTGTGTATGTGTGAGTGCAATGGTTTATTTAATCAGGTAAGCCAGGAATTGAAGTTGCGTTCTGCTTTTAAGTCCTTCAAAAGATCCAAACCAGACCATAACCGTCTAAACAAATTATATAAAACTGAAGTAAATATAGGTCTTTAAGTAGAAATGATAAGGAAAAAGGAGCATTGAGTTTATCCTTGTGCAAAGATAAGCAAAAAAAAAAAAAGGTCTGTTTACGGTAACCCGACCGACCCTAGTTTTTTCGTGCGACCCTAAGACTTTTTTTTGGCATTTGGGGGGGAAAAAAAAATCTTGTTTTTTTTTGCAAAATAACGTAAAAATATGGTTTTTTGGAAAAAGGGGGAAAAAAAAAAATCCCGACCTACCGACCCTATTTTTTGGGCCTATGTTACCGTAAACAGACCTATTTTTTTTGTTTGGCCTAAGCAAGTTCAGAATAGGCGGTCAAACAGTATACTTTTGTGCAACACAGTATCTATGGAGAACCTTCTTCTCTGGAGTACATCCTGTTAAAAACATGTTGTGTGAAATGTATTCTTCCCTGCAGTACATTGGGTTGTACAAATCCTGTAAAATGATTTATCTCCCCACTTCCACACAACAGAAAAAACCAGTAAGACAAAGTTTAAGAAAGACAAACAAACAAAAACCAAGCAAGGCAGGGAACATTTCTTTGCCTATATTCCTCTCCATGGAAAAGGCTAAATCAGAAAATAAGTATTCACCGAGACTATGACCTAGCTGACCAAAACATGTTGTCCGAGATAGCAGCCTGTCTCGGTATCATGTCCACAGCTATGGGGCCTAATTCTTCATAAAACAGATTTTTCTTGCTTTCCAGCTTGATTAGATGATATCACTTTAAGCATAACATAACATATCTGTATAATTTTGGATTCGGGGAGAAATAGAGAATTTAATCAATTATCATTTGTATCTGTTATTGTGATCAAATTTTGATTATGCAATTAATCCATTCATTTTTAAGCTTCAAAGCTGAAATGAAATCTCATAATCTGAACTGAGTCAAAAAATGAAACACATTTCAATCAATTTGATTAAACCATGTCACTGTCACCACAGTGCCGTCTTAAGCATTTTTTTGTTACATTTAGTCAAGTGTTGACTAAATGTTTTAACATAGAGGGGGAATCGAGACGAGGGTCGTGGTGTATGTGTGTGTCTGTGTGTGTGTGTAGAGCGATTCAGAGTAAACTACTGAACCGATCTTCATTAAAATGTACACGAGAGTTTCTGGGAATGATATCCCCAGACATTTTTTTTCATTTGTTCGATATATGTCTTTGATGACGTCATATCCGGCTTTTTGTAAAAGTTGAGTCGGCACTGTCACACCCTCATTTTTCAATCAAATTGATTGACATTTTTGTAAAGCAATCTTCGACGAAGGCCGGACTTTGGTATTGCATTTCAGCTTGGTGGCTTAAAAATTAATTAATGACTTTGGTCATTAAAAATCTAAAAATTGTAATTAAATTTGTTTTTTATAAAACGATCCAAATTTACGTTCATCTTATTCTTCTTTAATTTCTGATTCCAAAAACATATAAATATGTTATATTTTGATTAAAAACAAGCTGTGAAAATTAAAAATATAAAAATTATGATCATAATTACATTTCCGAAATCGATTTAAAAACAATTTCATCTTATTCATTGTCGGTTCCTGATTCCAAAAACATATAGATATGATATGTTTGGATTAAAAACACGCTCAGAAAGTTAAAACGAAGAGAGGTACAGAAAAGCGTGCTATGCAGCACAGCGAAACCACTACTGCGCTAAACATGCTCGTCAGTTTCACTGCGTTTTGCACGAGGGGCAGACTACGGTCATTGTGAAAAAATGCAGTGCGTTCAGTTTCATTCTGTGAGTTCCACAGCTTGACTAAATGTAGTAATTTCGCCTTACGTGACTTGTTTTTATATTAGAAATTAAAAACGTGTGGGGATATTATCTGGAAGAACTCATATGTAAAGTAAAAAAAAAATAGCTGTTGGTTAGTTTTGTTGGAATCGCTGTGCATTCACACACAGCAACCAGGCTGCTGATATCAGCCATGTGTTTCAGTTGAAAGATGCTCTGATCCTGTGTGACAGCTCGATTAGATCTGTAGTAGTAAGCGTGATCAGTGATAAGAGAAGGAATATACCTCTAGCCTGTATATTATAGAGGGTCACAGCTGTCTCTCTGAAATATGAAGCTTTTTCACATGTGGATGAAAGAGTTTTACTATACCGTCATCAAGCGCAGTTTTAGCTCCAGGGTTATCAGATCAAACACAGACAAAAATTATGAATACGAGAGAATGCGTATGTCATATGCTTGCACACGGTTAAGCAGTTTTATACAAATGTACATACCTCACACTTTCTTCTGCTAGCTAGATCCACATTCTTCTTCTTCTTCTTCTTCTTCTGCGTTCGTGGGCTGAAACTCCCACGTACACGTGTTTTTTACACAAGTGGAATTTTACGTGTATGACCGTTTTTTACCCCGCCATTTAGGCAGCCATACGCCGTTTTCGGAGGAAGCATGCTGGGTATTTTCGTGTTTCTATAACCCACCGAACTCTGACATGGATTACAGGATCTTTTTCGTGCGCACTTGGTCTTGTGCTTGCGTGTACACACGGGGGTGTTCGGACACCGAGGAGAGTCTGCACACAAAGTTGACTCTGAAAAATAAATATCTCGCCGAACTCACGCTGACAGCGGCCAACTGGATACAGGAGCTACATCCCTGCCCCCGATCCACATTCCTTATCCTGTAAAGAAAATTCATTTATAAGATTTGTCAACCTGAATAAAGCTGGGTGGACCTGACATAAACTGTATTGTTTATGATACTCGTTGATAATTTTTTTACCTTTTACAGATCGATTGACAAGTTTTAAGTGCGGCAAGCAAACATTTACTGTCATCATGTGAGGCATGATGATGCTCCATTAAAATGAAATAAACACATACATTTGTAAGAAACAAATAACATGGCATTATCTTTGCACGGTATCCTCCAAAAACAGAGTATTGGCTGCCTATATGGCAGGATGGTTAAAAACGTCCCTGCACATTATCTTGCCAATTGGATCAAGTCAAGTTCTCTGTGGCAAGTGCCCTGTGATTGTAAAGCGCGGTTACACCCAACAACAACAACATCTGCCCAGTTTAAAACTCAGCATTAGACTCATGCGTGTCTTCTTCTTCTGCGTTCGTGGGCTGAAACTCCCACGTACACTCGTGTTTTTTGCACGAGTGGAATTTTACGTGTATGACCGTTTTTTACCCTGCCATTTAGGCAGCCATACGCCGTTTTCGGAGGAAGCATGCTGGGTATTTTCGTGTTTCTATAACCCACCGAACTCTGACATGGATTACAGGATCTTTTTCGTGCGCACTTGGTCTTGTGCTTGCGTGTACACACGGGGGTGTTCGGACACCGAGGAGAGTCTGCACACAAAGTTGACTCTGAGAAATAAATCTCTCGCCGAACGTGGGGACGAACTCACGCTGACAGCGGCCAACTGGATACAAATCCAGCGCGCTACCGACTGAGCTACATCCCCGCCGACTCATGCGTGTGTATTTTGTTGTTTGTTTCAGGAGCGTGTGAACCTGATGTTGGAGACGATGTTTGAGACGGGCGTGGATGAGATGTCGTGGGATGACACGGTGAGGATTTTACCACATGCATGTTAGCTAGTGCATGCATCTTGTTGATACTTGACATATGATTGGACTAGTGTTTGACCTAGCCAGCCTCAAAAAATATGCATGCAAAGGAAGTATTTCTTGTTTTATTTCCGTAATCGTTTTCTGCCAGGTTGAAGTATCTTTTGTATCCTCTGAACAGTGAACTGTAATGATAAATGATATGGAAGATCAGGTTCAACAAAGTAGTATTTCCTTTGTAGTGAGTTTCTAAAATGGAAATTAGTAAAAAAAAACACTGATACTTATGGCTGACAGGAGAACTACAGGATGGGAGGCAGCTACAAGTGGCCAAGTGTGGACGACATTGTGGAGTATCGGCGCAATGTGCGTAACATCATCCTCAAGTTGATCGCTGACACCCCCCTGCAGCTGCCCATCACCATGGACAGTCCTTGGGTGAGCGGGCTTTGTTGCAATAACTTATGTGTCTGTGTGTGTGTTTGGGGGGGGGATGTGTACTTGCATGGTTGAGTGGTGTGGGGATGTGTGTGTGTGTCTGAGCAATGTTGTGTTACTAATTTTCTTCATTGCAAGCAATCATGTTAAAGCTACAACCTCTTTGTTATTAATGACAGCAAAGAATGAATAAAATAACAAAATATGTTCCGGTTGTGCTCACGCATGCACACACATGCATGCACACGCATGCTCAAACATACACAAACACACACATGCATGCATTGCACACACACACGCGTGTGCTCACACACACGCTCACATGCATGCGCTCACACACACACAAATGTGCGTGCTCACAGACACACACACTTATGCACGCACCCACTCACTTTCAATTGAACTGGTTGCATTACAATCTGATGACAGGGATGGACCCTGAGTGTATTCCACCTGGATACATGATGAGTTTTGTTGTTGAGATCAATTGTCTGTCATGACGCATCCATGGTCATGGACATTTGCAGATCATAATTTGTCAGTATCTCAGATGTCAATGAACTTATGTCTATGTGCAGTGGGGTCTGGTGATGGGGATGGAACATGAGCGTATCCACCTGGAGACGTCGTCTGTCCTGCTGCGTCAGCTTCCTGCCCACCTGCTGCACAAACCGGAGGGTTGGGTCTACGCTCCTCTCTCCTGCGGTCAGTTCATTCTGCTTAGAGGGCAATTTTTAAACACATAGAAGTCTGATAAATTCTTGATCATTTATTCCATCCTTCCATTCTTCTTCCTTCTCCTTCTGTAGATAATATATCCATCCTCTTTCCCCCCCCATGCATCCAGTCACCCCAGTTCATTTGATTAAAAATAATATGCAAATCCCCCACACCCGCTTCCTTCTTCCCCTCTACCCCCGCTTCCAGGTCTGTATAATTATGTGATAACAATGCTGGATTGGCAATATTTATGCTGTGGACCCTTAACTTTTTTTTTTTTTTAGCAATTTGGAACAAAAAAAGGAGGAGACAGAATAAAGAGTAATCAAATGAGGGTCCCCCCCCCCCCCCCCCCCCCCCCGGATTCTTTTGGCTTAATTACCATCTCTATCTCAACTTTTGAGGGATGTTACTGATACTGCTGTTCTCTTAACCTGACAGATGCCTTCAGGCTGAAATAACATGACGATGATTATACTTTATGAATTTGAACTCTCCTAGCTGTGGGTAGTCGGGAATTCTGAACAGGGACTTGTTATTATTTAGAATGTTACAATTTATTTTCTACACTCGCAGGCTCAGGACTTGGGGAGAACAAGATGGTGCGCGTCAAGGGAGGGGAGGTCACTCTGGGCAAGCCGGAGGACTTTCCATCGTACGGCTGGGACAACGAATACGGGGAAGTGAACTGCAGGTAAGATATAGCAAACTTTTTCACACATAGTAATTAACTGCTGAAATTAAGTGTATATATACTGTTCAAGAAGTGCGTTTCAATGTTGAATGTATGCACAAACTGAGCACCGTTTTAGGTGGGATAAATTTGAAGACCATCCCAGTGCTATTACTGGAAGATGACAATGATATCTACATGTTGGAAATGGTACTCGTTGAACTCGGAGATTTAATTATAAATAGAGGGACCTGCGATTAAAGGACATCCTTGGCAGCAGCTTCAAGTGCCCCTACATTGCAGGTGGCCTCTCACCATCATAACAGGTATATTTTGGTCTACACATTGAGAAAAAGTCAACAAAAGGTGTCCTTTGTTTGGAGGTGTCCTTATCGGAGGGGCCATAGCAGGTACCACTGTACGACAGATTCAGGGTAACTGTACACTAGTCCCAAAGAAGCGTGAAATAAACAAACGTCTACTAAAATAGAACCCCTTTATATTCTCTCTTCAAAGACCTTGATTTTCTGGTCGTAAATTTAAGACCTGATTTTCTACACGCTTTACAGGTTAAACACCATAGCTTTTTTTGTTTTTTTTGTTTTTTTGTTTTGTTGCTTTGTGGTTTTAGTTTATTTATTTTGTACATACTTTGTTGGTAGCGTGCCTGCGTTTGAGGCAAGTCAGTACCTGATCACCAACGGAGAGTACCTGAAGTTTGTGCAAGACGGCGGGTACGAGCAGCAGGACCTGTGGACAGCAGAGGGCTGGAAGTGGGTGCAGTTCCGTCAGGCTAGGCACCCTACCTTCTGGGTCTGTGAACAAGGTGAGAACTCAGCTGGACAATTCAAGCGAACTAGGGGGCCCTTAACCAACTTGCCTGCCTTAGGACGGGTATACCCGTCCTGCGCTTGTGCAGCCGCAGCGCCTTAAGACAGGTTTACCCGTCTTCACCGTTCCGGGATTTTCCAGAAGTGCGATGTCACTGCTGACACAAAAATAGCAGCCAATGGCTTGGTAGGATACCTCATTCTCATGAATAAACATAAATGGTGACGCGGTTTTGCGTCTGAAGGCTATTTTCGGCCTTGGCGACAGGATAGGGGAGAGAAATCTCGACTCGTCAAAATGGCTAACGGTGGAAGTCGACCGGGCCGTAGTAGGGAAAAACAAAGCCGGACTGACGCTACAGGGGGTGCAAATGATTATGGATACTGACAGGGGAAGGGGGAGATCTTCTTTCGGACGATTCGTTGGAAACAGGTAGATGATAGTGATTATAATCCTTTCTTGGAGCGAGCAAAACAGCCACCTGTGTTTGATCCACAGGCACCGGACTGATTTTTCAAAAGTTCATATTTAAACATCATTATAAGCCAAACTAATTATTATTTCCATGATTAGACACTAAAAACAGATTCTTGGTTCAATTTCCCTTAAAAATAACATAGGTTTTACTTACCTACCTACTGCCAGTTTGGAACTAGAATTTTTTGTGAATTATTACACCCCGAACTCCAATATTCCCTGGCAGTCAGGAATGCACATACGCAAGTTTTGGTTGGCAGCGAAAGGGTTAACATCCTCACAGGAAATTTTCCTTTTAGGGACATAGAACAATTCAAAACAGTGTACCCCCCTTTTAAGACAGGTAAAATCCCATTTGTAAGAAATTTGAGTGTATGTGAGAGTTGTAAGTCCCAAAGGCAGAAGAAGAAGTTAAATTTGTTTTAATTTAATTCTTGCCCGACTGCTTCTTATATATTTTCTGCTTTCCCTTGCTGCAAAGAGACATTGGGCACATGCTCTATTTAAATTTGTTGGTAAAAATGATGATTAAATTTAAAAAATGTTGATGAAAGGATTTGATCCTTCTGTGCAAGTAACGTGATCACAGGAAATTCTTTCTCTTAAAACATCGAAGATCAAAGATGATGTGGGTGAAAGATTGATAACTGGATTGATGGCTGTACTTGCGCATGATGAGACATGAGCTTATCTCAACTAGGCTTATACTGTAGATAAATGTAGGACTAGACTATGCAGTAAACTTTGTTGTACTTTTCCTAGGTTGCAAGAGCGGCTGTGGTGCTGATCTGGCATCGTTTTCTCACTGCGCTCCCAGCGAGAACAACAACATCAGCAATGGCTTTGACCATGTGAACGGCTCTGGTGACAACGACAGATGCTGCAGCTACAGGTAAAGTTAGATCCAGATGTAGAAGAACGGCAGTTGACGCCTGGCCAAAGAATTAGATCCAGACAGGCATCATTATGGGCTATGAGGCAGGGTGAAGAGGATTGGCTACAATTAGCTGCCGTCATAGAACTTGCAAAGTAGCTGGAGACCTGTGGTTGTGTGTACAAGAAAGCGCCCGACTGCCATGGGTGGGACCTAAGTGTTGGTTGAGTTGGGTTGGTTGAAATCTCAAACAAATCTCAGTTTCAACCAACCAGATTTAGCACTTATTTTCCACCTGGTTGGCCATTATTTTTGTGCACACCACACCTGCTCATTTCTGATATTTTATGGGCCGTGGGTGGAAAAAATATAACAGAAGGAAAATCGTCAGCAGAATGCTGAGAATGGTGTCAGGTATAAACGTCACAGCAAAGAAACAAAGCACAAGGGAAATTGAGACCCAATGACTAAAGAGCCCATTAATTGTCAATGTCAATGTCAGTGGGAAAGCTGGGGTTGTGATGCTTAAGCTAGGCGTCTTCCAGGTTATTTTGCATGTGTTGTAGAAGCCATGGCACAGTAAAGTTAATCCTTACTTGAGCCCAAAATTCACTTGAAGACATCGCAAGGTCTTTTTTTTACTGAAAATTCAGTGCAGCAAGTTTCTTGCAGTCGACTTTGCAAAGCTAACTTCACCCAGTTAATATCAGGCTTAACTGATAATAAAACACGCAAGTTGAAGCGAGCTGGTCTGCAGGCCACACAGAGAGTGGGTGGTGCACAATGCCTTCTTCTTCTTCTTCTCCTTCTTCTTTTTCTGGTCGGTAGCCATGGTTCTTCTGGTTGGTAGCCGAAGTCCAGAAGGATCATTATTTGCTTGCTACTTCAGGGATGAAGAGAGGTCAAGAGCCACAAAAAAAGCACAGGGCTGCTTATTTTCAGGTATCGGTCTAGACCGTAGCGGTCCCC
Source organism: Littorina saxatilis (assembly GCF_037325665.1). Taxonomy (NCBI): domain Eukaryota; kingdom Metazoa; phylum Mollusca; class Gastropoda; order Littorinimorpha; family Littorinidae; genus Littorina; species Littorina saxatilis. Next base: position 38,093,246 of record NC_090249.1, on the reverse strand, counting down.
GGGGTGAACTCAGACCGGCACAGCCCTAGACCTAATGGGAGCTCCCTCCATACGTGTGCGTGCAGGTACCGCGCCATGTTTGACGTGCTGGACATGCCTTGGGACTGGCCGGTGGACACCAACTACCACGAGGCCAAGGCCTTCTGCACCTGGAAGGGGCCGGACTACCGTCTGCCCGCTGAGGCTGAACACCACCTCATGAGGGGACCTCAGGTTGGCAGATTTTCTCTCTGTGTTTGTATGTCTTCTTCTGCGTTCGTGGGCTGAAACTCCCACGTGCACTCGTGGAATTTTACGTGTATGACCGTTTTTACCCCGCCATTTAGGCAGCCATACGCCGCTTTCGGAGGAAGCATGCTGGGTATGTTCGTGTTTCTATAACCCACCGAACTCTGACTTGGATTACAGGATCTTTTTCATGCGCACTTGGTCTTGTGCTTGCGTGTACACACGGGGGTGTTCGGACACCGAGGAGAGTCTGCACACAAAGTTGACTCTGAGAAATAAATCTCTCGCCGAACGTAGGGACAAACTCACGCTGACAGCAGCCAACTGGATACAAATCCAGCGCGCTACCGACTGAGCTACATCCACGCCCGTGTTTGTATGTCTAGTCTGCTTGTTCGTCTGTCTGCCTGTCTTTGTCTGAGTATCGAATACCCGATAAGGCCGAGGACTGCATTAGAAGAACCATGTTAGAAGAACTTCAGCAGACCTTGACTAGCTGTGAGGAAGGGGGATGTAAGGGTGGGGTGGGGGAGGGAGGGTGTGTCTCTGTGTCTATTTGTCTCTGTGTCTGTCTGTTTGTCAAGTGAAAGTGTTTGCTTGAGTGTGTGAATTCCAAAAAGCTGACAGGGCCATTATTTCTTGTGTGTTTGCAGCTGCCTGTTTCCATGGGAACGAAGAGTGACATCATCTATCAAGAGAAGAGCGAGACCAACTTCAACCTTCGCTACGGTTCCTCCACTGTAAGTTTACACATTGCACTTTGTCCCAGACTAGTTCGGTATTTTTGGAACATCAAAAAAAAAATGAAGTGAAAGTTTATTTGTTTGTAGAAAGTATAAGTTTGATATTTTCACCGATTTTGTTTCAAATCGGGCATTTGAAATGGGCACAACTGAAGAAAAATTAGTTGTGTGTTTTTTTTGAAATTTTACATAGCACATGCAAGAAGGGACTTCAAAGGTTCTTTCTATGCATGCTTGTGATAAGAAAAAAATATCTTCTGTGAAACTCGGGTTGTTTATAAACTGGTGCCCATTTAAAAACTGTTTGAGGACCATTATTTGCAGAGAACCTGCCTGTTTTGTGATTTTTTTAGCAAGTCTGTGCGTGTCAAAACTCCATCACGAATTCTTCTCCATTTTCACAGCATTTGTCAGCAAGGTTATGGGTATTCACACCGCATTCATTTTTGTGTGTTTTCAGCCAGTGAACATGTTCCCGGCCACAGAGGCGGGGTTCTGTGACGTGTTTGGCAACGTGTGGGAGTGGACTGAGGACCACTTCAACGGCCTGGAAAACTTCAACACCCACTTCCTGTACGACGACTTCTCCTCCCCTTGCTACGATGGCAAGCACAACGTCATGTTGGTGAGTGATCTATACACAGATTCATTTTTTTTACAATTGGATTTATTTTAATACACACTGAAATGAGATCATTTAGAACAAACTCAAAGAAACAAATCTGGCATCAACCTATCTGTATAAGGGAAGTAACCCTTTTTGAATGTTTCTGAATTAAATAAAACAAGAATTGTAGGTTGATGGAACGTTTATTATTGACAAAACAATACGTTACATTTACAGTACGTCGACCCAGTGGTCTTTGAAGTGGAGAGACAAACACTTATGATAAAAATAATGAACTTGTCTTAGAAGTGTGGATGTAACTCGCTTTCAAGATGCCAGCAAGGAAATTGAAGTTTTCTGATTATGGCTGAATACAGTTAGGCTGAACCCATGTGCTCCGAGTCCAAATTCGCAGTGAAATGCCAGCCACGCTGACCAAACTTCCCACCCCAGTGGTATCAATCTTTTTATTTCTGCCCAGGGAGGATCATGGATCTCCACCGGCGATGAGGCATCTCGTTTTGCCAGGTACGCTTTCCGTCGTCATTTCTTCCAGCACCTTGGATTCCGATTGGCTCGCAGCGTACAAGAGAGCAGCTCCACAAAGCTTCCCGTTCGCATGGTTGACACCGACATCTTTGTGCTGGGAGCAGGACTGCTGGGTAGGTGTATGTTTGGCTAGCTTACTGTGGCTAATGCTTCGTATATAGATCCTTAAAAGACTATCTTTTGAAACAACTCTGTCAAGTTTCTATTGATTGTGAAAGAGTTGCTTTCCCTTGCTTCCATAGAAACTCTGAGGCAAGCCTACAATGTCATGTGTAGCTTGCCACAGTGTTTTAATGGAAATGCAAGGTAAAACAAGGAAAAGCAACTCTTCCACAAACCCAACAGTTATTTTGGGGAATTTGTCTATTGACAAAATCTGCAAATCAGGGCCACGATTCACTGGTGATTGCTAAGCATCCGTGTCCGTTTCCCAAACTACCGTGATGTGTCTGTGCGCATGCATTTACGAGCGTGAGTGAGTGCACTCTCTTATGCTGGACGTGTCTTTTTCACAATTCAAAAATGAAAGCATCAACAAAATGAAGACCAGTTTCACATTCAGCTAACTTTCTCATCCACAGACAAAACCTTGACTCTGGACACTGAGAAAGTGATGCAGGTGCCCACCACAAACACTCAGTATTTTCTAGACGCCACCCTGCCACTGGAGGGGATTCTGGAACTTGAGTTTGGATTCCGTGATAGTCTACCTGCCGTTGTCGCCACTTTGGCTGCCAACATGGCCAACGCCTACCAGGTTCCCATGGAAACAGCCATGTACATTGGGACCGCTGTTGGTCGAGGTGCCTTTGAGTTGAGCAAGTACTTTCAAAAGGTAGGTGAGAAAGGGTGAGGAGAGGTACTGTTAAAAGGTGGGGGAGGTGGGAAGGAAGTGGATGTAGGTGTGGTTATTGTGTGTGTATGCGGGTGTTCATTCGTCTACGTGTTTCCTGTACACAAACATATGTTCAAGGAAACACAAACAGGTAACGGATACTGTAGGATTGAGGGGTTTGTGTAAGTGTACGTATTGGGAAGGTAGACAAGTTCTCGTGAAGATGTGCATAAATTTTGCCTCAATTTGGGTGGATACAGTGATAACAATTTCGTATAAGTTTGTGGACAGTAATATTCCTTTAATTCTCCAAGAAGCGTTTGTCACTGGTCAATTGTAACTTGTATTCCTGGCATTGATGTAGAACGCATGCCACCTGTCCTCTCAATGACACTGATTATTGTGGGAACAACAGGAATTCACTTTTATGTCAACAGGTGCTTGGTGTCGACTGCTGTGGCCGACTAATCGACGCTGCCCTGCAACTGCAGAGTGGCGCCACCTTGACCTACCGGGAAGGAGGGGAGGTTACACTGAACTCCGACATGCATTCTGAGAGAGTTACCTTCAAACAGGTGAGAAATAAAGAGCACAGATATTTTCATCTTGAAAAGTACAAAAATGTCTTCTTCTTTATAAATTCATAGCTCTAGCAGAAGGAGATGTTTGAAATAATATGTAATTTAATACATGGACCGGTAGTAGCATCCAATAGATAGACTTAATAGAACTGGGGTTGGTGATGTTCAAAACCAAAAAAAAAATGTTTGCCTGAAGAACAGAAATAAAAGTGACTCATTACGGAGAGGGTCCTTTCTCCCTCTTGCAGTAAGCATTTATCAATGTCTTCTTTTATCTTCTATTGTATTTAATTATGCTTTTTTTTCATTTATTCATGCGTTATAGAATTAAAAGCAGGGTTCTTTAATCACATTTTAATTGGTCTTTGTTAATTTCCGTGTGAAGCTGACATGGCTGCCCAACGAAGTGAACCATCATGACCTCGTCGTCCTGTCTTCGCTGGAGCGAGTTCAGAACCCTAAAGGTGAGTAAGCAAAGTCATGTGAATCTTAAAATTCCCTTCTTGGAAGAAACAATATGCAGGACCATAACACTATGATTTTAAATGTTTTGTATTTTTAAGTGTGAAGGCGGTCCTGAATTGAGCTCAAAGTCGATTTAACCAAGACTATGCCAAGTCTTTTTACCAAAACTCAGTGGTAAAGCTCTGTGCTGCCAGCTTTGCGAAGTATACTTCGCGTAGTCGACTTTGCCAATTAAGGACAGGCTTGAACCATTTATATTTCGCTGATCTCTTCTTTTCATACCTAAAAGATTTGTCTTTAACCCTAGTTGCATGGGCCTGGTCAGAAAGGACCAGTTCTCTACCAAGAGGAGGTAAAATGTTTATTCCTGTTTGGATGATCATGTATGACCAATACTTTTCACATTGGATCCTTCTTTGTAAAGTATGCAATTGCTCATTATTGTAATTAATTCCTAATTTTCTTTCACACTTTTATTCAGCATGGCTGGTGCGACTGTGGGAGGTGACTTCCACCAACGGAGTTGCTGTCGTCGTCTGCCCTGAGGGCTGTTGGGATCAGGACAAGCTCCATTCGCATCTTGACGACAGGTCTGTTTAACTTCTTCTTCTCCTACGTTCATTGTGTTTTTTCACGAGCGGGCTTTTACTTCTACAGTGGTACTTCTGTCTAACAACTTTGAAATGTTACCTAAATTCAGTCGTTGTCCCGAGGGGTCATATTAAAGAGTTTGGGTTTGTTACGTCCATCATCTGGAGTGACATGGGCGTTTTGCTTGATGCCTCCCGCGATGTGCTGTTGTTCTCCTTTCCTTAAACGATAATGGTAACCACTTGACTATTAACTTAATCACCCACATGTACATCCTTTGCTTGTTTGATCCAGCCCTGGTTTTTTTTTGTTAATGACATTAATGATTGTAGTACATATATTAATAAACATGTGTAAAATGTGTCTGTTTTTTGTTGTGTTTCAACAGGTTGCATTGTGTCCACGCCCAGTGTGTGCCTTACTCCTCCCCTGCTGGTCAGGCTGTTGCTACTGTTACTGTGTGGAGACATAAGTAATCGATATCTGCATTGCCGCAAAGCAGCATCGCGTTAGCACCAGGCCTTGTTGTGTAGCGTTTAGCACCAGGCCTTGTTGTGTAGCGTTTAGCACCAGGCCTTGTTGTGTAGCGTTTAGCACCAGGCCTTGTTGTGTAGCGTTTAGCACCAGGCCTTGTTGTGTAGCGTTTAGCACCAGGCCTTGTGTAGCCTTAGGCGCTGCTTTGGTGTCTCCAGGTTCAGTTAGAAACAAGAGTCTCGTGTTTGAGGACACGCATTAGTGTTAGATGGGATAGGGGTTAGTTTCGCGTTTGGTGGTAGTTTTGTTTTTGTTTTTCTTACATCTTTTGCTTGATTGTTAGATCTTTTCTTATTTTTGTTGTGGGTTGTTGTTGGGTTTTTGGGTAAACTTTTTGTCTTTTTTGGGGGGAGAGGGGTTGCTTGATTGTTTTCTTATTGATGTGTGAATACACTACAATACGTATTCAAAATTAGTTCTGTTCATAATGATAACCCTCGATGAGAAACGAGAATTCTTTAAGATGATTAAGAACAGGGTTTTTTGTGTGTTTTTTATGTCTGCATTTATGTTACACTGTAGCGTATTATTCTGAATGTGTGCGTTGAAGGGTTGGTTATTGTTTTTCATTTCATTTCCTTAACCCGCAGAGTTACGGAGATTGAGAACTGGTTGAAACGTTAATGTTTGTTGACCTCAAGAATGTGACTCGCACAAACTTTTGCGTTTTATTTTTCTGCAATGTGGACAGGGTACGGAATCTATTTAATTGTTTCCATATTGGTCACGATTTGCATTGTTGAAGCATTTGCTGGGTGTATTGTAAATATCATCTACAATACAAGATGTCTATTTGACGTTTTTACTTTTGAGTGTTGAATGATGTGATGTAGCAAACTACCAGAATTTTTTCTTCTGACAATCAAATTGTTTTAAGGATTGCTCAAATAGCCCATTGCTTGAGTCAAACATTTTTTTTTTTTATACTGAGGTTTAGGCTTCTGGAGTGTAAAATCAAAAGAGATTGTGCCAAAGGTTTTGAACTGTTTGACATTGTATTCAGTTAAACATGCTTTGAATCAGCAAAGTGCAGAATGGTTGTTGGCACAAGGAACAGAGAGAAACACCCATGTACCCAGAATGCACGAGAAAACTTGAATTATATTTGAATCTTTTGATCAGGAATTTTATCTTTGACTGTGTTCACTGAATAATATCTTGGCAGTGGTTGTGTGTTGATTGCATTCTTTGGATTCTTTATGATCCCAACAAATGTTCATAGTTGCAAATGCAATGCTACGGGGGGCCATCATTACCCCCCTTTGTCGACCTTTCACCTGCAAATCTGAACACACATATCAATAAAGATGTAAAATTAAAACTTCTGTTGAGAAATACTACTTTATTCTGCTGTAAGATGGTCAAGTCTTCATTTATCCACATCTTGCAAGTATTTACGTGGATTCAATTTGGCCATTATGCTGAATTTTTCACTTTTTTTTTCACATGTTTTCCTTTTCTTGAGGCAACTGTTATTCTTGCTTTTATCCATCCGAGGCTAGACTGAAATACCCTTTTAATTGCCCACGTTTTTTTTTTGGGGGGGGGGGGGGGGGGGGCATCTTATCAAAGGCAGATGATTTTTTTTTTAATTGATGATCTTCTGATCGATTGCCCTTAGGGGGTTGGGTCATTTGGGGTTTGGGTCACATGTGAGAAATTTGGCCTCAGCTCTGCAGAGAACATTGCATCTACGTATCTAAAAATTACAGAACAGATCTCATGGATTTGGGAACAATTTTTTTCACATTGATTAGTTCAACATGTCGTCCTATGGATGTCAAAATTGTACTTTTATCTATAAGCATCCTTAATGAATGCAAAATATTCACATTTAATTTCCACTGAACACTATTCACATTTATAGATTTGAGCAACTGTGTAGCAGTTACATTACAAGCACTTTGGTGCACTACTTATTTATTTTCTGTGTTATGTGACTGACTTGGCAGTAAAGGTCTTTACTTCGGGGAGAAATGCGTTTTGCTTTTTCTCTGTTGCTGTTTGATTTGCTGTCGGCATAATAAGTTTACAAGACATAATCACACGTTTTATCACAACATAGTAAATATTTTACAATACAAAACATGTGTTCGTTTTTGTGTCTTTATTGCCTTGGAATGCAGAACCATGTTACAAACATCTGAAGATTTCCCTCAATCGATTCAATATAAACATCTTACTCTGTGCACACCCGCATGAACACACAAACATACACACTCTGTCAAAGCATGAACACACAAACAAACATTCACAGACTCTTTCCCTTTTCTTACAATTGGGTACAGATCTTGGCAAAATCAAATCAAAGGAAAAAGGCATGTCCAAATCAGCTTACCCAACACAATGTCAAAAATAGCAGTTACACTCCCGATTCAACAGAATAAAACAAACCTTGGCATTCACTATTTATATTGGAGAAAATGTTAATATGGTTTGTGGCAAAGAAATATGTACTAAGTTGCATATTTACAGCTTCTTCACTCAAACTGTGTCTACCAAAGAACAAAAATCATACTAGGTATTCTGTTCATGCCAAACCAAAATCTTATTTTAAAAAAGAAATCATGCTGTGAAGATCATGTTTTCAAGCTTTTTTTTTCCAGGAAAAGATCTCACAAAGGTCTTTCTTTCTTTATTTGGTGTTTAACGTCGTTTTCAACCGTTCAAGGTTATATCGCGACGAGGAAAGGGGGGGAGATGGGATAGAGCCACTTGTTAATTGTTTCTTGTTCACAAAAGCACTAATCAAAAAATTGCTCCAGGGGCTTGCAACGTAGTACAATATATTACCTTACTGGGAGAATGCAAGTTTCCAGTACAAAGGACTTAACATTTCTTACATACTGCTTGACTAAAATCTTTACAAACATTGACTATATTCTATACAAGAAACACTTAACAAGGGTAAAAGGAGAAACAGAATCCGTTAGTCGCCTCTTACGACATGCTAGGGAGCATCAGGTAACTTCTTCCCCCTAACCCGCGGGGGGTTCTCACAAAGGTATGTAAGTAACGATGGATTTCTGCGGCAACTAAAAATAATTATAACTTGGGGCGTAAATAACACTTCACTTAACGCAGAATGAACATATATCTTTGACTGAACAACTATGAACTTACAAAAACAACTAAGTTCATATTCAATCATGACTGATTATTTGAATGTAACATCCTCTCAGACCAGATGGCCAATATTGGGACAGGTGTTGGTAATAGGCTATGGGTATGGCGTGGTATTTTGACTCGAACAAACCAACTGCGGCTGCCACACCAGCATTACTGATTAGGCTTGTCTTGTTAAAGGCACAGTGCAGCTCACAGCCTTCGTCTTGCTTTTTTGTTGCAACTGTGTGCATTTACAGTTCAAAAATCCTCCTATGGTAGTAAAACAAACCCAAAACTACCCAACGACGACATATGTGAAGCTCGACAGTTTCTTGTTTACGCGAGTGCATAAATTAACCTAGTTATTACGTGGTGTTTGGTCGGAGTTCGATTCAACTGAGTGATTCCAGCCTCCATTTTGTTTTACACAAACTCATGATGACGTCTGACATAGTTTGCTAGTGACGTGTCTTTTTGTGCATGATGTGGTGATCTACCTGATCTAAATTTAGATTCAAAAATAGGCCAAGACCAGCCGGGTCCGAGTACGAAATTAATTTTTTTTTAAATCGCAGTTCTTGACTCTTTGCATGGGTGCAAGTCAATGAAACTTGGTAGTCCTTCTAACGGATAGCTGCCTGAGGTATGACTAAAAGCCCCAGGGGCTCCGTGCACCTGGATTTGACAAGTTCAGTATTAAGATACCATTATGATGATGAGAGACCAGAGATTATGCAGGCATGTCTTCGTGTTTTCCAAGCACTGTGAGCTTGGGATCCTTATGGTGCGCATGTGTGCACAGGGGGCTGTTTAGACACTGAACAGAGTCTGCGCAAAGGTGACTCAGAAATAAATCTCTCACTGAACCTGGGATTCAAACCCACGCCGACAGTAACGAACTGGTTATTCAACCATCTTCACTGGTAGGGAAGGAAGGGGGAGGCCAATAGTAAGTCGGCACTGGCATCCTTCATTCTATAAACATTAATTTCACCATCTGCATACACCCTGTGATTGGGAGGTGGCATGGCTTCCATTTTGACCAGCAATAACTCTATTTTGCTCTCCTCTTGTACAAGTGACTAAAAATTCAATAACAACCTCCTTACATGAACCCATCATGAAAGTGCACATACGGAATTTATCATCAAAACCAAACTACCGAATAAAAGCATACAAAATGAGCACAGTAATAAATACAAATTGTGTCAACTGGCAATCATGTTATCAAACCAGAATGCTAACTATATACAGTCCTATTGCACACAAATATTATCACAAGAAAGAAAAGATCCCCAGTGAGAGTGACCTCAACCAAAATGCTTCAACACCAATAATTCACACACGCTCACAAAATTACCCAGTTTATGGTCCTGTCAAACAAGTTTCATGTTCATTAGAAGTGCGCCTTCAAGCACTGAGTAACTGATAACAGTAATTCCTTTTTTTTTTTAATCATTTGCCTCCATAGTTCATTCAGTAAAACTTACAAAACCAAAAAGCATGACAGTTGTATCTCAATCAGGATCAGCTGTATGCTTTCATTGCTTGTCTTCCACACCATCAAACTACATGCTTCTACTTGTACCCTAGACAAATGTTTACACACAGGCAGACCGGTCCTCGATAATGACAACTTTTCCACCACAAAGGATCCCTGGTGTGGCTTATTCTTGAATATAATTCACCTTTCCATAGCTACTACCTGTCCACAACAACCACTTTTAGACAGTCCTTTGGGTTGTCTTTATAAAGGTGTTTGACCATATGTGTGCAAAAAAACCCACACATTAGCATTTATTTACTGCATAAAAAAGCTTTCTGAGCTAATCCCACATTAACATGCATACGCACACACAATGTGCATGTACACATACATACAAAAGCACACACCGGCACGGAGTATGCTAAACAAGCACCTCCTTAAAAACACACACAGTTCTATGCCTACACATGCACACTCTTTTTTTTCTCGCTATCCCTTTCAAACACACACACACATCACACTCTCTCTCACGCACTCCTTCTCTCGCTGTCCTCTTCAAACACACACACACATCACACTCTCTGTCACGCGTCCTCTTTCTCTCGCTATCCCCTTCACACACATCACACTCTCTGTCACGCGTCCTCTTTCTCTCGCTATCCCCTTCACACACATCACACTCTCTGTCACGCGTCCTCTTTCTCTCGCTATCCCCTTCACACACATCACACTCTCTGTCACGCGTCCTCTTTCTCTCGCTATCCCCTTCACACACATCACACTCTCTCTCTCACCAAATTATCATTCACTGTTTAGCACCAAGCCCAGCCAATAAATTCCCTTCCACTCCATCTCCGACCGCTTTCATCTCCTGCGTTTTTTCTGTATCTACTCGCTGTTGCCTGTTCCCATCCGGTACGGTTCCTGGCTGACCCTTAGCGCCCCCTGACGGAGAATTCAGTGAATTTGCTTGATAAGGTCCCTGCTGTAACACACTACTACCACCATCACCGCCAGCCGGCTTATTAATATTGTTCTGAGGAGATCCCTGTCCTGGGTTTTGTGTGTGTACAGCTGCCTTGTTGGAAGGTTGCTGTGTTGCTAGGTTTGGTGGCAGATCTTTCAGTAGTTGATGGTCGGCAGGGTGGGCTGTAGCTAGGGTGGTGGCGTTGATTGGAGTTAGCGGTGATGCTGCCTTGCTGGGTACGTGGAAGAAGTAAAGCTGAAACAGAAGTTCAAGCACTGATGTTATGTAATGATAATAATAATGATGATATTTTAGATGGCGTAAATCCTCTTATAGTTCTAAACGCCTCACAATACTGTAAAAAAGCATCCCTTACAACAAACACCATTTACCTTACACAGTAAGTACTCCCAATCCCATATTCTTTTTTTTGCCCCAGAAATCAACTGTAGAATGGAGTAGCCTCAAAGAAAAAAACGAGAAGCATATAGACCAAGACAAAACCTCAATCGCATGAATCCGTCAGTGGAGTCTTTTCCAGCCTCCAAGCACACACACAGAATTCAAAAATCCAGTGAGAATAATCCTCTACAGATGACACATCAAGATCAAAGCCATATTAGAGACGGGCGCTGTGGCGGGGTGGTAAGACGTCGGCCTCTTAATCGGAAGTTCGAGGGTTCGAATCCCGGCCGTGGCCGCCTGGTGGGTTAAGTGTGGAGATTTTTCTGATCTCCCAGGTCAACTTATGTGCAGACCTGCAGGTGGCTTATCCCCCTTCGTGTGAACACGCAAGCACAAGACCAAGTGCGCACGGAAAAGATCCTGTAATCCATGTCAGAGTTCGGTGGGTTATAGAAACACGAAAATACCCAGCATGCTTCCTCCGAAAGTAGCGTATGGCTGCCTTAATGGCGGGGTAAAATTCCACTCGTGCAAAAACACGAGTGTACGTGGGAGTTTCAGCCCACGAACGCAGATAAAAAAGCCATATTAGCAAGGGGAATCAAAATTGTGCAAGCTGATCCATAAGCAGGAGAAGCAAACCACAAACTCAAAAAATTAAGTACTTGTGAAAAGGTCACTGCGACTTACCATGAAGCCCATGGCAAGAGCAGCATGAAGCAAAAAGATCACACCCACCACTGCAAAGGCAACCTGAGCAAAACAGAAAACAATTTTACAAATACATGTAAATTACCCAATTATGCGTTAAAATAATGTATCTAACTAATAATTTCATTTGAAGATTGTATTTGTTTTCCACTATGAACGCTTTAAACTTTCACTGCTGATGTAACAAACAGATAACTCCTCTCAAGTGTATCTACCAGAAAAGCACTGCAGTCACCTTTAGAAGCAAGGCAGTCATATCAGGGATAAATTCAGTCAAATCAAAGGCTCTTCAAAACTCTGCTTGCCAACCCAATGGTCACCAAGCGTATAACGGGGAAACAGCAGTGAGACCCTATCACAGACAGCTCTCCAAAACCCACAGGTGTCTGCAGGCCACTGAGCTAATGATAGCTCAGGACTCAACACAGACAAAATCTACCAAGCTGCTGTGAAAAGGGAAACTACTGCCTGCTGTGAAAAGGGAAACTACTGCGTTGCCCTGTTACATAAATAAAGACCAATAACCATACTTGGTGACAGTTTACCTGTTTTTTGTCTTCTCTGACCGCTGGCCAGAATGCCAGGAGCAGCGCTGACCCTGAGAGCAGTGCTCCAAGCACCACCAACAACCACTGCAACCACCCCACCGGTATCACCCACAGCAACTGAAACAAACCCCACAACAGTATAAAATGCAGTGATGAAAGTTGAAACTGATCAAAATCAGGAAAACATGCACAGACGCCTAGCAGACCCGACTTTTTCCAAACATTTCTATGTGATCTTTTGGTTGTTTTCAAAATGAGGACAAAATGTTTTCTTCAGGAACACCTGATTTCCTGATGGTAACCTTTCGTTTCAGTCCTACGTATGCAACATTTGGTTTTTATCACATAATTTTCTTTCATTCAAGGCTTAACTCCCCTTCCTCAATAAGACTGCGTAATGAAACGTTGTGTACAACTTATTCTTTTTAAAGTAGATTTTGGTAAATTAACCAATGTAATAAATTTGTTAGATGATAAGTAAATCTCCAACCACATTTCAAGATAAAAAAATTAATAAAAGCTATAAACAACCACAATCTACTTTTTTTTTATCGAGGCTAAACTTGGCCTACAGAAATACAATAACTATAGAACATTAATTCAGAACATTTTCACAGCAAACTCACCGAGATAGGAATGTATATGGCCAAAGAGTAGCCATAGACACAGATAAGCTCCAGAAATGTGTAGCGGGCAGGGTTGCCACGCCACCACAGCAGGCCAAACAGAATGAATGGAATCACCCACCAGTAGCTGAAGATGGCAGTTGCAGCAAATGTCACTGAAAATGGAGGAATGATGCAGGAATGAGAACCCAAGGTGTCAATTAACATAAAAATGATGAAAGAGTTCCTTGTGATTAAGAGACTCGGGTATGATGTACTTTTAAAGTTATCATTCAGTGAGACTGTTTGGTGATGCTAATAGTTGACTTGGTCAGTTAACAACAACTTCAACAACAAAATGGTAGCAAGTGGGCGGGGATGTAGCTCAGTCGGTAGCGCGCAGGATTTGTATCCAGTTGGCCGCTGTCAGTGTGAGTTCGTCCCCACATTCAGCGAGAGATTTATTTCTCAGAGTCAACTTTGTGTGCAGACTCTCCTCGGTGTCCGAACACCCCCGTGTGTACACGCAAGCACAAGACCAAGTGCGCACGAAAAAGATCCTGTAATCCATGTCAGAGTTCGGTGGGTTATAGAAACACGAAAATACCTAGCATGCTTCCTCCAAAAGCGGCGTATGGCTGCCTAAATGGCGGGGTAAAAACGGTCATACACGTAAAAGCCGTGGGAGTTTCAGCCCATGAACGAACAAACAAACAAACAAACAGGTAGCAAGACATGTATGTAGATCTATAAAAAAAATAACTGTTTACAACCACCTTCCATTTCATTTATTTCATGTTGGTGTATATACATGTACTAGATGAATACGCGCTTCGCCGGGTACGGCTTCGCCGGGAAGAAGTCAAGCCGAATACCCGGCTGCGCCAGGGACCCAGCTTTGCCGGGTGTACGCCGACTTTGCCGGCGCACCGCACGAAGGAAGGGAGATAAAACGCGCAAAACACTGGAGAAGAGTAAAAATAGTATAACGGGAATATGGATTGAGCGTTGTCGACAGTCACCTTCGTCATGGCGTCCCTCAGGGCGGAGTCCTCTCCCCCACACTCTTCCTTCTCTTCATCGACGATCTGGTGTCTGAGATGCCCAAGGGGACCAAAGCTGCTCTCTACGCAGACGACCTTGTGATCTGGTGCAAGGAGGAGCACGCAAGTACTGCCACCTACAGAATGCAGCAAGCGGCAGATAGGCTGAACGCATGGGCAGAAGGTTGGTGCGTCTCCATCAACAAGGAGAAATCCTCCACCACCCTATTCACACTGTCGCCAAAGCAGAAAGCCGGAACCATTAGGCTTGGTGGAACTCCTCTGAGAGAGGATGAAGAAGCAACGTACCTTGGTGTCACCTTTGATAGACGGCAGACCTGGAAACCACACATTGCACAGGCAGAGACGAAGAACCGGCGCAAGCTAGCCATACTCAGGAAGCTGGCAGGTACCACCTGGGGAGCGAACGAGAAGATACTGAAAACAGTATACCAGGGAACAATCCGACCCCACCTCGAGTACGGCTCCACAGCGTGGTCAACCTCAGCCAAGACAAACCTGCAGACCCTCGACCGTGTGCAAAACCAGGCCCTCCGACTCATCACTGGTGCAATGAAATCCACGCCCATCAAGGAAATGGAGAAGCTTACCACCATCCAACCCCTCTGTCAGAGAAGAGAAGCCAAGACTATGGTACAGGCCGAGAAGCTCAAGTGCCTACCCGACCACCCCATGAAGCACAGACTGAGCAACCTCACCAAGAACCGGCTCAAACGGAGCAGTTTTGTACACGAGAGCAAGAGACTTTCTCGACAGTACAGGGAAGTCCTCCCACAGAACACTCTACCTCTGACTCAAGAAGAAGAGGAAACCCCCAAGGCAACAGAGAAACCAGGCATCCAGATCTGCACCAGTGTTCCACATGTTACCTCAGGAGAAGATCAGAATGACACAGCTCGACAGGCACTCACCTTAGCCCTGACCGACGAACAGTACCCAAAAGAGGCGTGGATCCATGTATACACCGATGGATCAGCAACTAACGCCGTGCTCAATGGAGGTGCAGGCATTCTGATTCAGTTCCCTGGGGGACATACAGCTACATCCAGTGTTGCCACTGGCAAACACTGCACAAACTATAAAGCAGAAGCAGAAGCTCTCATGCTGGCCGCCTCCTTGGTTCAGGACTCCGCAGACCCTTGCTACCAAGTTGTCTTCCTCTCGGACGCCCTTTCAGTCCTTCAGGCCCTAGAGAATGACAAACTCCCACAGCTGGCCAAAGCATTACAGATGGTCAGACAAACCAGAAGAGTTGTCCTCCAGTGGATACCAGCACACTGTGGGATACCAGGAAATGAAAGGGCAGATGAGCTGGCAAAAGAAGGAGCCGTGGAAGACCAACCTGAAAACAGTGTCAGCTTTAGTGAGCAGAAGACAATCATCAAGGCATTGATGAGGCCAAGGACAAACAGAGATGACTACCACACAATGTCCAGAGAGCAGCAAGTCAACCTCATCAGGCTGCGTACTGGCCACAACAGGCTCAATGCTCACATGAACCGAAAGTTCAAGCTGGCGCCATCACCAACCTGTGCCTGCGGTCAAGAAGACCAGACAGCGGAACACATCTTACAGCGATGTCCCTTACTAGATGAGGAACGAAAAGAAGTGTGGCCGTCACCAACTCCCTTGCAGACCAAACTATATGGCAGTCGACAGGAGTTGGAGAAAACGACAACATTTATCACCAGTGCTGGACAGATCGTGTAACCTCTGCGAACGCCAAGAAGAAGAAGAAGAAGAACGCGCAAAACACTGGAGAAGAGTAAAAATAGTATAACGGGAATATGGATTGAGCGTTGTCGACAGTGACCTTCTAAAAATAGAAAGGGGAATATGGATTGACGCCACACGAAGGAAGGGAGATAAACTCTGAAAACACTGGAGAAGATAAGGAAGAGTTACTGGGAATGGATCCAGAGAAAAACCAAAATCGGTTCAGCGCTGCGCGCTGAGAGCACGTGTTGAAATATCTCATCGACCAGGTTGTGTCCGGGGTGTACCTGAATATGGCCACCAAATTTGAAAGAGATCCATCGAGAACTTTGGCCGTGCATCCAAACACACACACACACACACACACACAAGTCGTATATATATACAGATACAAATTGAAAGTGGTGCTTGTCCCATGAGTACTTTAATTTTGCTTTATCAAGATAAATTTACCGTCCAGATGGTTGCTTACTTGGCTTAAAACTGTTCAATTAAAATGTTTTTAAAATGGGTCCCCTCTCACTGCAACATACCAGGCAACGAAGCCGCAGATACTCTGGCAAAGGAGGGCACTACGAAGGACCAGAATGACAGATAAACCACCTTCAAAGAAGCCAAGACCATCATCAAGGCCAAGCAACACAAAAAGTGGTTGCAGCAGCACCCACACTACAACAAAAACGACGCCTTTCACCTGCTCACAAGGTCTGAGCAGGTCCTCATGTTCAGGCTGCGGACAGGCCACAACCGAATGAACCACCACCTTTTTGCCAAGTTCAGAATTGGCCAGTCAGACCAGTGCCCTTGTCAAACAGGCAGCATGACAATGGAACACCTGCTGCAGACTTGCCCACTACACGATGGCCTCAGGAGCCAGATCTGGGCGGAGGCGACCACAGTGCAAGGGAAGCTCTATGGCAGTCTGGACGACCTACAGCGCACGGCAACATTTGCGCGGAGAACCGGCGTTTCCATCTGAGTGATCGACAAGAAGAAGAAGAAATGTTTTTCCGCATTTACCTTTTAGTTTGGGAGGATCTGGTGCATGTGTCGTGCCTAGATCCTGAAAGTGCCTAAGTTCTTGAATTAGGTAGTCTCTTGCCTAATTCGTGAAATAGGCAATGGCTGTGCCTAACCTGTGAAATCAATGTTGAATTTTGCCTAATTTGTGAAATTTTATGATTTAGGCTGCCTATTGCGTAAATTAGGCAGCCTAAGTCGTGAAATTAGGCAAAGTTTTGATTTAGGCACGACTGCTGTACAATATAGGCAAAAATGTCTACAGAATAGGCAAAATCCTTGCCTAATGTGTCAAATCAATTCTAAGGTCTAACTGTTTTACAAATTAGTCAGTCTGTTTGAACGCCAGTAATAATAATGAAACTTAAAATTTAAACATACTGCTATCATATGTACCATTTACATGACTAATTATAATGAACAAATTTTACAAAAGCAAAACAAAAATACCCCTCTACCTCATTTACAAACATTTAAAGTTTACAAAAGGTAAACATTATCCCAGTTTGGACTGGGGTCAAAAAAGGGAAACCCACGACGTTGCAAGATGAATTGTTTGGGTGGCAGTGACTATGGCAGTGATTTCTTGCTTTCTTGCAAGTGCATCTGGCTGTATCGCACTTCCCATTGCAAGAACATTTTTTGAACCCTTGTCCTCCATGCCTTGAATGAAGCTGAGCGATGCTTCTCATTGGTAGGACAGTGTCCTTCACTTGGTCAGCAGTGACAATTTGGAAATCGGCCTCGATAATTAGATTGCGGGAGAGCATAGTGTTTATGATGCCATGCTTGGTGCCAACTTGGTACAGGTCGTTGTGAACCTTCAGGACCACCCCAGGCACGTTTCTGCAATCAAGGCGCCCACGATCAAACTCGCTGACTGGAACAAGCACGCCGTCGTTTTGCAGCAGTGGAACCAGCTTGGCTCTTGTTGTTCGCAGCATTTCAGCACGGCTTTTTTCTTGTCCTTCACGTGCATCTTGTCTGCACTGCGTCAAAATGCTTGCATGATCTTCTAGAGCTGTACTTGAAGTGGCGGCCCCTCCAACTGCACCTTCCACCTCTGCATCATTTTCAGTTGAATTCTGTGGACCGAGTTATTCTAGAGCTACACTTGAAGTGGCGGCACCTCCAACTGCACCTTCTACCTCTGCATCATTTTCAGTTGAATTCTGTGGACCGAGTTCTTCTAGAGCTGTACTTGAAGTGGCGGCACCTCCAACTGCAGCTTCCACCTCTGCATCATTTTCAGTTGAATTCTGTGGCCTGAGTTCTTTGTCAATTCTTGCCGCAGCAGCGTTTTCATTTTCAGGCACTGCTTCATCATTGTCATCCCCAGCTGCCTCAGGCTCAACGCTCTGTTCCACCTGCAACTTGCATTCTGGACAGGACTTCCAAAAGGTCCTCTTCTTTTTATATTTAGTCAAGTTTTGACTAAATATTTTAACATCGAGGGGGAATCGAAACGAGGGTCGTGGTGTATGTGCGTGTGTGTGTGCGTGTGTGTGTCTGTGTGTGTGTGTAGAGCGATTCAGACTAAACTACTGGACCAATCTTTATGAAATTTGACATGAGAGTTCCTGGGTATGAAATCCCCGAACGTTTTTTTCATTATTTTGATAAATGTCTTTGATGACGTCATATCCGGCTTTTCGTGAAAGTTGAGGCGGCACTGTCACGCCCTCATTTTTCAACCAAATTGGTTGAAATTTTCGTCAAGTACTCTTCGACGAAGCCCGGGGTTCGGTATTGCATTTCAGCTTGGTGGCTTAAAAATTAATTAATGACTTTGGTCATTAAAAATCGGAAAATTGTAAAAAAAAATAAAAATTTATAAAACGATCCAAATTTACGTTTATCTTATTCTCCATCATTTGCTGATTCCAAAAACATATAAATATGTTATATTCGGATTAAAAACAAGCTCTGAAAATTAAATATATAAAAATTATTATCAAATTTTTTTTTTCGAAATCAATTTAGAAACACTTTCATCTTATTCCTTGTCGGTTCCTGATTCCAAAAATATATAGATATGATATGTTTGGATTAAAAACACGCTCAGAAAGTTAAAACGAAGAGAGGTACAGAAAAGCGTGCTATCCTTCTCAGCGCAACGAATACCCCGCTCTTCTTGTCAATTCCACGTGCACTGCCTTTGCCACGGGCGGTGGAGTGACGATGCTACGAGTATACGGTCTTGCTGCGTTGCGTTGCGTTCAGTTTCATTCTGTGAGTTCGACAGCTACTTGACTAAATATTGTATTTTCGCCTTACGCGACTTGTTCTAGCCTTGCGATGACCTCCTTTGGCAGGCACGTTCTTTCAAGCCCAGACGTTTTCTTCCGGCCACAGAAAACTTCCAGTGGTGTTCTATTGTTCAGGTTGCGATGAGGGGATGAGGTTTTTTTTGCAGCTGGACGAATCTGAGCCCCTCAGCCCACTTAGTGGTGTCGTTGTCGATGGCCCACTCGGTCAGCATCTGTTTGACATCAGCGTTGGAACGCTCAACAGATCCCTGACTCTGAGGATGACGAGGGGATCCGTGCACGATGGTGAGTCCGGGCCATATCTCGACCATTTCATTGATCACGTGAGCAGTGAACTCCCTTCCGTTGTCACTTTGGAGCACAGTCGGTGGCGTAATCATGCAAACAAATATCAATTAAGTTGTAGGCGGTTTCTGCAGCCGTCTTTGTTTTCATTGGACGAAGAAAAAGGAACTTCGAGAAATGATCTTGATAATTAAGGATGTACTTGAATTCCCTATCAGGCGCAGATTCCATTGCCTAAATTGTACAGCAGTCGTGCCTAAATCAAAACTTTGCCTAATTTCACGACTTAGGCTGCCTAATTTACGCAATAGGCAGCCTAAATCATAAAATTTCACAAATTAGGCAAAATTCAACATTGATTTCACAGGTTAGGCACAGCCGTTGCCTATTTCACGAATTAGGCAAGACACTACCTAATTCAAGAACTTAGGCACTTTCAGGATCTAGGCACGACACATAGAAGAGCACTATCTGGAGTTGTTTTGATGTGTGAAATGCCACTGCTTACCTTTGTGGAAGTCATAGACCCAGTGGTAGTTCTGACCGGCAGCCTGAATGTAGTTGGCAAGATTCCCAGCAATTGCCGTCGTGAACACCAGAGTGGTGCATATCCAAAACGGACCTGGAATGCAGAAAATGAGAATGTACTCTCAGAATCTGCATATATTTACATAAGTTAGTTTTCTGCTACCTACAGACATCAGACCACAATGACACAACTTCCTTACTCTACCCATCAAACCAAGACACTTGTATACGCAAAGACACCAACAAATACGTTTCAGGGAAAATGAAAAGCAGCTTACCATAAAGATCAGGGTTGGGTCTGATGTGAGAGTCCAGGTAGTTTCCACCTGGTCGTGGCAGCATGGAGCCCAGGATTCGACTCCCCACCTGGGTAGTCTCCACATCAAAGAACTGCTGGTAATACTCAAACGTCCAGAACGACATGTTCTTCTTATCCTTCAGGAACTGAAACAGCAAAAAGTGTTTAAGGTCACAAACATGTACTGAAATTGAGTTAAAAAATTCATGGCAGAATGATAATCAAAACACAAGTTTTCAGTTCTGAATTCTTTCAGAGTTTTGGTAGTGGTGGTGATGTTGGTGAATGTGAGATATGGAAGTTTGCAGCAAAGCTTGAATTTGACAATGAACTACATTTAATCGGGCAACATTTCATGAGCACTAAAAACAAGCATGCCTATATGCACACAAAAAGAAGCTTTTTCTTTTGTGCCTCATTGAAGATTTTGTGTGTCTCTCATTGAAGAAGAAAAACTATCTTGTAATCTGTAAGAAGTGGATATGATTATGGCGTGTGTTCTGAGTGTTAACATGAGTGTGCATTGTGTGTGTATCACTGTATGTAAGTGACAGATAATGGAACTTTTGACAAGGATAAAGGCTACACCTTTTCTTCCAACCTGTCCTTACATCCAAGATAAATTTATAGTAAAGGATAAACAGGTAGAACAAACAAACAAATAAGCAAGAATTAAGCAAACAAACAGCTTGACATTTTTTTTAAAGTAAGCAAAACCTGCAAAATGTTCAATGTGCAGAGAGTGAGAGAGAGAGCAGGATAACCTTTATCCTTATAGTGGGGCGGCTTAGCCCAAATGTTCAAAAGAATTGTGCATTTTGTTATAGAAGCACCAAATTTGGCACAAATGTACATTAATATGTTGCGAACATTTTCAGATAATGGGCCACTTGAAATTCTCTCTATATGTCCGCCATATTGGATTTCAAAATGGCCGCCACTTAAAATCTACATTTGCTATTATCTCTGGACATAATGCAACTATTGACTTGATTCTGGTATCTAAATGTATGTTTTTGGGGGTAAGGAATCCAATGGTACCAATTTCAACTTAATATTATCTATCACAGTCTGTTATATAATTGTATTTGGAAATTATCTAGGCAAATATTGGATTCAACACAATACTTTGAAAAGAATGTCTTAGTTCTGTAAATGTCTTCGGTATAATACTGACATGCTACATGGTCTAGTATCTGAGGCTAGGTATATACTGACATTCTACAATGGACTGGTATCTGAGGCTAGGTATATACCGGTACTGAAGATACGTGTACATAAACAGTGTCATGTTAACAAGTTGAGCATTGCCACAAGTACATGTATGTTGTTGACTCATCGTCATGTGCAGTCCCCTTCACACACACAGAGGGATGTGCACTGAAGGGCAGCCTTTTTGCACTTGCAGCGCCTCACACACCCTTTCTTGCACTTGCAAGAAACCAGCTCAATGCAGCTGTGAGCTGCCTCAGGTAGCCTGGTCCAGTAAGGTGTGCCCAGTAAGGTAATATATTGTACTACGTTGCAAGCCCCTGGAGCAAGTTTTTGATTGGTGCTTTTGTGAACAAGAAACAATTGACGAGTGGCTCTATCCCATCTCCCCCCTTCCCTCCGTCGCGATATAACCTTGAATGGTTGAAAACGACGTAAAACACCAAATCAGGGATGTCGTTAGGCGTCGGACATCGGACAAAAAACGATGAAAATCCCCAAATGTCCGATTCACATTGCCGCATGTCGGTCAGATGTCCTATCGTTTTAGCCTGAGCGTGGTCATTGTCCGATATGTACTCCATTCCTTCGGACAGCGCGATATTCGTTAATTTTCATTTCAAGATACAAATCTTCTAAAAGACCGAACGCTCTCGTGTTCAGCTGACACTGAAGTTGTCAGTGCCGCGTGCGGATCTTTTCTTTTGTCGGGAATTCCCGAACCGTTTGCGGTATGCGCCGTTTGGGTATAACCGTCTCGGTGCAGCGCACTGATCTAAAAATAGTGGATTCTTTTTAGATCAGTGCATGCTACAGGAGTACGGGAGACAACTCCAACTGACTAAATTTGTAGTCTGCTTTTGTTTTCGATACGAGACGAAGCACTGCCGCTGAAAAAAAACTAAAGCCTGCAAAAGATCAGCATTAGATCAAACCGATCATTTTGTTTTTCAACTTTTATCCAAATCATGCAGTATTAAATCAAAGGAAGAGCTCTGAAGTTGTTCATGTTGGTTTCTTTTTTGTGGTTTCTTTGAAACTAAACAAATACAACATTATACGCACACTGTGTTGATGTGTTTACTATATTATGTGTGTGTTCTACAGCGCGCGCGTGTGGGTGTGTGTGTGTGTGCGTGTGCGTGTGTGTGCATGACTTTGGAACAATTCCATGGAATGTGTTATAAGCTGTTTGGCGCAAATTCATAATGTCCTATTACACTTTCTGAAAGCGGTCAAATGTCCTATTGATGCTGAAGAACTCAGGACATTTGTCCTATAGGTATGAATTTGTAGCAACATCCCTGCAAATAAAGAAAGAAAGTAAGGTGTGTAGTGTCCTTTCCCAGTTGGTTGGTGGAGGGAGCTCTGGTGCTGGCAGCAGTATCTGACCCCACACATGTCCATCTTGATACACTGCCCTCTTGACATGTTCCTCCAGAGTTGCCTTTGTTGGAGGGATGAGCTGCACATTGTTCTTCCTTGTGAAGATTTTCCTCCTGGCCTTGTCAATGGCTGTGCATTTGCTGGTTCGATCATACAACAGGATCACGAACCTCTCGATCATGCGCATTGCATCGTCAGGTATGTCACGCGGTGCAGAGGACAGCAGCAGCAGCAGCGCCTCAGTGAGTTCTGGCAGTACCGTCCAGACTGCCCACGCAGTCTTCTTGCCACGTCTAGCAAAACTAGACACAGTGTCGCATCCAGTTAGAGCGTGGAACATTGGCAGTGCACGAGCCTTCTCTCGTCCCAATCCAGCTGCTAGTTTGTGTGCTGCTAGGTATCGGAAACTCTGGCCTGTTCCGAATGCCAGCCACAGTTTGTCTTCTGGTTGCAACACCTGTGCCAGGGACACTGCCAGCACCACAACATCAGTGTCTACAGTCCGGATGAGTATTACATGGTGTCCATGCTGGGCTGCGTGAGATGCATGCAGCAACATCCGACTGTCAGCTTCTTCATGGTTACATGGGGCGAGTGAGGTCAGATCTGGCAGTAATGACGAGTTGCTTGTCCTCCTGGTCAAACCATTCCATGAGAGTTGCTGAGAGGAACCTGAACAGCTCCGTCTTGTTGCTGTCCACTCGTAGGAAGTTCTGCCAGTTTCCTGGTATGGCTGCGGCAGCCACCACACGCCTTGTCCCCGCTTTGCACGTGTACTACCTTTCAGTGAATCAGCAAGGTAAGTATCCCAGACCAGATCCAGGTGTGACACTGTTTGCAGCTTCGTGGACATACATGGGATGACGATCTGTTGTGCATACTCTTCAAAGGTCTTTGATGCAGCCAGCTTCAGCATCTGGACGATGGCTGCTCCATCAAGCACAATACAGGTCGTGACAGGAGTCTCTGTCTTTGCGTCGGAGACTTCTTCAAAGCATGTGAGGAGATCACTCTTAGTACCAGTGCAGAGGCTTCCACCATCAGACAATGCAGGAGGACATGCCTGATTCTCGTGACGAAAGAACTCCTCAAGGTTTCCATCCCTCGTCTGGCAGCCAATTTACATGCGTGCGAAGAGTTCACGGTCATTCTTGATGGAGGCGAGCTGTTGCTGACCTTTGCTCTGGCTTCTTGGAGTGGAAGTGCTGAACACCTTCAGCTTGTTACGAGGAATGGGGTCGTCCACTGCCTTTGTTCTGTCCAACAGACACTCTCTGGTGAAAGCCTCGAACTGCTCTTGGCCAATCCTCTTGGCATTCATCACGGTCTCCACGGCAGCAGGACCTGCGATCTCCTTTGTGTCCAGTTTGACTACATCCTGACTCTCCTCCTCGAATGGGTTGCCCATCTCCTCTATGACACCAACGAGAGAGCGAACATCTTTCACAAATGAGGCCTGTACACTTGGCGTCTGATCATGATGACGTGTGTCTGCTGTTTGCCGTCTCCAGTGTTGGTTCCCATCCTGGAATTCTTCGATCACCCTGGCAACTTCTGGTCCCGCAACCATCCAGCGACGTAGGGCACTAGGGTTTTCAGTGAGCCCAACTGGTCCACCGTCTCCTTTGACGCAGCCATTATTCTGCTCATGTGCCTGGTCAATCGGGATTGAAGAGAACACCCTCTGTGTTTTCTGAACGGTGAAGTGGCCTTCCCTGAATTTCCTGGATACATCTGGGTGTTTGGTGGTGAGTTCGGCCATGTCCTTCAGGTGCACTGGTATCCACCTAGCATAGTGGGTGTGATCCAGTGCGTGGAACCAGTGGACCAGCTCTGTCAGAGCAACGATGTACATCATTAACGATCCCTGCCTGAGAGAACGCACATACACTTGAACCAACAGTTCTAGTTCCAGCACGGTTGCCCAGTAGTGAAACTGGGGAATGTCTTCTCCTCTCTGGCAACACCAGTCTTCAAACTCGGGAAGGTCCTCTGCATCCCTGGTTTCTCCCAGACAGTTGTGCTTGTAGACATGGTGTTGCAGGATGTACAGTACTGCTGCAGTCAATGTCAAATGTAGATCGTAAAGCAGCCATGTAATGTAAAGCAGCCATTTTGAAATCCAATATGGCGGCAAATACTTGACAATACCAAGTGGCAATTGGTACCATTGGATTCCATGCCCCCAAAAACATACATTTGGATACCAGAATCAAGTCAATAGCTGCATTATGTCCACAGATAATAGCAAATGTAGATTTCAAGTGGTAGCCATTTTGAAATCCAATATGGCGGACATATAGAGAGAATTTCAAGTGGCCCAATATCTGAAAATGTTCGCAACATATTAATGTACATTTGTGCCAAATTTGGTGCCTGTATAACAAAATGCACAACAGGTTTGCTATGCTGCTGCACGATTACTGCAATTCCCAGTGACATTTTAAACCTAGTTTACCTCTGTCTTTTCTCCCTCGTCTTCATCATCAGAATCAGCAGCAGAGTGAGGAAAGTTGGTGAAGGTATGGGTCTTTCCTCCACCTTCAGCTGGTTTGGACACTGGTGCCCAATCATCATCATGGGGGATATCTGCAAGCAGATATAGGTATACGTACTTTTCCTTATCAAGCAGACTTTTTACTTTGACATTTTCAATTATATAACTGAAACGGAGTGGCTTGGGAATAGATGAGTCAGATTTTGCTCCGGCAAACCAAGGCTCAGGTGTTTAGGCCGACTAATTGGTAGTCTTTTACTTTTGGCCGTGGCTGGAGATCTGGCGAGTCGGTTGCAGAGCCCCCAGACTCGGGGACCAGCACTCTCCACAAGCTACCTATATTTTCCGAGGTCCGATGGGTCGTTCATTAAGATTTTCTTCTAAAGTTCAATTCAAAGAACTGTGGTCAGGGAAAACTAGGAATCTCTACTTTGCGAGATACTGGTGACAGCTGGTTCTCGCATCTGGAGGCTCCAAAACCGACTTGCCGGTTCCAAAGCCACTCCGTTTACTTTTATTTCAAACAAACTGCAGTGGAAAGATGGTTTTTCAACTTACAACACAAACATTGGTTTACATAGAGTTTGTATAAAGTTCTTACCCTGAAACTGCAAGTCTCCATCTCCATTCTTTTCCTGAAAAATAGAAGATGAAATTCCAATGACACAAACTGTGGGCACATGATTAACCTTTTTGAGTTCCTGAAAGTGACACTGACAGTATGAGTAATGAAGTCACCAGTAACAGTTACCCTTCCAGTTCCTGAATATGCTGATTTAAAATATATATAATTCACTTTATGATTGTCTGTTTTAACTTTTAAAGTGTCCCCATGTATCAAATTAATCAATAACATAACAATATGTAGACTGTAGATAAAACTCAGAAAAAGTGACTTAAAGCTGTGGTGTATTTATGACTTTCCGGGGCTAGGAGGTTGAAAAATTGGGACAAAATCATGTACAGATTTCTGTACAGCAAACACTACCCGAAACCCCACCTATACGGCGTGTATGACCTTGAGAGCTTCAGTCAACGCTTGAATTTTGCAGTGGTAACATCCGGTTTGCTCTCGCAGAGCTGAGCATATTTGTCAAGAAGGATCGAGCAGAAAAAATAAACGACTTGGCAGGGATTCGAACTCAAGGCCTCGGGGCCTCGAAATGTCGGGTCCGATGTTTGAACCGCTAGGCCACTTCACCAGTGTTGTCAAAGATAAAAAATTGATAATTTTATATCATTCTACGCTTCAATTACCATTCATGCGTTGCAAAAATGTAAAAATTGACATTAATATTTGCCTTTATTTGCAAACATGTTTTACAGAATCGCAGTACATGTTTACACCGTCATGCTACGCGACATTCGCGCCATGCAAATAGCTGCGATATCTCTATTTACAACATGCAAGAAAATGACAAGAACAGTAATTGAATCTCTCCAAAGCTCTGTGCAGTTGAAACCAGACATCTAAGAAATGGTTATACATGTATTCACTTCTGAACAACGGGCGGATAGAGATATAAATCATGCTGCTTCAAGAATAACATAACATGAATTCATATCAATGTTTTTCCTGCTTTTTCTCAATTGGCGCAGTAGCCTAGTGGTTAGGACATGAGACACGAAGTCTCGAGGTCGAGAGTTCGAATCTTCGCCGGGGCGTTTATTTTTTCCCCTTGATCTCTCTTGAAGATAAAATATGATCAGTCTTGAGAGAGCAAACCGGATGTTATCCCTGCAAAATTCAAGCGTTGACTGAAGCTCTCAAGGTCATACACGCCGTATAGGTGGGGTTTCGGGTAGCGTTTGCTGTACAGAATTTTGTACATGATTGTGTCCCTATTTTTCAACCTCGTAGCCCCGGAAAGTCATAAATAGACCACAGCTTTAAGTGTTCTGCTTCATTCGGTTCTGGTGGTTTGCTTATGAAGTTAAAGTCATTGAGAGGTAAATATTAGCCCTTCCGTCCACTCTAACTCAACTTCTTCAAAAGTAAATACAACTCAATAAACCAAGCAAGCATATGGATGCATAAACTGTATTCCAAACACAAAAATGTGCAGTTAACTGACCGAGTCCACGTCGATGCTAACAGACGACGCCATTGTGATACACAGAACAATGCTGCAGCAAATGACTACACGTAAAATAAAAGTGATTTAACAAAATTGCATTCAACATCAGAATCAACTTACGGACAATTTAATTTCTGTCATTTTGTTGTGGGCTGCTGAACTTTTCCTAATCATGTATGCCAATACTAAGTTATGTTCTATTTTCACTGTGAGCCTATCACAGAAAAGTCATGGCGTCCTTCTCAACACGTGGGAGAGTGTTATTGACAAAAATTAGTCCTAAACTTCCTGAAAAATGGAAGGGAGGTCGCCTTGAACGCATAGGTAAGGTTCTAAAGGTGATCTTGCATGTTTCAGAGACTATGGTTTTCTTATGATTGAGGGCATGTGTTTAAATTTGCTCATACTAGATTCAAGATTGTGTAAGAAACTGGTTTCGATTTGGTCACTAAACGTTTGGCAAAGGTCATTGCCGTTTTGACAGGGTTGTTGATGATGACTGACTGACTGACTATTAGGGTTTAACATCCTCTTAGACCAACTGGTCTATATTGGGACAGGTATTGGCAATACGCTGAAGAGAGATATGGTGTGATACTTTGATTCGAACAAGCCCGCTGTCAGCTGTGGCTATCTTCTTCGACACACCAGCATTGGGTTTGTCTCGTCAAAGTATCGAAATACGATCATGATAATCAGAGACGAGAGATGATGCATGCGTGTCTTCCAAGCCCTGAGACTTTCGCTGTGAACGTGGGATCTTTTTCGTGCGCATGTGTGCACACGGGGGTGTTCGGACACCGAAGAGTCTGCACAAAGTTGACTCCGAGAAATAAATCTCTCGCCGAACGTGGGGATCGAACCCGCGCTGATTGCGACCAACTGGCTACAAAGCCAGCGCGCTACCAACTGAGCTACGTCCCCGCTCCCTGTTGATGGATTTGAGGATGCTGACTGGTAGGGTGCAGCGTGAAACAAGCACACACACTCTCTCTCTCTCTCTCTCTCTCTCTCTCTCTCTCTCTCTCTCTCTCTCTCTCTCTATATATATATATATATATGTATATATATGTATATATATATATATGTTGACCCTATATTAGGGCGAGGGCTGGATGTAAAAAAGCAATATTCTTGCTTATCTATTACCCTCGATAATAAAGATTTTGTCTTGTCTTGTCTTGTCTCTCTTGAAATAATCCAAGGAAAGGACGTTTTGACAGTCATTGTGAAATGACACAGTGACAGTCCCTGTGTCACTTTATGTTTTATTTTATTTTACTTTTTAGCTGTTCAGTCCATGAATATTTCCATGCACTGGAAGAAGAAATAAGATAATTAGGCCGTGATTTTGTAGAAAAGGCACATGTATTGTTACATAGAAAGCCACACGCATGCATGTAGTAGGTAGGTAGGCTGTCAAACAAGAAATGTTGAGAATCACAATGCAAAACTAAAAAAGACGTTGATAACTGTCAGGCTCAGATTGTTTTAGAGCTGTGGCAGAGTTGCATCCCTTGGCAACAGTGAGACAAACACTTCATGACACGTTAATGCTCAGCGGTGGCAAGTGTTCAAGGTGTTGCAGTGATCAATGAGCTCCGCTGTTAATGTTACGCAGTGTTCTCTCTATGTGATGTCTTTTAATATGCTCATCGGAGCTCACTATATTCACTTATGCCCTGATCACTTTCTTCCACTCAGTAGGCCAAGAAAAAAATTCAATGGTTTTATATTTTTCCTCCCTACCTTAGAACTTATTATGACTCTTCAAAAATATATATTCATTAAAATTTGAAAAATGACAAAATTTGATTTTGTATACTTTACAAGGAAAGAAACTCTTCTCCGACACCCAGGTATCACAGCTTAAGCAATTTCAACCAATAGAAAGCTACATGCGCCTGTCTAAATAAAAAAATAAACTTCAATTAATAAATAAAAATTCAAAGAACGGGAAGAAAAGAAGCTGACCTACCAACCCTTTTTCTTTTCTTTTTTCTATGCCTTGTCATCGAAAACAACCTTTTTTTTATTAGCCTTAGTAGCAACATGTGATTGCCTCGGTTTCCAAGCGGCGCAACTCTTCCACGGCCCAGCCCTTATAACAAAACCCACTGATAAGTGATATTTGTTTCCGAAATCCATCTACTTGTGTTGACGTTTAAATTTTTATCAGAAACCAGCACTCAACAGTATGAAGAAAATTAGTTTTCAGCTAAAAGGCTTATGTCTTAGTAGGCAAAAGGGCACACAAAGTTTAGGGTGATATGGTCATTTAAATGATTGATATATACTTTCATTGAAAACTTTAAGATCACTCAGAACGTGTATATCTATGCGGGGGTCTGACTAAATGCTACGCGGACACACGCGGCGTTGCACTACCTTGCGCTACCGAACTAAAGCATGTACATGTACTATTTTACATATATATATATTTATAAAACATCAGATATTGTGAAAGAAACAATTGAAAGTCAGCGGAGACTTTCTTCCGAGATTTGTAAAAATCTCTTAGCAGAGAAAGATAGAGACAAAAAGTATCCCTTCACAGACAGTCTATTTGGAGCATCAGACCCTCCTCAAGGGGGACCAAGATTTACAATGCAAAGTCCCTTTGTGGGGGACGTATCACAAGGCCAGGAAATCTAGTTTTGAGGAGGACCATTGTTTTTGTACCTAGACCAGACACGTGTTTCGACACTATTGTGTCTCATCAGTGGTCAGGTGGTACTGATCGCGAGAGTTGTCAACCCATGGTGTCCAACTAAGAAGCAAACCACTCTATGAATATATATATATAGTATCTTCACAACATTATCTGACTTTATATCAAGTTTTAAGTCACAGAAATAAAAAAATAAGGGAGTTATGATGTATTTTTCGACGAGCTATCGAGCGAAAGTGAAAGCATCGCGGTTCAGCGTCCGGCCATATTCGCATTGATCTGAGAACGCAGGCTCAACCTCAAAATAAAGAATGTTCATGTAATATTTGTATATATTTAGAATCTTCACAACATTATCATACTTTGTACCGAGTTTTAAGTCACAGAAATTATAAAGAAAAAAAGAAGTTATGATGCATTTTCGAAGAGCTAGCGAGCGAAAGTGCAAGCATCGGATAGCTGCGTCCGACCATGTTCGCATTGTTTTTAGAATCGCAGGCACGACCATAAATTAAAGTACGGTTGTTTAATATTCTTATATTTCTAGTATCTTCAGGACATCATCTGCCTTTACACCGAGTTTTAAGTCACAGAAATAAAAAATAAGGGAGTTATGATGCATTTTGTAAGATCTAGCGAGGAGGATGATAATGATGATGAAAATTATGATTATGATAATGATGATGATGATCGAAGGAATGGAGCAAAAGAGAGCGATAACTAGAAAAATGAACATCAGCATGTACAACAACAACAGTCTGCGTGTGAGTGTTTGTTTGTGTATACGTTCGTGTGTGTGTGCCGGCCCGGTGTGTCAGTGTGTGCCCGGTGTGTCAGAGTGTGTGTGTGTTTGTGCCCGGTATGTTCATGCAATATTCGTATAGATCTAGTATATCCATAACATTACCTCCTGATTTTGTATCGACTTTTAAGTCATAGAAATAACAAGTCGCGTAAGGCGAAATTACTACATTTAGTCAAGCTGTGGAACTCACAGAATGAAACTGAATGAACTGCATTTTTTCACAATGACCGTAGTCCGCCGCTCGTGCAAAACACAGTGAAATTAACGAGCCTGTTTAGAGTTAAAAAAACAAAGGAATACTGTACTCACCAATACAAGAACGAGACAAGACGGTACGAATTTTCGCTTATGGAAGCTTCATCAGGAAAAACAAGAACACAAAAGACAACAAAAAGCAGACGCAACACGGAACGAACAAGGTTTGAAAAAAAATGGAGGGGAAACACGCACACAAGAGAAGGAACTCTATGAACGGAAATGAATGAAAGGGGAGAGAAGTGGTTGGATGATGTCATGGGCACAGGCATACTAGACTAAAAGTGATACACATTCATAAAAGGGGGGGGGGGGGGGGACCAAGGGGAAAAAAAAAAGGGGGGGGGGGAGGGGGGAAAAAACGTACGCACACACACACACACAACCAAACACATGAATACACACATAAGCACACACACACAGGTAGCGTAAATCACAGTATGTTTGGGGAATACAAGTACATCACATTTTCGCATTCAAACCGTGAGGTGTGGATGTGCCCAGGGAAAATATGAAATCGGACTCTACTTGTTTTCTGTCTGTGGAGGTGCTGTACATTTGCCAGACACCTTTCACACGTGCATCCAGGGAGGTGTGGTTGCTGCTGTTGAAATGTTGGGCAACAGACCTACAGCGGCGATGCCGAATATCTGCCAGATGTTCGGTGAAGCGGGTAGAGAGGGTTCTTTCGGTCTCACCAATGTAGAGTACTTTGGGGCATTTGAGACAGGATATGGCATAGATGAGATTGCGGCTGTTGCAAGAGAACGTGCGTTTAATGTTGAAATCTTTTTGGGGGCCGGTCAGAGTGGTAGAATGGCAAATGTGGTTGGGGGCCGGAGCCTGTTTAGCGCGGTAGTGGTTGCGCTGTGCTGCATAGCACGCTTTTCTGTACCTCTCTTCGTTTTAACTTTCTGAGCGTGTTTTTAATCCAAACATATCATATCTATATGTTTTTGGAATCAGGAACCGACAAGGAATAAGATGAAATTGTTTTTAAATCGATTTCGGAAATTTTACTTTTAATCATAATTTTTATCTTTTTAATTTTCAGAGCTTGTTTTTAATCCGAATCTTCTATATATATATATATATATATATACGACTTGTGTCTGTCTGTGTGTGTGTGTGTGTGTCCGCGATGCACGGCCAAAGTTCTCGATGGATCTCTTTCAAATTTGGTGGCCATATTCAGGTACACCCCGGACACAACCTGGTCGATGAGATATTTCAACACGTGCTCTCAGCGCGCAGCGCTGCGCTGAACCGATTTTGGTTTTTCTCTGGATCCATTCCCAGTAACTCTTCCTTATCTTCTCCAGTGTTTTCAGCGTTTATCTCCCTTCCTTCGTGTGGTGTCAATCCATATTCCCGTTTCTATTTTTAGAAGGTCACTGTTGACAACGCTCAATCCATATTCCCATTATACTATTTTTAGAAGGTCACTGTCCCGGCGAAGCCGGGTATTACTTTTCTCCAGTGTTTTGCGCGTTTCCTTCGTGCGGTGCGCCGGCAAGGCCGGCGTACACCCGGCAAAGCCGGGTCCCCGGCGCAGCCGGGTATTCGGCTCGACTTCTTCCCGGCGAAGCCGTACCCGGCGAAGCGGGTATTCATCTAGTATAACATATATATATGTTTTTGGAATCAAAAAATGATGAAGAGTAAGATTAACGTAATTTTGGATCATTTTATAAAAAAATAATTTTAATTACAATTTTCAGATTTTTAATCACCAAAGTCATTAATTAATTTTTAAGCCTCCAAGCTGAAATGCCATACCAAAGTCCAGCTTCCGTCGAAGATTGCTTGGCCAAAATTTCAATCAATTTTATTGAAAAATGAGGCCTCAACTTTTACAAAAAGTCGGATATGACGTCATCAAAGACATTTATAAAAAAAATAGAGAAACAAATTCTGGGGATTTCATAAAGATCGGTCCAGTAGTTTACTCTGAATCGCTCTACGCACACACACATACACCACGACCCTCGTCTCCATTCCCCCTCTATGTTAAAACATTTAGTCAAAACTTGACTAA
The DNA here is from genome assembly GCF_037325665.1 of Littorina saxatilis. Classification (NCBI taxonomy): domain Eukaryota; kingdom Metazoa; phylum Mollusca; class Gastropoda; order Littorinimorpha; family Littorinidae; genus Littorina; species Littorina saxatilis. The sequence goes on along the minus strand of NC_090249.1, from coordinate 38,060,160 downwards.
ATGTAAAAATGAAGGGAGTTATATGATGCGTGTGTTTGTGTGTCTGTCTTTGTGTGTGTGCCCGGTGCAGTATCAGAGTGTGTGAGGGGGGGGGTTGTGAGTGTTTGTGTGTGTGCGTCAGTGAGTGTGTGTGTGTGTTTGTATGCGCACACGTTCGCATTCATGCGTGTGCGTGAATGTGTCAATTTTCGCAAATAGCACACACACACACACACACAGAAACATACACATTTTCATATCGACGTATTTGAGAGAATATTGTCTCTGTGAGAATGAATGACTAAATCTAAGGGATCAAAATCGCCAAGAATGGAGTTACGCAGAAATTCCACGACGACATCACGCATGTAGTATTTGGGCCAGTAGGGTTCCGGTCAATAGAGTTTCGAACGGTCCAACCCCCATCCTACTCAAGTTGTTACGCGAGCACTCAAGTTGACACGATTGACATCGCCCCTGTTTTCTATGGCTGAAATGACAAGCCAAATTGTGGATGAGGCACTTCATTTGTCATACTACTCTTATCGACTTCAAGTTGGTCCCAAAGAAATATATTACATGTAGCCTCCACATTATTGATCCCGGACACGAGACAATTTTGTCGAAAGTGTGAAATTGACTTGATGTTGTAGTTGTTGCTGTTGTACATGCTGGCCGCTCACGCACACACACACACACTCACTCACAAGCACACATACACACACAAGCACACATGAAATTGACTTGATTTTGTTGTTGTTGTTGTTGTACATGCTGGTAGCTCACGCACGCACGCCGGAACTCTCGCACACACACACACAAACACGCATATATACTAATTTAGATACTGTATATATAAACAAAATTACATTTACATGCATCATAACTCCCTTCATTTTAATTTTTATGACTTAAAACTCGATACAAAATCAGGTAATGTTATGGATATACTAGATCTATACGAATATTGGATGAACATACCGGGCACACACTGACACACCGGGCACGCACACACTGGCACACCGGGCACGCACACGCGCACACACACACACAAACACTCACGTATACACTAACAAACACAAACACACTCACACGCAGACTGTTGTTGTTGTTGTTGTTGTTGTTGTTGTTGTTGTTGTTGTTGTTGTTGTTGTTGTTGTTGTTGTACATGCTGATGTTCATATTTCTAGTTATCGCTCTCTTTTGCTCCATTCATTCGAGTATCATTATCATAATTTTCATCATTATCATCCTCCTCGCTAGAGTCTTCCAAAATGCATCATAACTTTTTAATTTCTGTGACTTAAAACTCGGTGTTAAGGCAGACGATGTCCTGAAGATACTAGATATATAAGAATATTAAACAACTGTACTTTAATTTATTGTCGTGCCTGCGATTCTAAAAACAATGCGAACATGGTCGGACGCAGATATCCTATGCTTGCACTTTCGCTCACTATCTCTTCGAAAATGCATCATAACTTCTTTTTTTCTTTATAATTTCTGTGACTTAAAACTCGATACAAAGTATGATAATCTTGTGAAGATTCTAGATATATAAAAACATTACATGAGCATTCTTTATTTTGAGGTTGAGCCTGCGTTCTTAGATCAATGCGAACATGGTCGGACGCTGAACCGCGATGCTTTCACTTTCGCTTGATAGCTTGTCGCAAAATACATCATAACTCCCTTATTTTTTTATTTCTGTGACTTAAAACTTGGTATAAAGTCAGATAATGTTGTGAAGATACTATATATATTAAAAAAAAAAAGTACATGTACATGCTTTAGTTTGGTAGCGCAAGGCCGCGTGTGTCCGCGTAGTATTTAGTCAGACCGTCTATGGGAATAGTAGGTGTTATTGCTATTTGCATCATGAATTTATGCATGATTTTAGAATGTGAAACAACTTTCCTTTCAATCAGCTAACCGTCTGTATTTGAAATGACCATGAACACTTGATTGAAGTACAGGGTAAAGTATGTGCTGAGTGTGTGTATTTAATTGTCCTATCTGTCAATCAGGTGGCTTCTTCAACAGCATATTCACAGACTACAAGGCGGCGGTACTGGACGCTGTGCAGGACATGAAAGACGCCCCCAGAAAGGCTACCTTCTACATCAGTCTCCTTACCTCTGGCGCTGTACTGGCCAAGACCAGCCCCTCCGAGAGCCACTTTGAAACAGCGCTGTCCGACTGCCACCACGACCTCCTCCTTCTCGGCGACCCCATCAGGAATCGCCAATCAGATGATCACATTCAGACAATACAGATGTACTACCGTGAAGGCAGGATTCGTTACACAAACTGTGGTCTGTTCTCGCTGATATGGCTGGCCGGGTACGAACCTGCTGTGGACACCTTTGATGCTCGCTGCAAACTGGTGAGGCCTCAGTGGCTGGACTTTCACAAGCAGGTTTTGGACGTGGGTGTGCTTGGACGGTGGTTCTACCTTCGCAAAGCTATGCATGAATTCGATGTGAACCCTGATGAATGGGACGCAGAGGGGCATAGAGTGAAGAGCACGCCGACTGCTATAGGAGTACAGGAAACCCAGTGATTGTGCTTTGGCTGGTGCTAGCCTTGTAGTTCTGTTGAAAGACTGTACGAGTGTTTGTGTGGTGCGCCTGCATACATACATACATACATGTGTGTGGTCAGGTTTGCAAGGGAGCGATAGAATGAGTAGGAAGCCACAATTGTGTGTAATAAAAGGACAGAGGGTGGAGCAGTTGTTCAGTTGAATTGGGATGATTATGATTGAACTCTTCGGGCTTTCAGTTTTGTGTTTCTAATGTGTGGAAACTGCATTGCATGACTTGTACAAGTCGGTGTACATGGTTTTCTTTTCTCTGTAATTGGTTGTGTGCTTTACATGGATTATTTTTTGTTGTGGTTTAAAATAAACATGGAAAGAGAAACATTTTATTTGGTAATTATGTGTGTGATTCTTGAAAGTTGAATGCATGCAAGTGTGCAGGTATGAGTGTCTGCAATTACTTGTTTTTTACAGTGAAAGTACTCCAAGTTAACCATATTCAAAATATTTCACTGAAGAGGTACATGTATTTTGTTATGAAATTGGTCGATTCTCAGCCAGTTGTTTTGCACTCTAGCCAGAGGTTTATTTCTTGCACCCAGCCCCAAAATGAATCATGTTCGCAGAAGTGGTGAATGAATTAGAACAGCGCTATTATTAATTTTTGGTCCCTCTCTAGCCAACAGAACTTTTACAACTTAAACATCCTATACTATGAACATCCTGCCTTGGGAACCCATTAGCTTTCCCTGACCAAGCTTTGTTTTGGGGTGGGTCAACAAGGTCAGGCCTGGCATGGAAATTTACAAGCAAATGTGGGGCAGTGTCAGGCACTGAACAGTAGATTATCCCACACAGGTGAAAGACCACCCATTAAATAACTACCGGATACTCACCCGTGTGTATATCATATAAATAAGGTCGTGTCAAACTAGTGTGGCAGGGACCTAATTTTCCACTGCTCATGAAGATAAAGTCACCGAAACAAACTGGGACTGGGTGGCCGAGTGGTAACGCACTTGCGCTCAGAAGCGAGAGGTTGCGAGTTCGACCCTGGGTCAGGGCGTTAGCAATTTTCTCCCCCCCTTTCCTAACTTAGGTGGTGGGTTCAAGTGCTAGTCTTTCGGATGAGACGAAAAATCGAGGTCCCTTCGTGTACACTACATTGGGGTGTGCACGTTAAAGATCCCACGATTGACAAAAGGGTCTTTTCTGGCAAAATTGTATAGGCATAGATAAAAAATGTCCACCAAAATACCCGTGTGACTTGGAATAATAGGCTGTGAAAAGTAGGATATGCGCCGAAATGGCTGCGATCTGCTGGTCGATGTGAATGCGTGATGTATTGTGTAAACAAGAAGGGCAAAGCCCATACGACTCACATGCTTGACCTTGACCTTTACATGACCTTGACCTTCAGGGTCAAGGTTTGTTTGTTTATTTGTTGCTTAACGTCCAGCCGACTACGCAGAGCCATATCAGGACGAGGAAGGGGGGGATGAAGGGGGCCACTTGTCAAGCGATTCCTGTTTACAAGGTCAAATAACTAAACCTAGCAATGACATCATACACTAAGAACTGCTTTACACATTTTTCCTACCAAAATACATGTGACCTTGACCCAAGGTCAAGGTCATCCAACACAAAGCTGTTAATTCAAGACATAGGAAGTACAATGGTGCTTATTGGCTCTTTCTACCATGAGATATGGTCACTTTTAGTGGTTCACTACCTTATTTTGGTCACATTTCATAAGGGTCAAAGTGACCTTGACCTTGATCATATGTGACCAAATGTGTCTCATGATGAAAGCATAACATGTGCCCCACATAATTTTTGAGTCACTTGAGAAAAAGTGACTCTATGTAATCGGTCAGTGTTAGTCTGTCCGGCCGGCCGTCCGTCCGGCCGTCCGGCCGGCCGTCCGTAGACACCACCTTAACGTTGGACTTTTCTCGGAAACTATCAAAGCGATCGGGCTCATATTTTGTTTAGTCGTGACCTCCAATGACCTCTACACTTTAACGATGGTTTCGTTGACCTTTGACCTTTTTCAAGGTCACAGGTCAGCGTCAAAGGAAAAATTAGACATTTTATATCTTTTCTCGGAAACTATCAAAGCGATCGGGCTCATATTTTGTTTAGTCGTGACCTCCAATGACCTCTACACTTTAACGATGGTTTCGTTGACCTTTGACCTTTTTCAAGGTCACAGGTCAGCGTCAAAGGAAAAATTAGACATTTTATATCTTTGACAAAGTTCATCGGATGTGATTGAAACTTTGTAGGATTATTCTTTACATCAAAGTATTTACATCTGTAGCCTTTTACGAACGTTATCAGAAAAACAAGGGAGATAACTAGCCTTTTCTGTTCGGCAACACACAACTTAACGTTGGGCTTTTCTCGGAAACTATAAAAGTGACCGGGCTCAAATTTTATGTGAACGTGACTCATTGTGTTGTGAATAGCAATTTCTTCCTGTCCATCTGATGCCTCATATAATATTCAGAACTGCGAAAGTGACTCGATCGAGCGTTTGCTCTTCTTGTTAAGTTTGAAACAGTTATCTTCCATAGTTCAGGGTCAAGGTCACTTCAAAATATGTATACAATCCAACTTTGAAGAGCTCCTGTGACCTTGACCTTGAAGCAAGGTAAACCAAACTGGTATCAAAAGATGGGGCTTACTTTGCCCTATATATCATATATAGGTGAGGTATTGAATCTCAAAAACTTCAGAGAAAATGGGAAAAATGTGAAAAATAGCTGTTTTTTAGGCAACATTTATGGCCCCTGCGACCTTGACCTTGAAGCAAGGTCAAGATGCTATGTATGTTTTTTGGGGCCTTGTCATCATACACCATCTTGCCAAATTTGGTACTGATAGACTGAATAGTGTCCAAGAAATATCCAACGTTAAAGTTTTCCGGACGGACGTCCGGACGGACGACTCGGGTGAGTACATAGACTCACTTTTGCTTCGCATGTGAGTCAAATATTCCATCTCACACGGCATAAATAGATCCCTGTGCCTTGAGTCCGAGTCTGGAGATATAAGACTTCATATAACAATAACAAACGTCATTCTGGGAACACTTTTGTGCTTGCTGTTTCCCCTGGAAGATTTTCAGAACATACATGTATACTTTCTAGCGACATCTTTTAGTTTTGACGTCAAAGATTTCACAAGGCTTTGGAAGAGATTGAGGTTCCATAAGACGTGACTTCAATTTTATTTAGGCACTTCGACTGCGGGACATTTGGAGGAAAAGACAGCAAGTACAGTGTGTAGGATCAACAGACTACTAAATGGCTTGCTGTGTCATATCAGGTTTACTCGTTGCTTTTTCAAATAATGTTAAAAAAACAATTCATGTAAATCATATGGGGTGTTATGAATGCAAGAGATTTAAATTGACTAAATTTTGCGATCTGGGGGCATAATCCCAACATGGGCCGGGCAGCCCATGGGCCTGCCAGTTTTCAGAGATTTTTTCCTTCAGCCTGACGATCATGACCAGAATGTTTCTGTAAATCACTTTTCAGCTAGATACAGGGGTTTCCACCTTTAATCACAATAAACTAGTGTTGATCAATGGTTTCTTTGTTCTGTGCAAGACTTCATCATGGTTGTCTTTTTACATTTAGTCAAGTTTTGACTAAATGTTTTAACGTAGAGGGGGGAATTGAGACGAGGGTTGTGGTGTATGTGTGTGTGTGTAGAGCGATTCAGACTAAACTACTGGACCGATCTTTATGAAATTTGACATGAGAGTTCCTGGGTATGAAATCCCCGAACGTTTTTTTCATTTTTTTGATAAATGTCTTTGATGACGTCATATCCGGCTTTTCGTGAAAGTTGAGGCGGCACTGTCACGCCCTCATTTTTCAACCAAATTGGTTGAAATTTTGGTCAAGTAATCTTCGACGAAGCCCGGACTTCGGTATTGCATTTCAGCTTGGTGGCTTAAAAATTAATTAATGACTTTGGTCATTAAAAATCTGAAAATTGTAAAAAAAAAATAAAAATTTATAAAACGATCCAAATTTACGTTCATCTTATTCTCCATCATTTTCTGATTCCAAAAACATATAAATATGTTATATTTGGATTAAAAACAAGCTCTGAAAATTAAATATAAAAAAATTATTATCAAAATTAAATTGTCGAAATCAATTTAAAAACACTTTCATCTTATTCCTTGTCGGTTCCTGATTCCAAAAACATATAGATATGATATGTTTGGATTAAAAACACGCTCAGAAAGTTAAAACAAAGAGAGGTACAGAAAAGCGTGCTATCCTTCTTAGCGCAACTACTACCCCGCTCTTCTTGTCAATTTCACTGCCTTTGTCATGAGCGGTGGACTGACGATGCTACGAGTATACGGTCTTGCTGAAAAATGGCATTGCGTTCAGTTTCATTCTGTGAGTTCGACAGCTACTTGACTAAATGTTGTATTTTCGCCTTACGCGACTTGTTTTTCATTCTGAGCAATTGTATGGATTATTTGGTAAAGCCTCATGATGTCCCAGCTTCGAGGTACCTGTCCCTAGTAATCCACCATCAGCTTCGCGATATTGAATTCCCAGCAACCAAGCAAGCAGGAGCGCAGCATTCACAAAGTGAAAAATACTGTAAATTTGTACCAAAGTTGAATGACGAGAAAAGTTTACTGGAAACCAAGACACAGATGAGAAGAATTGATGGTGTGGAAATACTCTGACAGGCACATCACACAACTATTTTCTAGTAAGTGCAATAGAGCCCCTCAGCAAAGATAAAGACCGTCTAGTTTGGGATACCAGCTCAGAATAACTAAATAATTGGAATGTTCATAAAAATGTGAAGGAAATGTTCAGCACAGGTGCATATAGTGTCTGAAGCCTCTGCTTGTAGATATGCTTTTGAAGCTAAACAAAAAAGAGTAGATCTTAGAAACCAAGGGCTCTAAATGAATACATACACAACATGAGTCTGAGCGAGTTACTCTTGTACATCTCGTGTAAATTTAGAGCACTTATGTCCCTTTGTTTCTCAGATCTTAAAATAGCGCTCTGCCTCATTTGCAAGTTTACCTACCGTTTCTTTTTGAAAAGGTGCGTTTTAAGCTGCATATCACAAATATGCGACTTGCAGTCGCAGAGAAGACTTTCCAAGTGTCAAAAAGATTCGAAAGGATTTTGTTTGCGAGCCCTTAGTGATAGGAACAGAAGCTTGACGCAATGAGGAGATAAGAATTTGAGCTGGCATCCCTGTCCAAAGTGCAAGAAGTCGGAGAAGAAGAGTCGGAGAAAGAAGAGAGTGCAGAACAGAAAGTTTATTGACCCTTATCCAGACATGTTCATGAAGCATCAGAAAGAAAGTGGCTACACGTACACACATATAGTATTAGTCACTACACATAGCAAAGCTAAAACATCTACATGAAAAAACATGAAACAGTTCCAGAAGAAGACATGAAGAGGAAACTGAATAAAAAATGGGGTTAACTTCCGCCACAAGTCAACTACAAGGAAAGAGAAAAACAACAGAAAATCCAACGCGGAAGATTGGAGGAAAAAAAGGGAGTACAAAGCAACAGAGAAAAAAGTATGTACAGGTCACAGTACAGAGCGTTGTCTGATTAGATTTTGTAGGGAAAATAAAGTGCCAAGCTCAGAAAGAGCAGTTGCAAGTAACGGAGCCCAGAGAAGTTTGATGTTAATCGCAACACAGTTCGGTCTGAAACTTTTATTACAAAATGGTATTTAATATCATACGATTGCGATATACAATTCATTTTTGTGTGTGTAAATCTGTCAACTGATACATTTTCAAAAATTTAAAAACAATCTGAGGCATGTCTTATGTGTAAATAAGGCTGCAACATCCTTGTAAAAAAATGTAAGGGTTTTGCAGACGCAATCAATAAATAAAAAGCTTTTCTAGTACATGAAAAACACACGTCCATAGCCTGGTTTTTCGTGTTGATCCCTCAGATAGGCACATTTAAAAAAAAGTCCCCTCTCCTTGTGGATTTCGGGGCCAGATCTCAAACCCCCTCGCTCCCACCGCTGGTGTACACACAGCTAAGCCTAGACACACCACACAGAGTTGTTGCTGAAGAACATTTGCATAAAAATCCCCTGAGGGCTTGACGTGATCTTTGCCAAATGTGCATCAACCTGTGGTGGGATGCGAGGTCATAAAACAATGGGCACGAAACGCACGACTGAAAACAACAGTGAGTAAAACACACTAGGCTACAGGTAACGATGGTGATGAGCGTATTTTTCTCTCAAGAAAACTTTTAGAGTGACATAATGACTGCGACGCCTCGCTTGTTTTTCAACAGACAACAGCTACAAAACAACTATCAAAACCTGACATAGTTAATACTAAAAACAACCGAAAACCATATAGTCGTACACACAAGTAAACTGTCAAGTCAAAGAAACTGTTGAAGTCGAGCAAGAACTTTTTGACACGGAAAACACTGGTTCAACGTCGACTGACACAAAGCCGTCAATTTGAGAGGGAAATGAAGATGCCCTAACCATTATGCTAGTCAAAGTTTCAGCTTTGTTTCAGATCAACCTTACCAGAAACAAGTGTTGGTCACAGAAGATGTCCAAGACAGTTGTCCAAGTTTGAAAGGAAAAATGTTGTTGGCACTAAGTTACTACATGAAACAGGCTCACGCGACTAGCTCGGTTCGCCCGTGTGACACCGCTGTAACGTACAAAAACACCTGATTGACAACAGTGTAAAAAACAAATGGACACCAAGAAGGTCAGACAGAATCATTTACAAAAGAGAGGAGAAAGATTTCTCCCCCAAAAGGTCTGCACAAGAACCTTGAAATAGCCCACAAAAGCTAAAACTCAAGCAGTCCCAGCTGGCTAATGTAACATAAAAAGTGAGGCATTCCATAAACACAGAGGGAACAATTTTATGCCCCGAAACAATGTTGTAATTGCTAGAGGTTCAAATCATAACCTCACTTTCATTAAAAAGTAGCTGATTCAACTCGCACTGGAAATCTGCAGTGTGAAAAACAAAACAAAAAGAATTTAATAGAACAAATACTTTGCAAATCAGAGCAAAGAAATTTACGTTATATTTTTTCCTTCCTGCCAAGGCAAACTCAGTGAATGTTTCTCTGCGCTAAAGCATAATTTCCACAGGGAATGGTGTGGAATGCTGATTTTCATGTCAATCATCTCATGATCTGACAAGGATGGTGCAAATTGAGTCTGCATTGGCATAGTTTAGCCACACAGCAACAGATACTGCTTTTAACTTCATGTGCCATCCTTTGTCAACAATGGGGGTAAAAATCCATTAAAAATTCCAAGGACCTCGACACGACCGAGTACACAACGAACACTACACATGATGAACAAGAATGTCATGCTCTTGGTTTAGCACGAGAAAATCCATGCAGAATTGTAGAAGAAAAGTTTGGGGGAAGGAGAGAGAGTTTAGATGATGGCTTGATCAAATTTACACAATTTCATTTCACACCCTGGTCGTCAAAAATCAACTTAACATTACAAAATATTGATGACTCACAAATGCAAAAATATATATCTAACTCCAGTATTTTTTTAAACACCCCTCCAAAACACTTTACAGATGAACATCAAACAAATAAAAATGACCAATGCATGGCTGAAATCACACACAACGACACACACCCACCCCTCCCAACCCTACATGTCATGTAAGCACGCCTGAGGTGCAAACGTTTACACAGGCGGCCAAAGTAGGGTACACATCATGTGCATCAAATTCTCTTGACCCTCCTAGCACAGCCCAGTTTGTTTTTTCAAGTGCTTCATTACTCCATCCATCTCCAAAATTCCTTGCAAAAATCACTGTCTTAATAAATGGATTTCTTGGGTCCTTAAGGGAACTTAACTAATGGGAACATCCTGCCACCTGCCCCAGTCTCAGCTGACCGAGCCAGAATTTCTGTGACAGTCTTGCCATCACCATCTCGAGTCAAGTTCTGCCAGCAGTTGAACACAAAGTCTGCTCCGTGCAACTTCATTTACAAATCCTTCTCTGCAACTCAGCACCTGCTTCCACGCTGTGTTTGCAACTACACACAGTGGAGGGTGGCAAAATCTCCAGCTTAGAAAGCCAAGACTCGGGCAGGCGGCGCTTGTGAATTTAATCCCACACTCTCTTACAGGTCATGCTTGTTCATCTCAACATTTTGCTTACCCCATAAAGTGCTCTTTACATGAACCAAAAAGTCTCCACGTCCCACTGTGCTGTTGCTGCCTTTTAACATACAGTCTCACACACTCCGTGTCTGGTTTGAAACTACCTCACGGTCCCAGGTTCGGGGACGTTACAAGAACAAAAAGCTGTCAACAGGATCGGGAGATCTACGTGTATACTTCCGAGGCCTCCTCCCCAATACAAAATGAAAACCATTTGGTCTGCACTAATAATGCACGTTCCCATTTGGTACTGATTTCATCGTATAAAAAATGTTTTCAAAAAACAATTCTCCCTCCTTAAGAAAACAAACAAAAATCCTTTGCACATTACAGATAACCGTGTTAAGTCTGAAAAATCTTCAAACCCGTAAACAAAATTGCAACGTAATAACTGGACGAATAACATTTGTTTAGAAACGATTTTTCCCCTGCCAAACTGGACACTGTAGAGATAAAATTTTCAAGCAAGAGCCATTTGATCTGGCAGCTACATGGTTTTTGCTTCTTGCTAATTATGAAAAGGGGGTCAATTACCTCTGGTGAAAACAGGGACAGATAACGAATGTTTTCATAGGATTACGGCAAGAGGTGTCAGCTGCACAGCTATAAAACAAAGGCACTTAAAACCCCAGCAGCGCTGACAACCTGTACCACCAGCGGGGCTTGCTGGAGGCGCCATCAAGACCACCGGGGCACACTACTCTTGCCACCGCACGGGGGCAGGCAACTCTTGCCTCTCCACAAGGAAAAATATACCACTGAGCTCATGAGGTGCAACTGTTCTCTTTAGTAACATTTCTGTTTGTTTCTGAACATTAATTTAAAAAAGTTTCTTTTGTTTAAAATCAACGATCCAATGGTGTAGCATGACAAGAAGCCTGTCCTTGTTATGGATGGTGAATGTTGTATCAAGGGTGCTGCTGCATCAGGACTGAGATGGCGACAGACAGGCAGGGGGGCGACAGTCTAGATGGTGGACTTGGAGAAGGACACCCTCAAGTGACTGTTCTCTCCCAGCTGCGTGTTGTGCATGCCCTGCAAACAAAACACAAACTATTAGTTCTTTGCTACAGTGTCAACCAATCTCATGTTCGCCCCATAGTCAACTAGCACAAAAGCTCTGCTATATATTTTCCATTCAATTCAACGGACTTAACATTTCTGATAACTTAATCCACTTCAAGAACGCAGAGCTGCCTTCAATACAAGCATCTTTCCTAGAGAAAATAAATAAAAAAAGTGTTGACCAATCTCATGCTCTGTCTAGTCAACCAGCACAAAAGCTCTGCTATATATATATTCCACTCAATTTCACAGACATAACATTTCTGATAATTTACTCCACTTCAAGAACGCAGAGCTGCCTTCAATACAAGAATCTTTCGTAGAGAAAATAAATCAAAGTGTTGCTGTCTCTTGAGATCTTGATACCAAAACCACATGAAAAAATGTGTTAGATGGAAGATGTGTTTTATGTAAAATGATGATGTGAACTTACTATCAAGGCGTGGATGGCTTCATCCACCGCGTTCATCTGGATCAGAGCCATTTTGCGGTCCTTCCTGTGGACAACACAAGCACATGAATCATTTGTGCACCCAAGTCTGTGCATGTAAAAAAACAACTACGAAATGTAAAATTGCAAATACTCTCTAGGTCCCTAGCATCATTTTCCTTAGCCCATCCTCACTGAACATCCCCCCCCCCCCCCCCCCCTTATAATTATGTGTTTATCTGGTTTCCATGCAATCACGAATGCACAGCATGAGACTCAACAGCATGAGGAGGAAAGAAAGAAAGGAAAGAAAACAAGAAGGGCAAAGCCCATACGACTCACATGCTTGACCTAAACCTAGCAATGACATCATACACTAAGAACTGCTTTACACATTTTTCCTACCAAAATACATGTGACCTTGACCCAAGGTCAAGGTCATGCAACACAAAGCTGTTAATTCAAGACATAGGAAGTACAATGGTGCTTATTGGCTTTTTCTACCATGAGATATGGTCACTTTTAGTGGTTCACTACCATATTTTGGTCACATTTCATAAGGGTCAAAGTGACCTTGACCTTGATCATATGTGACCAAATGTGTCTCATGATGAAAGCATAACATGTGCCCCACATAAGTTTTAAGTTTGAAACAGTTATCTTCCATAGTTCAGGGTCAAGGTCACTTCAAAATATGTATACAATCCAACTTTGAAGAGCTCCTGTGACCTTGACCTTGAAGCAAGGTAAACCAAACTGGTATCAAAAGATGGGGCTTACTTTGTCCTATATATCATATATAGGTGAGGTATTCAATCTCAAAAACTTCAGAGAAAATGGGAAAAATGTGAAAAATAGCTGTTTTTTAGACAACATCTATGGCCCCTGCGACCTTGACCTTGAAGCAAGGTCAAGATGCTATGTATGTTTTTTGGGGCCTTGTCATCATACACCATCTTGCCAAATTTGGTACTGATAGACTGAATAGTGTCCAAGAAATATCCAACGTTAAAGTTTTCCGGACGGCCGGACGGACGGACGTCCGGACGGACGGACGGACGGACGGACGGACGACTCGGGTGAGTACATAGACTCACTTTTGCTTCGCATGTGAGTCAAAAAACACCTTTTTTTTTAAAACAGTGTCCTGATCAAAAACAGATTTTACCTTGATAAATAAAATGAAAAACTTACTGGAAAAACTTGAATCCTTTGACAGTACCATAGTCGGTGAACCAGGTTTCAAGCTGTTCCTCGGTCACACTGGGTCTGTAAACAGAGGCAAAGGACATACATGAAAGCGGCTGTTTCAACATTCCATATGCAGTCTTTGAATGTTGCTTCTCTCCAACAGACAATAGGCTGCACCGAATATCAGGAGCACACATAAGTGACGAATGCATCTGGTACGTCCACAACCATCTTTAGTTATCTGCTGAACTCAGATCATACAATCCCAGCCCAATTCATAAACTCCATTTTGCACATCCGAACTTCTCAACATCCCTTCCCCAACCCCTTTTCAAACAGCAACCACAACAAACCATGAATGAAGCATAAAACTTGTTGCTCTTGTAGAAACGAATCACAAATCAGCATTTCTCCGAACATCTAATCAAGGACCACAGAAAGATACACCCGCTTTGAACCTTCTCTCATCAATCAAAGAAAATACCAGACCTGTTTACCCTAAACCCGAGGCAAGAGTACTTTACCAAAAAGTTAAGTGTATTTTTCAAAAAGTTGGTGTACTTTGCAAGCAAAGCCATATGGCTAGGGAAAATGTACGCGTGAGTGAAAACGTGTTTGTGTAAGAATAGCATGTCTTGTGAACACCTTCAGAATTTAACTCCTTCCAATACAACAGGGATAAAACAATTTTATTTACCTGTCAATTTATAGCATTATAACCAGTGTCTTCCAAACAGATTGATAATGAAAAGATGAAGTTCGTGAAATAACATCTGCGGTTGACAGTGGCAAGTTCAGTTTTACAATCATCTCAGAAAACATTACTTCAGCACGGACTACAGCCTTTTCTTCTGGCAGGATTTGCTTTGCGGGAATGAACTTCATAATTCCTTGGCAGCTTTCAGCGGATTTCTTTGCAGCAACCTTGTCCAGGTGAGTTTTGGAACTGCAGTGTCGTTCCATGTCATACAAGTTTCCCAGCATGGGCAACGGAGAAATCTAGCTGATTTACAATACTTGCAGTGTGCATGACTTTTTCCCATAGTAGACTCCACAATTCCTGGCTCTTTCTTATATTTCTCCAAGAAAATCTGCTGCTTCTGCTGTTTAGACTTGGTACAGTCATCCGAAACTGGCACATTTTACCGCTTCATTTTGCCACAATTGTCCAGACGATCGCAAGTGCCAACAACTGAACAAGGTTTCCACAGCTGAAGACTCGCTGTCATGGTTATCTCCCTTCGACCGAAACCGGTATCAGTTGTACCATCCCGTAATCAGCACACCAACACCGGAAAACGTATTCTAGACTTTTTCTTATGCGTATTTTGTGCGTGTGTCGCGTATTTGCGCACCGATAATAATTTGGCGTACAAAATACGCCCAAATCGTACTGGTAAACAGGTCTGAAATACTCACGGAATGTTGGACAGATGCAGAACAGCAGAGGGCGGGAAGATGTTCTGACAGTTCTTGGAGCCAGGGCGCTTGAATCTGTGCAGCGGCGAGTTGACAAAGTCCTTTGTCAGGCCAGCGTCCTGCTGTGAGAACCGACACAAAAGCACACACATAAAGGACAATATACTTGAAACCCCATTTTAAAACCCCTCTAGTTTTCCAGCTCTCCTCTTAACAACATCTGTATATGTACCTACATTTTAAAGACTCCCTCCCTTTGTAAAACTTAATTTTTGTCCCATTTCTTTAGGTCTTAAAGGAGGGGGTTCCACTGTACGCCTGAAGCACGATAATCATTTCTCAAGAGGTTAGCAAGGACTAGAGCTGTAGTAAGAAGAACAGCAAACATACACTCTCAATAAACAGTCAACTAGAACACTGAAATATTATCCTGGACATCACATCTTTTGCAATCCTACCTCATCCGTCTACAACAAAGTCTTCCCCGTATTCTATCCAACGCTAGCTGAAGCTCCAGATCTTATTACAATGTCATATCTCAGACGAAGGTATCCATAACAATGTGTGTAAAATTCTCTGTAATCTTTAGACTCGAACAAATACAACATTTTAAAAGATCGATTTGATTTCTTTTTTTCTTTCCCCCATTCTTTTAGATTTTCCCATGACTGTTTTGTTCTTGATGGCAGTCCCTGCAGAAATATAAAGCTGCAGAGCAGTAGAAAAATTGTGTCCTTACAGGCTGTCCCTCCTTGGGCATCTGTACGATGGCGTGGCGTGACTGGGCCACACGGATGTTTTTGCCCCACACTCGCACCTTGTCCAGGAAGGTGATAGCTGTCAACACAAACGGAGGAAAAATACATGTAGAAATCAACACACAAAAAGAGACAAAAAGTCTACTTGCTAATTTGCAATGTGTATGATTTGTGATAAATCACCGACATTCCGAATTGCAAAGCAGATTATCTCCCTTCAAATGTGGAGCACAACACCATACCCTTCTGATTTAAAGGATCAGTGAAATTGTCTGCTCATGATTTATGACATTCCAAGCTTTCTAACTTTCTTTCTTTATTTGGTGTTTAACGTCGTTTTCAACCACGAAGGTTATATCGCGACGGGGGAAGGGGGGAGATGGGATAGAGCCACTTGTCAATTCTTTCTTGTTCACAAAAGCACTAATCAAAAATTTGCTCCAGGGGCTTGCAACATAGCACAATATATGACCTTACTGGGAGAATGCAAGTTTCCAGTACAAAGGACTTAACATTTCTTACATACTGCTTGACTAAAATCTTAAGCTTTCTAACCTTTCTCAAATTTTCCCAACACAAAAATGTGCACCCCTTGGAACTCCGCCAAACCTCACCATCGTTAACTCTATCTCTCTCCCTTTTAGTCATTACATGCTTCTCTCTTACGCATACTTTCATTGAAATATTATGTAAGGTTAGAGAATGAGGCAATCCATTCAAGGAAGAATGAGTTACAAGGAAATAAATACCACCAGGGATCCAAGGGAAGAGCCTGTGGTAGGGGTCTTGGGGAAATGCATCCACAAGCTGAAGCATTTTGGTCTTGCAAATATGAATTTAACCCCCTCTGGTGAAAGATAAATTGTACATGTAAAAAAACCTAACTAATTTGTCCCTCCTACTTTTTTGTTTACTTTCGTGGAAATCCGCAAAATTGCGGAGATCTGGATTGCCTGGAGAATGCAATACATACCGAGTTGAGCCTGGTGCGGGTCAGCCATCTGGATGAGGGCGTTGTCCTTCTTGTTGAAGAGGATCTTCACGCGGTGCACGTCACCATACACACCTGGTTACGCCCAACAAACACACCGTTACTTGCTTTCCCTTGCACCACACTTTTTCAATGAATGTGGGAAAACCAGCTACACACCGTCACAAGATTATTCAAGACTGCTCTTCATTATTTGGAATCAAAAAATCCCGTTCAAGTCTTTTTCATTAGGTGTTGAAAGGATTTGTTCCTTAAAACTGTTGTTGATTCTTTACAATTAAAATTTCATGCCGTACAAACTGAACACTTATTCAGCAAACTTTTTTTTTTAATCAAAACGACACCCAATCCCTGTTTTTTTGCCAATGAAAAGCATTACAATTATTGATCAGTGGTGTTGAAAGGAAAGCTAGAAAGACAAACAGTGCGACTGGTTTTCTCACAAAAAACAGTGCAACAAGGTGATTGAAACACATTGCGTTATGCTTTAAAGTGTCAAGTGATCAGCACGTTCATCTTCTCCTCTACAAGATACAACAAATTATACAATACATTGACCTCAGAAATTTGTTGGGATAATTTCACTATTAGAGACTGAATAACAAGCACTGTCAAAGCACAGAAAAATGAAAACAGCAGTTACGTTTGAGCTTTGCATGAGGCACTTACTTTTGGCCGCTGAATCAAAACAAAGTCAGACAGGACAGTTCAAACAGCTTAAAGCGACTCGACTTCTTTGACAATTACAGATCAAACAGCTCTACAAATAGGATATTAAAATAACTTCTTTTTTTCCTTTTTTTTTTTAACAACTAGAGAAGAAACCAAGAGAGAAGAAAAGTGCGTTTAAACATACCAAAAAGGGTAAAGAGAGCGTCTGGCGTGACCTTCTATAGTAGAGCAACAGGATGAGAGGCAGAGCAAGAAGAGTTCAAGGTCAAGGTGAGTCCGAGCGAACGAGAGAGATTCCACGTGAGGGCACCAGCAGAGTGGGTGGGCGGGGAGAACAGGAGAGAGAAAAAAAATACAGAAACTCATTAGAGCCGCACACCTGCTGTACATCAAAAGAAAACAAGACATTTTTTGTTCTTCCTTCTCTCTCTCCGCCCCTTCCCTCCCTCCCTCCCTGTGAAAATAGGGTGCACTGCTGCGTTTCCACACAAGCAGTGACATCTTTTTCTGCCAAGAATAAACATGAGTGGCGGCTGTAATGCCTGACTGTTTGTTAAAACATACAGTACAGTACAGCACATCACAGAAGTACATGAAAATATATACATGTTGCTGAAAAAAAGTTGACAAACACCAAAGGACAGATGGGCTATAAGAACACAGCTAAGCTGTACAAAAGTCAAGATCTGATTACATTAGTTCATTAATCTGTACGTGGCAAGAGAGCTTGCTAGACTACCAGCAGTATTAACCACCAACTGCAAGAAGAAGGCAACGAATGACAGTAAAAACAAAAAAGATGACTGGTTTCCCCATGCGAATGGGCATGCAGTTAACGCAGAAAGGAAGGGAGATAAAACAGAGCAATTTCTCAACAACAACCCAAATCCCCATTAATATGAAGTTGCTGTAGTTTTAAATGGACAGAAAATATATGCTAGGGAAAGCTAAGCAAGTCCTCTTCTCACCCAAAACCACAGCAGTGATTTTTTTTTAAACCCCAAGCACCTCATGTTGTTTACCTAATATGTGAAATGGACATGGTGTGACTGAAACCTACAAACTTTACATCTTTTTTTTTTTTAAACCCACCAAAGCACCAAAGCATATCCTCTAAATCTCTGCCCCAAAATGAGTTTTTAAAATTTTTATATCAATCAAAACTGTTTATTTTTTTATTTGCTGTTAAATAATTCTGACATCATGCTTGTTTCTATTACACTGTTGACTAACTTGATTTGCTGAATGAGTGAATCCCTCACCACAACCAAAAGCTCAACAGTGCTTCTTTCAAATTAACCATCGCTCCAACATGATTACACGTCCATTTCTGTGAAGAGGAAGGTACTGTGGATTTCTTTTCTATGACAAGTTAATCTCCCTTTTTTTAATTCTTTCAAGCCCAACCACTATGGTTACTTTCTCTCATGCTCACTTCAGCCCTCCCCCCACCCCTCTTCTAATTTCAAATTCTTCCTCTGTTCAACCTCCCCTGTAGGCATAACAGAATAGTAACAGAAAGATGTTAAAACTAAATTTTATAACAATATATATATACATTTTGAGCAACTTCAAACAAACAAAATACTTTCTCTGATTACAAGTGCAAAGCAATCCATCACAACAAAAGTGCAAATGAAACTGTCAACCATATTCTTGATTATTGCTTGAATAAACAAGAAAAAAGTAACTTTTTAAACTGCATCAGTCCGAGTACAAACTTGTAGGCAAAGTGGTTTCTCTTTCAGCTAAGTGAAGCGACTATTCAAGACATATAGACAGAGAGCACTGTTGAAAATGAAGGCAGGTCACAAGAGTAATTATACAGTAAAACCTCTGCTTTAACACCCTCCGTTTTAACTTAAGACCCTGTTTCCCCAAAATGTACGTAATAAACCCATACCTTAATAAAGTCTGTCAATTTACATCTATTTCAAGCTTCCCTCCTTTGTAAGAGACCTGATTTTCTCACGATTTCTGGAGGTCTTACAACAGAGGTTTTACTGTAACAAAGGGACCAGCATTTTAAGCAAGAAACAAATCTTTACAGCAAACTCTATAGAGAGACTGCAACATTGTACCACAGAGCCTCCAAGTCTGCACGGAGTGCAACTCAACTCATCTCCTGCTGCACAAACCACCATTCTCTTTTGTTTCAATACAAATTACAATCCAATTCAGGCATGGGAACAGAAGCTAAAAACATCTAACGCAGGGAGAGAGCAGACAATTTCCTCTGCGCTCTTAGCTTCAAATTCAACTGTATCTGAAGTTACCCAACTATATTTCCGTATCAAGTATTCAGACATTTTCTGAGTTGATCAGCAGGCAGAGGTCTAGTTTGTGCACTCATAAAAGCATGGGTGCACAGAAAATTATATAAACTATAACTAAAATCACTTGGTACTTAAGAAAAATACTTGGGCAGAATTTTCTAATCATCTGAAACCCTTTTTTAATCACCTAAAATTTGTCTACAACAACAAATCTGCAAAAATTCAATAGTTCCCATGCCTGAATCATGTTTGCACTACCGCTGTAAAATGTTTCAAAGCCATCCACCCATCACCATAGCTCCAGTATCCCTCTTTTATCTGTCACCAAATTATCAAAATTCTCAGCAAGGTGGTTTGTGCAAGCGGCAAAAGCAACGCTGCAATGTGGGTGGGGTTTAGTGGCAGGTTATGCAGCAGGAACAAGGGGGGCCTGCAGAGGGGGAGAGGGTGGGGGCCTCACAAACCTCCTCATCCAGGTTGGACACAAGGATGACACTGCTGCCGGCTTGTTGCGGCATCTGCATGCCCATTCTGGTGGCAGTGGCGCCAAAAGCTCCGGGGTTGCCCATTCCAAATCCGCCCATGGGCATTCCGCCTGCAACAGATACAACAGGACAGTGAGTTGTCGGCTAACACACACCGTTTCCAGCACCATCCAGGGGGGTCCGCTTCAGAGTAGAGTTTGCTCCATCACAGCTCAGCTACACCAGTCCATGTACATGGCAGCCAACGGCTTTAGCAATGGGTGCATGTGGGTCATGAACATTCTGCCTGAAAATGTCACAGCCATCATTATCTTAGGATGATTGTTATTAGTACTTCCACCATTTTTTTTATTCCATTTTTGGCTCACGTAAGTGTAGCCTATGCGATCGTAACTTTGTCTGTCTGTGCGTGTGTGTGTGTGTGTGTGCGTGTGTGCGTGTGTATGTCTGTGGTAGAAACTTTAACATTTCGTCATTTGAAGACGTCACATTATGGCGTAAGAGGGTTAGACGTCACGCGAAGGAATTACTGAAAGTCTCGGTCATTTTGGCTCATTATTTTGAGCGGGCCGAGACTAGTTGGAAGGCACTATGGCGGAAAAGAGAGTTATCTTTTCATGTCTTGGCGTCTCAAATCTTATTAGTCAGAAAGCGCATGCACGTAGTCTCGACCAGCGCGTGGTGTGCTTCTTTCTGAGTACTTTACGTCACAAATTGTACTTTACGTACTTGATGATGACGTAAGTTAATTGTATGTGTTCTATTTCGTTGACTGAGCACGGCCGGGACCAGTTGGCGTGAGCGCTGGGATTTCGAGTTTCATTCGACATGTCAATGCATCGCAGTATGAAATAATACAGGTAGGAGGTTAGTCGATATCGACCAAAGTCGATAAGTGCATTCTTCACTATGGTATTGAGTCTGATTTCGTCGTCCATCTTGAATCAAAAAGCACTCTTCTTACAAAAACAAAAAAAAACTTCGTTGCGAGCTACGGCGAAGCTTCGCATGTCAAAACTTGAGAAGCGATGTTGGGGTCAAAGTACCACGCCGTAGCTGCGGGTTTTTGGTATTAAGACTTTGCGAAGCTTCGTGTAGTCGACTACGGGCTCAATTAAGGACAGGCTTAAGTAGGCTAGATCTAGATCTAGTGTCTCGCTTTCTTGCACAGTGTCACCTATGCTTATGTGTGTGTGTGTGTGTATGTGTGACTGAGTGATTGAGTTTGCGTTACCGTTTGTCGATTTCTTACGTGAGCCTTGAAGGCTTCGCCTCTTGTTTTTATTATGATTATTCACCGATTCAGAACATTATTTTGTTTCAGTACACTGTCTGCCAAAATGCTTATCAGCATCTGGCATAGCCACCTGCACCCATGCCTTCAAACTACAAAACTAGTCCATGTAACACCGTTCAATACATAAACAATCAAAAATCTTGTTAATCCATATTCCATGATACCAAAATTAACAACGAAATTTATAATCAACTGAATAAAATTTAAAAATAAATAAAAGAAAAGAACTGACAAAAGATTTATCATTGCTATATGCATAGAGCTGCAAAAGTACCAGCACTTGCTGGCAGCACACACCCAAAGCAGATCTTCCAACCAGGAGAAAAGATACACAGTAACACCAAACACTCAAGAATTGTTATCAAGAACATCAAGGGCACACCAAAACATACTGAAAGGCATCAAAACCTGGAAAGGAGAATCTTCTGCCTGAATTAAAGACCTACATTTTATAACTGTTCAGATTAATAGATACAAAAAATACATGAAATTCAAATTAAATTCAAATAAAAAATAAATTAAAAATAATAATTAAAAAAAAAACATTCCCCTCAAAAAGGTTGTGCGGTTGGTATCCTCATTAAAATGCATTTACATCATTATCCCGTCTTACTATTCTCAAATTGCATATAAACTCCTGAAACGTCTTCCCTGTAAAAAGTTGAACTGCTTTACTTTTTTTGAGTCTCTATCCAAAAGAAGAAAACAGACTTATCTCCAAACATGAAATAGTACAATGTGCACATCTGTAAATAAATTTCCCAGGTTGGTTTTTTTATTAAAAAATAAATAAATAATTAAATCAAATTAAATAAATAGTGCATCCAAATCGATTTGATCAACAGATATGATTTTGCAAGGTGTTAAAAGTATCTTCTTCCTCCCTACAAATCACTCCCAAGCCAAAGAACTACAAGAAGTGAAATCTTCTCTACTTGCTTTGAGGGCAGGCAAATGTTAATGAAGCCTACTGCTAGGCATACTCTTCATCTTTTATTATTTTTGCCTGTAGAGAGGCCACATGAGATTCGGTACAGAAGAACAGAATGAGAGAAGAACAAGCTAAGTACAAAAGGTAAAATCCATAAAAACAATGTTCAGTCAGATGTGCATGCCCTTTACTCTCAAGTTGCCAAATACTGTACTGTAACAATCAACCTTTCTTTTAGTTATCTTTTACTTTCCACTTCGCGTACTAAAAAAAAAATTCAGCAGTTTTGCTATAAAGCAAAATGATATACTTTTTGTGTACCATCAAAGACATGTAAATCTCATTCTACACTTTGACTTCTGTCTTCTTGTCGTAAAGGGAGTTGACTGAATATTGTTGATAGAAACCAGGGCTCAAAACATGTCAGAAAGAATACAAGCAGAGTAGTTGTGGCTAGAATGATTCGGATTTCAAAGCACAATTCAAAATCCCATACTTCTTTCACAAAATGTTTTGTTTCATATTTTATTAAAGCTGAATTGCGATGTTTTGAGCCCTGTTCACAAGAAGAGCAAAATATGAATGCTATGCTGACAGGAGACACAGCCCTGAGGAAGGAAGAAAAAGATATCATGAATGAGTGTTAAAACTAAAAGTATCTAATTTTCTACAAGAACAGTTAAGCACCTCTTGTCAAGCCATACAATTATAAAATCCCCGATAAAACCAATCCTTTTCTTCAAAATACCCCCCCGCACATTTTGATTGTGCTCAAAGATGAATTCAGTGAACTCCTTAAAAGCTTCATTGTTGTTTTTGTCCTCTCTTGTCTATTTCCCGTTCCCCTGGAAGTATGGTGAAACAATTATTCCCCACAGTTTTTAGCATAAATGAACGCTTCACCGCAATGCGAGACTGCTTGTTTTGAGAAACAGCAAACAATCTGTGTGAAAAACTGTTAAGTTACAGACCCTTTAACTGAAAGTTTTTTTTTTTTTTTTTTTTTTACAGAATTCCCACAGCCCTCCCATATTTTCATTCCCAGTTTATGATTTTGTTTTAACCATACTACTTTTGAAGTAATGTTCTCAATGCCAGAAGTTGCATCTACAGATGAAGAAACTGAAAAGAGTCAAGAGAAAACGCTGAAAGTCACGCACAGTCATCTGATCACACAGAACTCAACTCAAACCATTCCAACCATCTCAAACGCAGTCGCATGCGTCAATGTTATTTTATCTTCAAGATCAAACAACAGACGCATCCTTGAGCATGTTAACAGGTTTGAAATGAATAAGCAACTGTCTCCAAGTGGATCAAATGCACTAAGAATAAGGATAACGCCAACCAGATTCTTTTTTCATTCACAAATAAAATCTTTCATCTGATTTTTGTTAACCACAGTTTTGGGCTCATGGGGCCAAAATATCAGCTGAGATGCTTCAAAGTTAACTGCAAAATAGCCAATCCTCCCTATCTTTCAAGGAAGAATGTGCCATTAAACTCAAAAAATTTAAAAACAAAAAAAAGATTGTTTACACTGAAAGTTTCTTTTCTTGCATGACATTCTCCTACCCCCCTGGTTAGCGCTAAGAGAAGGTGCAGCCAAATGGCGCGAGAGAGAGGAACAAGGGTCAGTCAAAGTCAAGACGTCGGCTTCAGGCAACTGAGCAGAGCAACAGTAGGAGCTGCAAGAGACAAGACGAGGCAACAGACTGGCGATATTATCAGACGCGCAGGAAGGGAGGAGGCAACCTGGCAAACAGGCCGCCAGCACAGAACAATAATTATTTCAGACCAAAAAAAAAGAGAAGTTTTAAAACAAAGAGAGATAATAAGTGGAGGAGGCTCGAGTTTGTCTCCCGCAGCGTGCAGTGGCGGCACTCACCTGGCAGCCCGAAGGCATGTGCTAGAACAAGAAAGACAAGGCACAAGTCAGACGCATAAAATGACATGACATGACACCATATCACAATGACAGAAAGGCAGTAACAACAGGCCGAAGGCTTTTGGGATCACAAATCCACCAAGTTGCTGTAGCGCTGTTTGACTCGGCTAAGGAGGCTAAATCAGATCTAAACACAGACTGGTATAACTTCAAGAAAAGCAAAAAACAGTTTCAAGACGTTAAACCAGTCAGCTAAAAGCGATTTTGCTCCATATTCTTCAGAAAGCCACTTCGCCACTGCAGTGGCAATACAAGTTACCGTTGCAAACAGCTTTCAGCTTTCTTTTCCAAATTTCCAATCTTAAAATACAGCAAGACAGCAACTTGTTTTCATCCATGGTCACTTAATAGCCCTCGTAGCCAGAGCGACGACAATTTTCATAATGGTGTCAGAAAGCTTTAACGGCACTCACACGGCTCCAGTGCTGTGCTTCATAATTCACCATCATGTACCTTGACACACACTAAGAGTTACGTCACAAGACGCACTAGAGGCAAAGCACACTGAGGCCTGTGGGACTACATACCGGTGCACAATATACAAGGTGGACCCAGTCCTGTCGTCAGCACTACAAAAATGTGGCATGCAAAAATCCAGGTCCAGTATTAGCTACTGTGTTATCTATCCTGTTAGAGTTCAAGTTATCCGTAATGCTTCAGCAAATTCTTCTCCCTCTTCATCATCTTCATTTAAAAAAGGAGCAAACGAGCTGCAATTCAGGACACAGCTCTTGTCCATGACTAATTAAGTTTCAAACTTAATTTACTTTCAAACCCAAGTCAATTTTTGAACATTTTCTACACAAGATTATTTATCTTCTCTTTCTTTCTTTCAGTCATTTCCCCCTTTTCTCTTCCTCTGTTTCCAAAACAAAATGAAGAGGGTCTACTTTTAACCTGCTGCAAGAGTTTCCCACTCCTTGCTTCACCTTCCATCAATTCATTGGTTTTTCAGTCCTTTTTTGTGATCTCCACATCATCTGTTTTCTCCTTTCTGATGAAATCTCAACATAACACACATGGAAAATAATCCAACTTAAAAGTGAAGCAACTAAACGTTGCCACATAAAAAAAGAAGCTAGGGTTAAGAGAAGAAGATGGGTGAAACGGATAGCTCATGAGGGGAGACAAGCAAGGAAGCAGCCGAGGGCAGCGGGAGAGCGAGCATTACCTCCCTGGGCGTGGAGGGGTGACATCGCAGCAAGGCCCGGCATTCCAGCAAAAGGGGAAGGCACCATCCCCGGCATACCTTTAAGCACAGGGGCAGAGAGCACTAGCAATGTTATTCACAGGTCGTCATCGGCCAATGTCCACAGCTTCAGAAGATGGAAGCCAGTGGAGGAAGGAAGAAATGAATGAATGAAGAATGGAAGGAGGGACAGCCGAGCGAGCAGGTGAGCAGAAAAGCCAAGTCAGGTAAAAAAGACAACGACATGTCGGAAGGATTTCTAAAGTGAGCATGTTTCACAACCGCCTGCCTGCGATTCCAAAATGACAGCTTTTCTTTCATGATGAGGAAGCATCATGTCTACACAACTGACACTGCAGGAAGAGACAGCGACACACAGAAACAAGGAGCGAAACAAATTCTCAACATACATGACTGCCGTAAACTACTGCTGCAGTCATGCTGTGCCAAAGGGCAGGTATGGCAGCCATCACCCAGATTACATGACATATTGGTACAAATAGCATGCCAGAGGGGGGGGGGATCACTAAAATACATTTCTATTCAGCACATTACAAGCAGTGTGTCAAAGTACATGAAGTCTTGATCAGATCTTTTTCCCCAATTCCTTGAAATACATAATATTAAAATACGGCAACTTGATCAACTGCACACAAAAGCTAGTGTAAATCTTCCCAATTTAACGCCAGTGGGAAAAATAACCTTGGTGAGGTGTCTAAAAATAGTGTAAGAACAAATGCAAAACCCATTTCACGCAACAAAGTCTAGAGCTGACCAAATCAACCAAATCTTGAATTTTGTAGCAGGTTGGAAAATGTTACCTCATGTCTTTGTTTAAAAAAAAATTTTGAAGAAAATAAACAAAGTAAAAATCAAGTAAGCAACAACCAAAAATCTGCATTTAGTTTTGAAAGAATACTGCCAAAAACCAAAAGAACTTCGGTGGAAATAAGAGCCCCTGTTAAGGGCAGGTGGGCCAGTGCAAAATTGACCAAATCGTTCAAAACACTGTTTTGGGTATTTTAGCAGATTATGTTTCCATAACATACCTATCATCCATGTGTGTCCGTGTTTTTGTCAAAAGTGTCCTATTTATCTGTCAATAAAGACAAAATGTGAACATGTGTGGCATTGATTGTCTTCTGTAGTAGATATTCCCCCGCCAAAAAATGTCTCATTTCAAAGGCTAGTTACGGCTTTGTCCTCAGCAAAACAGTGCATTCACGACATACGAAACTGCGCAGCAGCTCTTGACCTATAACATGACATCAGTGTTTTGATGAATGTTCCATTCACTCAGCCACTTGTCCGTTGCAAAGGCAGCAATCGTAATCGAACGGAAATGTCCTTATTTGGAAGGTACTCGACATCCATTGGTTCGTTTCATAAACCGAAATCGGGAACCAGTTTACTTTGTGAGTGCGCATGCTCAGCTTACGAATTTTGCATACGGAAACTACCGAAGAGACTCTCGGCCATGACGGGAACACCCGAAGTTCACTCGGTTTTACAACATCCTGGTTACACATCAAACGATCGGTGACAACCGAAAGCGAATTTTTCCTTGAGAAACAACCTTTGATACGATAACAATGGCTCGAAATAAGAAAGAGGACAATGTCTTTATTAGTTCGGTTAGCAACGACAAGTAGTTCCGCTGGTACTAGGCCAAAGTTTGGATTCTGTCGGTGTTTCCGATACAGAGGAAAGCTTTGATCTCCACGCAGATCCACAGGACGCCATTTCCGAACACGCCATGCAGCACACTTTTTACGTCTCGGCACTGGCTTGCTTTGCGCTGAATTTGAGTCAGTTTCTGTGCAGTATCTCCTCGACAAGCAAGTTGAGCATTTGCTACGCAAAAAAAACCAAAAACAGGAGAAAGTATCCAACATCAGTCAGATTATCAGTAATGTTTGCTGGGCCTGCCATTTCCCGAACGAAACTGGATCAGCAACTGTTTGTATCAATCTGCACTTTCGTAAATTCCGTCACTGTCTTGACGAACTGTGTCATTTTCTTCACCGCGATACACAGTTCATTGCGAAGAGCTTCCTCAGTAAATCGTTCAGATTCCACGTACGATTTGTTGTCAAAAAACAACTCAAACGAAAGTTTCAAACTCATCATCCTCCATCTTTCTTGTCGAAGCACCAAAGTACTGTATCGATGTAAAAACAAAAGCAGAAAACTTCGAGGAAACCAACAAATCGTCGGAGATAACGGAAGGAAATAAGTCTCGTCCTGGCTCAAGTAAGTTACCGTTAAAAATACCGTTATTCTTGCATGCAAATACAAACGAGAATCGGGTCATTGATACACGTTCAGCGCTGGGGCAGTATCCCCATGCTGGTTGACAGAGGGAAAGAAGGGATGGACGCATAAATTCTCTGCTGGCGTGCTAAAGGCTAAGTAGTTTGCAATTCAAATAAACTAAGCTGTTCATTCATAACACAGTTTTGTCCTTGTGTGTATGTTTCAATAGTGTTTCTGTGGTGTTCAATCTTCAATGTCGTTTTTCTCAGTTCAGCCATTTTGCCTACGGTTACGTCTTGGGTTACGCGATTTCTCTGGCTGTAATTTAGCTAGAGCAATATTTTCTTTTGTAGTTTGTGCAGAATATAACATTCTGGGGGATTACGAAGGGATTTTGCTGAAATGTTATTATAGTCATATCCAGATTATTTCAAAAAATAATTTCGCAAGCGTTACCCTAAAGTTTGACAGTTGTAACAAAGAAGTGTTCCTAACTCCAAATATAAATATAATAAACAAAATCTGCTTCGTAATCCCCTAGAGCATACCCAGAAGGATAAAATAAAACAATAATTAGAAGTGTGACAATCACATCTGATGAAAATCCGTGTATCTCCTGTACTCCACTTTTGTCTGTATTTTGACTGTTTTTGTCGCGTAAAACAAAAACCAGCAACCGAAAATACAAAAAGTGACTATTCTTTGTCATCATTTGTTCATTTCTTTCATAAAATAACATTCAGACACAATAAAACATTCAAAATTGAAAAAAAGGTAGTGCACTGGCCCACCTCCCCTTAAGCCAAATTTTCAGTGCATCACACGTAAAATGAAGGGGATGTGAGAAAAACCTTTAACTGTTAACATCAACCTTTTTTATCACATCTGAAAGACACCCCCACACGTGTCCCCTTCCCTGACAAGAACAGCCAAACACACACAAAAAGTGTGTTTAAAACAAAATTCAAACAAGTAACAATAAAAAATAAATTCAGCAACAAAAAAAAGTATAACCTACCTCCCATACCACCCATCTGCATGGCTTGGTCAAGTGTGGGGTCGCCGGATGGGAGGTCTGGTCGTGTGAAGTCGCGGCTCTTGTCATTGTTGTATTTGACATTGAGGTTGGTCAGTTTGGAGTAGTCAATTTTCAGTGTGTTGCAGCCGTTGTAGATGTTCTGACTGTCCAGAGACTGTAAACACACACACATACACAATAAGACTTCCATTTCAGACAACAGTAAGCTTCTGTTTCAAGTCACTTTTCCAGTCCACTGTATTACTATGGCTACTGGTTCACCTCCCTTGACTCAACATTTCAACACATCTTTGGAAGTTTTATGTTTTCTTTCACAAGTTTGTTTCAAGTCACTTTTCCAGTCCACTTTTACTATGGCGACTGGTTTACCTCCCTTGCCTCAACATTTCAATACACCTTTCGAAGTTTCATGAATTCTATCGCAAGGCATTCATATTTGGTAAGTATTTTCCTTTGCAAATAGCAGTTTGATCAGACAGAATGCAGAAGGTTTCACTCACGGGTGATCAATACATTCAAACCATTCTTAAAACCATTCAAATACCATTCTAAGTATGAAAGATGTGAGCTATGTACTCAATGCAGATTACTAAGTGATTTTTCAATGCCTGTCATCAAAGACATACTCACCACTTTAGCTGTGGTTGCTGAGATAGTGTCAGAGAACTGGATGAGAGCTTGAAATGTGTCTGCAACAGAACATTTACATCAATTAAGAATGAGAAGAACACCTATATATCTGCAAGGTCAAACACTTGAGAAGTCTCCTGCTATTCCATCAATTTCAGTCAAATCATGTAAACTTAAATCAGTCTGAAGCAAAAAATATATCATGCAACTATCTCAATTAGTAAAATAAAAATCCTTGCAGTGTGCTGCTTCAATGATTTCGAACGGGGAAAAAATGACAAAAACTCAAAATAAGATAACACTCACTGTTCTTGGTGAAAGTGATGATCTTCAGAACTTTTCCGTATCTAGAGAAAAGCTGAAACAGAAAACACTCTTTGTGAGTAGCCAGTCTCCACACAAAAGAACCCAGCAGCAAAAGCAAACGACAGAAAAAGGTACAGATTCCTCTCCTGAAACTACATGTAGGGTGAAGCATTGGACTAAACTGATGTCAGAAAGTGTCAAGACTTGGATGATCCAGATAAAGCGTTCATCATCTGCTTTTACGGCACTGACTCAGAAGTTAAAATATTATTACTGAAACCACAGGAATAATCTTCTTCAAGTTAACTCTTAAAATTGAAGGTGACAATTGAAAACAGATACATATCTGACAGCAGATGACAGTCACAGCACGTCATTCCTAACATACTGTGGGGCCTATCATGAAAAGACATCCCTGGTACACGCTGAAACTATTCATGCAGGAGTCTTTTTAGAGGTCTTTTTCTCAGACTGTGAAACTGCATAAACAAATGCTTAAAACAAACCCTACATGTACAACTCTAATTTTGCGATCTACTGCCACCCGAAGTGTTGGCCTAACCTGGTGCAGGACATCCAGCGTGACGGGGTAGCCCACGTTGTCCACGATGACTCTCAGGATGGTGTTCTGCTGGGGGTCCTCTCCGCCGGGCCCTCCCTGCACCACCTGGGCTGCCTGTAGGGCTGCCTGAGCATTGGTGTTCTGTTCAATAAGCTTGATAATAAAGCCGCATTAACTTTATGTCTGTACTGACACACTTATGAATGGCTTTTACACACACTTAAAAAGCAATAATGCTTTGTTTATAAAATTAATACTGCCTTAAAACTAACCTTACAAACACACATAAGCACACACATAAGCGCTAACATAAGCACACACACACACACACACACACACACACACACACACACACACACACACACACACACCAAGAGATATACACTCAAGCTTTAATCTTCTGTCATGAAAAAAAAATTCCAGTCAAAACAAAACAAAACAAAACTGTAAGTCTTCTTCCCTTAAACACAGCGCTAAATCCAACCATGCCACTCTAAGGACAACATCTACTGGACAGGTTTATTGTCTCCAAGGATCTCAACAAGAAGACACAAGACATAATTCTTACCTGGAAAGAGTGTGATGCGTCCGTCTTGAGCTCCTTGTGGTTGGAGAACTGGACGTAGCAAGGCTTGAGCCGCACTTGAGCAGGGTTTGTGGAGTAGTACGACACCATGTTCACTGCTGCGCTCTCGTCTTGGAACTCCAAGAAAGCCTGACACACATACACAGAGCATTAATACCATAGCTTTAGCTTTGAAGGATCAAAGGCCTAGTAGCTCCTTATGAGTAAATTGTACATTGTAGTCGATACAGATTTACCAGACCCTCCACAAAACATACGCTTCAAAGGGGACCTTGTGATTTCAGGTGTGGTATACTGTGTCCACAGTAATACTTAAGTAGAATTTTCACTACGCCAATGACATAAGCCAGACCTGTTCTGCATAAGCTCTTTCAAATCGTTATCTTATATCAGATTGTGCAAAGGATTTGATTCATCTCAATGACACAATTCCTCTTTTCAAATGGTACAGCGCTGCATTCCTTCATGTTACACCAATAATCAAAATTCTTTCATAATATCCTATACCAAGTTCAATAACATTTGCTTTCTTGTTAATTCAAATGAATGCTTAAATTTGACTGCGTTTGAATATCTCTGAAAATACAGAACTTCTTAGGTAACTTTTCCCACAAATGTTCAAAACAATTACACTAAAATATGAAATCAAAGTCATCACTAAGTTCTCAACTAATTTTGAAATTTGTCCCCAATCATATAATATGGAATAAACTGGAAAAATGAGCATCCCTGTTAATGTTGTCATCTTTGTCTCAGCAATGTTCAACTTTAAGGACTGTGGACTGACCTGATTTTTCTGTTTGAGGACAAGGACGTTGGTCATCTTGCCAAAGGGCATGCCCAGCTGTACAATGTCTGTCTCAGCCACCTCATGGGGCAGGCTGCGGATGTGGACCACACGCGATGGTGGGTTGGGTCCCCCGTCCAGTTTTACCTGAAACACACATGAATGATTGATATCAGTTTATTATATTCAAGCACAATTTAGTTGAAATGAAGTAGAACTTTTGCTGTCAAAGGGTTCTGTATCTGAGTACATGCTCTTTAGGGAACATGTAACTGTCGACTTAAAAATGCTTGAGAAATTTACACATACCATATATATTGCGCAACCACTGGCAGCTATTTCCCCCCAATCATTCTTTTTATTATGTTGTTGTTGTTTGAGAGAGAGAGGGGGGGGGCTGATCCTGTGAATACATAACTGTTCCTGTTTACAGAAAACATCTGCATACACATTTGTGTGTGTTGAACTGTCTGTGTGTGTGTGGTGGAGGGATGAGTGATGGAAGGACAAGTTTTATGTGGTTGTTTACATTATTTGCATGCAGAACAGGAGCAGGAAAGATGTTTTCTTGCAGGTGTAGATGACATGAAAAATTCGGTGAGCTACATCTAACATATTTTGAAGCTAGTAAAATCTCACAGGCATTCAGCCTTATGCCTGTTTTGTTTGAGAATCCTCTTCTCCACTCCACTTCACAACACACTAACTCAAATCCATAAAGAAAGAACTGTTCTTTTTAAACACCTCAGCCTTTGAATGAAGTGAATCCATTTCAATGTCCCCACACTCTGTCAATGAGAAACGCAGCTCAACTAACAACACCTACTCCATTGTATATGCAAGGCCCAAACTAACACTACCTGCAAGCAGGAACAGGTTTTCCAATCTCAAGATTTGCTAACAAAAAAGACCCTGACACTTTCACTTCATGGGTCAACAATTTTCTCCTATCCCCCCACCAGGCCACACCCCTGTTTGCAAACATGGCTCTTACACTCCCCCCCCCCCCCCCCCTCCCCTCTTATCCTTGCCCCAGTAAATGAACCGGCTGTTCCAGTTCAATGCCAATGCTATCCAGACCTGTTCTTTTCAATCTGCAAGTCAGTGTGTGCGGTGAGAAACTGGAAAGGGGCTGGGGTGGGGTGGTATGAGTTGGGGGAAGGAAGGAGGGAAATGAGGATAAATGTAAAATAGATAAGAAGAAAGAGAAATAATTGAAACACTCAAGAGGACCCCAAATAGAGAATCAAATAAGAACTTGAAATGCATACAGTCGTGTGTGGGTGAGAAGAGGTGTAGAATAGAGGACTCGTCTTTCAAGAAAGTTTCAAAATTAAGGTAAAAAGGGTTCATTGCACACACAGATGCAGTATAAAACAAGCATTGACCTTAACGGGCAAAGTAGCCGCTCGTGGTGACACGGGGGTAGGACATGGATACCATCTCTGCACAAACAGTTGACCTGTGACCTAATCTGCGACCTTAAGTCACGCTTAACAGTTTCAAACCATACTGAGAGAGAGCGAGAGAAAGAGAGAGAGAGACAGAACTTTGAACTTTATTTATTTATCGAGGGTAACAGAATAAGCAATGTATACATGCTTTTTTTCATCCGGCCCTTGCCCATTGAGGGTAACTCGATTAATAACAAGAAGAAATAGAAGTTAAGTTAATTACAATACAATTTATATAATTAACATGTCAAAAAATTAAAAAGACATTAGAAAATGCATTATGAATATCAAACAATGATGTAATATTATCACAGAATTATTTACTGGTTTCTAAGAGAAACAGCATGTAGAGTTCCTTGAAGGAAGTTTCACTGAATTGCATTTTGATTAAATCAGGAATGGAGTTCCACAATAAGGCGCCAGAATAAGAAAGACTTGATTTCTAAAGACTTGATTTGTAAAAAAAAAAAAAAAAAAAAAAAGAAGAGAGAGAGAGAGAGAGAGAGAGAGAGAGAGAGAGAGAGAGAGAGAGAGAGAGAGAGAGAGAGAGACAGACAGACTGAGAGAGACAGACAGACTGAGAGAGAGAGACAGAGAGAGAGACAGACAGACAGAGACAGACAGAGACAAGGACAGAGAGAGAGAGAGAGAGCTGTCCGCATCAAAGTAACAGATTAACAACAAGACTTTAATTTAGATAGTCTCGACTAACCACTGAGACGCCTGAACACAATGCCTGTACACAACACCGCTTTCCTCACCCGAAGCCGTGACAACTGAACTTTGGAAGAGTACACCTCTTCATTACCTCCAGCGATCTTTCACTTCCAGCTGACTATCAATATCATCCCACCCCCACCCCCTGTCTATAAATAGCCAGCGGCTACACAAAAAAAATACAGCCAAATGGTGTGTGTGTGTGTGTGTGTGTGTCCCCTACTGACACGGGTCAACTTTATGTCCAGACCCAGAGACAGAAGCCATGTCCCACCCCCGTGTCATCACAATGGCACGTAAAAGACCTTGGTCATTCTGCCATAAGTGCGACTCCGTTGCTGCTAGCTTTCCACTGGGAGGAAGCGACCCGAATTTCCCAGCGATGGGACAATAAAGTAATGAAAATGAAAATGAAATGAAAATGAAGTAGAACAAACGGAGGAAGACTTGAGTGAAAAGGATGAGGGTTTGAGTTGAACAACACACACAAAAAGAACACCGCAAGGAGCTGGTGGTGGCTGCACACACACACACACACACGCAAAGGTCGGTGTCAATGGGCTTAGGTGGGGAGAGGGGGGTAGATTTATGTTTCCCATGTCCGGTCGCCCTTTTAATACTGTGATCTGAAGCGAACTGCCCGGGCAACTAACTAGAAGAGAATGGTATGTCTATAATCCCCATTCAAACCTTAGAGTAGGTGAGCGAGGGTTGAATACTCTTAAAATTCCTCAAAGGGGTTGGGGGTGGGATGGTGGTGCGTGTGCGCAAGGGGTAAACAAAGGTAACAAAACTTCATTGAAGATACTTTTTTCAGACATTTCTGAAAGTACAAGGTAAATGGGGTAGGGGTGGGGAAGCCAAAAGTATGACGACTTCAGTTCTTTTTACTGTGCCTGGTGTGAACAACACATGAATTCAAAATGTCATCCTTTTTTGTATTATATAATATCAGCATCATAATCGCCATCTGTTACCTTCCGATGGCATAAGCAATGGGCGTGTGATCGGACAGGAGGAGGAAACAACTTTTTCAAACAAGCTTTTATGCATTTTTATGGAACTTCCTTTCTAAGTTCTCTCAAATTATCAACTAATTTCTACAGATGAGCAATAATTACGGAAAATGATGCCTTCATCTTTTTATTAAAAAAAACCCACGGATTTCTTTCAAGACTATCTCAGTACTCATTTAGCCGTCAAGCTGGAAGTTTTAAGGACAACTGCTATCCAACAATTATCATCAAAACCCACAGCAGTTGAAGTCTCATCTTTCAGCTCTCAAGTCCTCCCCCTTATTTGAGGGAAAAGATATCAAGAAAATCACTGTTCTGTCCAAACCATCAGCATTGTCAAACACCTGCTGAGATAGTAAAAGAGACGCTTAATAGAGAACGCGCCGCGAGGACCAATCAAAAGCCGCCACCGTAAAGGTTTGCAGCTGCGACAACCAATCGCCGACTAAGGCAGCCACGCTCTAAGCAACAGGGCAGTTAATTGTTCTTTCAGTCAGATCGAAGGGTTGCTGGCTGACTAGATCGAGAGATGGTTGGCTGCTGTCCCTGCGGAAGACCGTCCATTATGACGGACCAGTGTCATCAACTAATGGAAGCCATAAAAGCCCGTCAGCTGCTGGCAATCTATAGCCACCCCCCTGCTGGGCGGTCTCTTTTATCCTGGCCTGAAAACCGTTGTAATATGCCATTGTCACAGATTATAGTCCTCGGCGGGCCTCGAGTGTGGCTCTCTCGCTGGTGGTGGTAGGTTGCTGCTGATGTCACATTATTTTGAGTAGGGCAACAGGGGAGTCAAGAACAACTGGTACTCGAGTTGGGTTTCTGGCTTCGGATACATGTCTCTCTTTACAGTAAATATTTTATCCCCGAGTACGCTAGTACAAGGGCTCAGCAGACTTTAACCCTTACACTGGTGCAATTATGTAACAGATGTTACATAGCCACTGATGAATTTAACAGAGAGAAAAATAGAAAAACGGTCATATAAGTTTTCGCATACATGGGAGGTAATCGGAACCGACCAAACAGACTGAGCTAGTAGCGCGACATAATTATGTCGTGACAACCAGGTGACAGTATACGTAAAGTAGCGCGACATATGTCGCGACAACCAGGTGACAGTATACGTAAAGTAGCGCGACATATGTCGCGACAACCAGCCTAGGGGTTAATTGTGTGTCTGTGTGTGTGTCTGTCTTTCTCCACTTAACAGCTTATTGCAGGGAAACTACTGGGCGCAGTTCGTTCAAAAGTTGATACACTAACTTGATAATAGGTCCGATTGATCGTATTAAAACTTCATAATGTTACCTGGGACCTAAATGCGAAATAAACCACAAAAAAACTGACTTGGCGGTGGGAGGAATTCGCGGAGCCACAGCCAGTCTGATAGAACAGCCGAACTCGTCACACATTGACGAGAAATATAGCGTCATAAAAAGATTACGTCACGGTCAAAAGTCTTTGACGTCTTTTTCTCTCGCGTGGTGTGTGTGTGTGTGTTCATTTTGTGCACATGTGTTAGTGTTACTGTTTGTGTGTGTGTGTGTGAGTGTGTGTGTGTGTGTGTGTGCGCGCGTGCATGAGTCTGTACTCGTGTGTGTGTGTGTGTGTAAGAAAGAGAGAGTGAGGGAGAGAGAGAGTGTGAATGTGTGTGTGCATTTTCACTGTGATCAAATAAAAGAGAAAGGCCAGTCACCACGCACATCCTCGGCTCGCATGCAATGTATTTATGTAGCAAAGGGAATGCCTGTAATTCACACAGATCAATCACTTGCGTCTTAAACGTGCACAAGACAAAAACGTTCATACTGGGGGAGCGAGCCAGTCTGAAGAGGACTCGGGTCCAGCGCGAGCGTTTTTTATTTGCAACAAGGCGGTTAATCTTAACGTTCTTTCCTATGACAACCACACATGATCAATTGATCAATGTAAACCACAAAACAAAACAAAAAGTGCTACATCCCACCAGGAATGTAATACGGCATGAAACCAAGAACAAACCTAGATCTGATTCTAAGTGGGGGGAAAATGAGACACACCATGATTCAAATGTCTAGTTTCCCTGTACATTTTTTTTCCCCCGGTGGATCTCATTTTAAGTCACGCGACAGCAAAAACACAGTCGAGTCCCGGAGTAGAATTACACAGGAAAATGGAGGGAAAGTTGGTCAAAAAGCAAAACGATAGAGAAAGAGATGAATTAGCAAAGCCACAATTACCGTTACGAGATTACCTAACGGTTCAGAGCTGCACTTAGGGCGAGGGGAGAAAGGTTTCCACCGGGTGGCTTGTAAACTGATCCAAATTATGAGTGTTATTGCAGCCGAGGCTGGGTAATGACACATAATCACGTGCCATTATACAACCTGTTTGCCGCGTAGTTATGCCGCTGACATTTTGTTTGGTATTTCACGCTTTTCACCGGAATCAATGCCACGTCTGAATTATTCAAGCCCACACCAACCCCAGAGGAGGAGAGAGGGGGAAGTAGGGTTGGGTGGGGTCCATTCACTCATGGAGAAGATAAACGAGTGAGGTGGCTGAATAATATAGCAGTGGGATGTGGGTGGGGACGGGGGTATTCCGACATAGCGGTACCGGTGGCAATATCGGCTGCCAGTCGACAGTTTATTGCAGTCCCATTAGCAGCAATACTGTTGTACCTGCGATGTGAGGCCCGTCCAATAAATGGACACCTACCCTGGAAGAACACTTCAATATTGTCGTCCCTTTTTGTCTATCATCTTGGCCAAATTATGCCTGTCATGAAAGACAATGAAGGGACACTTTTGGCTGGTCTCATCACAGTACATCGAGGCCTAGTGGCTGCC
Source organism: Littorina saxatilis (assembly GCF_037325665.1). Lineage (NCBI taxonomy): Eukaryota > Metazoa > Mollusca > Gastropoda > Littorinimorpha > Littorinidae > Littorina > Littorina saxatilis. Next base: position 38,022,581 of record NC_090249.1, on the reverse strand, counting down.
AAGCTGGTGACGATAAAATCACGAACTCTAGATGTAAGTGAACTATGAAAAGCGAAGGCCCTGGCAGTGCGTCGGCGGTTGCTTGGCAATGAAAGGGTGCCTACCGCCGAGATGATGAAGCAGTGAGTCACAGAGCGGCCATTATTGTCGATGTACATGTCTACAAACACAGTAACGACCGTTAACACCACGGGGAGCAGTCCACTAATTGTGTGCTCAATATTGCACCTTCAACGACCTGGGTCCTTCACTGAGAAAGGAAACAAACTTGCATCGGTGCCGGATTGTCATATAGGTTGTAGGGACGATACACACACAAAACAATAACCAACCAACCAACTACAGTTTGGAGGTCCATTATTATTTTTTATCAAGTGTTAATATGAGGCCAACTATTTTGTTTTTATCTGTTCATTTTCACAAAGGATAATGTTCACATTCTGTTATTTTGAGTTTTTAATGTTCTGACTTGTCAACTTGGCACACAAAAGAAGGAAATTAGTCACTTCCACTTAAACCCACGCAAATTCAAATCTAGGGAAATACGCGATTTTGTTATCCTCAGAAATCGTAAATGTGGACACAAATTACTTTTCATACTGTCAATAAAAAGAAAAAGGCAGTCAACAAAATGACTTCAAAAGACGGATACTAGTTCTCTCTCCAACAAACAGACAGGCAGACAGAGACAGACACACACAGCAACACTGACCTTTTTAGCATCGTTGACCTCGCCCTGCAGCACGGGGCTAAGCCCCGTGCCGTTGGTGACCATAGGGTTGTGCGACATCAGTTCTTCTGACCCTCGCTGCAACACACAAAAAAGGACGATATTAAACATCTTGTCTACAAATGTAAATTTCAAACAATAATCCAACACCAGTTCCTCATTGGATGGCATCGGCCAAGGGATGACAGCCGTTCCTACTGTCGCCGCAACACACACATCCACAAATAACTGGACACACACTCCACATATCCAAGACAACAGCAGTCACGATAGATCAGTCCCAGCTATAAGCTTCCTTACAAGACACAACATATGATAAATTATTACATGTATCCCAGTTGGACATTATAAATCTAATCATCAGTTCTTCCGACCTTCACAGTAACGGCCCAACACCGAAAGAGGAACAGACCCTGTGCCGACTTCAAAAACATTATTCTCGGCCAAACCGCGACATCACTTCTTCCCACTGTCACCACACAGAAACACAAGCCTACAAAACATCATTCCGAAGATACACACACCTACTCCACTACAAACTCTTTGGCGCGCTTTCTCTCCCATTCACAAGTTGTGGAGTTGAAGATATAGGAAAGGAACCGGGGGGCGGAGATGGGGGTAAAATCGATCAAAGAATTTTGCCGTTGCTTCATTGAGAGACGGAACGCTGGCCGGGATGTCTAAGACTACAAACGCGGCATCACCACGTGGCTTTCTCCGTAACGTCTTGCAGTAAAATATATTTGGGGTCAGCGCTCTCTCTCTCTCTCTCTTCCAACATACCCAACCCCCCTACTCCATCCCCTTCTATAACTTTCCTTGTCTGGTTGATCCCCCCCCCCCCCCCAATCTGCAGGAGAACAAAAGCAGCACACACAAAACAACCCCAACTGTGCAGCACATTGTACGGGACTATACAACAAAGCACCTCCGGGTGTCAAACGCAGTATCCAACAACACAACTCGCTCAACGGGAGCGACTGCTGCACAAAACTGACATAACCATAATTATGCTGCCAGCTATTTTCACAGCCGAGAGCGCTGTTGCATTTATCTAGATGCAAGGCTGTTGCATTCATTTACACGTGAGGCTGTTGCCTTTATTTGGACGTGGACATCCAAGCGTGATCATACACCGCAGGAGCAAACAACAGCTTGAGCAAAGTTGGGGTAAAATAACAATTTCTATGAAAAAGGTGGGGACCAAAACAGAATTTAAAAGTCTCTCTCTCTCTCTCTCTCTCTCTCTCGCACAGCAAGTCATTGATAGAGGAAATAAGGGATGCCGTTTGGCAGAGTGGCCGTGTCATCAAGTGGTGTTAGCATAAGGCAGCAGCTGCTTACAACCACGACCCATCACCGCTAAAAATCAAACTCGCGTCCAGCTCAGCTTCAGCCGACCATGACACCCCCCCCCCCCCCCCTTCCCTAGGTCAATAACCACAGCAGTATCCCTGAACAGGATGTGTGTAGCTGTTAAGGATTCAATAATGCCCGTGTCATTCGAACTCTCGTGTTATCTTGACTCGCTCCCTGGATCGGGTGCTATCTGGCACGTGCATCAAGTGACGACTGTCATTTTGACTGTCCTGATAGGCAGCATTTTGCGTACAACCAAAATCCATATTTGCTTTTAAAATGGAGAATACATGCGCAACAGCTTGTGCTGATAGCCCAATAGAGATAACAGTGAGTTTATTTAGTTCCCTCCCTGATCAGAAGTCTCACACATGCAAATTGTATCGAAATATTCTACCCGTGCCCTGCTTGTCTTTGTTGATATCACGTATTCGTGAACTGCTTTCTATTAGACAACAATTCCGACAAAACCTTACTGAAAACAAATTATAATTATAATGTGCTTCGTACCCAATCTAAAGCTAACGCGGACTACCATATGCAACAACAACAGGATACTATTGACGGATGCGGAACATCTTCAAACTTGCAACACACAGTCTACTCATATCCGGAGCAGAAGGGACGCTCCGACCGTTCAGGAAACAAATACTTATTATCGGTCTTAGCAGCCCACTGCTGTTATACATTCTATGCTGTCTTCTCCTACACTGACCCATGTGGGCCATGACTTGTGTAAGTGGTGACGGGATGGCACAGTTGACTTCCGACCTGTGTCGTTAACTTCCTTTCATTCAAAATCCGCAAAGCTGTTTCGCTTTCTATCGTACACACCCAGACGACACAAAGACAAATACACATGCCACATCCGCAAGTTCGCTGCAGCTGTGACAATGGTTATGTTGTGTACAAGGACTTACAGCTCAAACTGGAAGAAAGTTGTAACTGTTTAGTTATTTCCCTCTCATTAAAACAGTGCTGTTTTTGTTTACACATCTCAGGTCTTGGCCAACCGAAAACACTACCATCATTGTTCTTAGTGCTGTGAGTATTATTTTCTATTGATAGAGTATACTTTGTTCGTCAAGTTCGGTTCGTTTTTATGGTCAGATGGACGCACACATGTATCCTTTACGACTTTCGACGTTTAACAGATAAACTCGACAGGCTTATAATCACACACAAATTAAAGTCAATTTCAACAATACCTTGGTTAAAGAAACGCCAAAAAACGCTGTCTGAAATGCAAGGAAGATCCAACGAAACTACAGAACGAAACACCGACAGCCCCCACACACAAAAAAGGCCAACAAATTGCAAATAAAAGAGGATAAAAATGCTTGTATAAACCTGTCCCGCAGTCAGCCCCAATCCACCGTCCCCAATTTCTGCCATTCGTCGTTTATTCCTCAATCTGTCTCTCGACATAAAACGTACCCGCTTTTAAGTCCTTTCATCGAATACGTTCCGGTAGAACAAGCGTGTATAGCTCGGCTTCCATTTGTCGAGCTGTAAGCATTAGCCTGCATAATTCACAATGACAGGTACTGTAAAAGAGAGCTGGTAGCTCACAAAAAAAGTTTTTTCAGCGAATGAAAACGTTTCAATAAATTTGTGCGCAATCATAATGGCCGATCATGTGATGTTGCCGCGATAGGAGTTTTTTGCTTGTGCGTGTGTGTGTGTTTGTGTGTGTATGTGGGTATGACTTGATTTAAATGTGTATTGGTGTGTGTGCGCGCGCGGAGGGGGCTTAGTGGGTGGGATGGGTTTAATGACCGTCTGAAGTGCAGAGGAAAGTGAACGAACCGGAATGGTTGAATAACATGTGTAAACATTCAACGAACGTTTTCCTTTTCCTTTTTTGCAGGGACACCATCCGTCTGTCAAAAGTGGGACTACTGCTCAAAATGTCAAATGCTTGAAATGTACAGTTCTCAATGTTCAAAACGTATGGGCACTACAGAAAAACAACATTTTGTCCACATGATTCTAAAAAGCTACAACCAGTAGCAAAGTATCCTCCTAGTATTAACCCACGTGCCATACTTGCTCTGACAAAAAAAGCTTATTTTTGCAATGTCAACAGCATAAGAAGTTTACGACAAAAGAGACCCTTCATTTTATCACTGCATGACACTCTGGGAATCTGGTCAACATTACAACTATCACGCCGATATTGAAAACGCATACCCAGGAAACCGTCACAACCGAATGTTTGCCGATGATCACGGGCGTCCATCAAGTCTGCCAGGGTGTTTGCTTTGGCACAGACTGTCACGGGCGTGGCAGACAACCCCGGTCACTCCGCAAACACTTCACACCCGGGAATTACCTTACCCCTTCTTCTGCCGGATGGTCATTAACAATTCCGAAACAAAGCACATACTAATTATTATGGAAATAAGCGCGATATTATTCACGAAAAATGCCCTGTAACCTTTACCAAAAGTGCCCTGCAAACTTGACACTCAGTGTTCTTTGCCAAGCTGTCGACCTTGAAAGTCAACATATGTTTGTTTGTTTGTTTGCTTAACGCCCAGTCGACCACGAAGGGACATATCAGGGCGGGTCAACATATGTCAGCTGGTCAATAAACGATCAATGTTATGAAATGACCATGAAATGAATATATATACTAAATCAAAATCACCAGTGGTGACAGCCACATACAACAAAAATACCACTTTTTTTCCAAACAAACTTCAAAATTCATTTTGCAATCAATCATGAATGTGCAATCTACATCTCTTAAAAAAAATCCAAACCGAAAATAATCAATCATAAAAGCAATTATAACACCCATCATTTTAAAACCTGCAAGGCTATAAATAATAACAGCAGGGCGACAGACGATTTCACTTGAAAACTCCACAAACTCTCAACAGGCATCTACAATGAGCGGGACAAGTAGAAACTAGTAGTTTGCGACAGCGAGTACACCTGAGATTGATCAATACCGCACAATAGTAAAACAAGCACAGGTAGTTTCCAAGTACAACAAAGTTTATCAATACCGAACCCAGGTAACAAAAGAACTGAGAAATCAATTATACACACGGGGAGAGGAAAAAAGAAGAACAAAAAAAACTACGACAAAAGACTTGCTAATCCAGCGCGCGTCAACTCAAGGTCTCCCTGTACGACGAACATCACGTGCCAGCGAGCTGTCTTCAACCTGTCACGTCACAAGTCGCAGTCTACAGTACCTTGAAGGCGTACAGGTAGTGCAGAGGTTGCGGTGGCGGCGGCGGAGGCAAACAGATGTACTCTGGTGAAACGACTGTATACATCCTTAATCAGGAACGACACAAACAAGCGTGGCTGCAGCAGCAGGTCCCTGATGCTACCACTACGACAGATTGAGCTTTTAGCGCGTTCAACCGGCTGGCTCCCTCTGACTCCACGACAGCCTGCCCGTCCCACAGCCCACAGGGAAATAATATCCAAACTGACCTATCGCATTGACAAAACAACACACTCACACGCGCTCGGCACAATATACAACCACCAACCACTAACCAGCGGACCATCAGTCACTCACTCTCTCACTCACCACACAGTTAAAGCGAGAGAGCCGAGTACAGCCAAGCCTTGCCTAATTATTGATGAGATATTTAAGTGCCTCGCTTTGTCGTAACGCTTATATGCCGCCTGTATGTTGCATGACTGACCGTGCAATAACGCGGCCCTGTCCCTTAAATCTGTGAGAGAGAGAGAGAGAGAGAGAGAGAGAGAGAGAGAGAGAGAGAGAGAGAGAGAGAGAGTGTCCGTGCGTGCGTGCGTGTAAGCGCGCGTGCGCAATCGTTTATGCATATATCTATTAGTGTGTGTGCGTTTGTGCCTTCACACTTCTATACTCCGATGCACATGGGTGCGTGTTGAGTAATGAGCAACAGGGAAATGCGTATCACGCACATAACACCAGACAGGCAGGCAATAGAAACAGTGAATCACACAATAGGAAACATTAGATCCAGGCAATCAGAGCACTAGGCAATACACGATCTAACACACGGCTAACAGATCAATCACTCGCTTTGTTTGTTTGACTTGTGTAACAGCTAACAGATGTATCATGATTCTGACAGGACACGGTGTGTTGAACTTGAATCGCCAACCGGTTATCTCCCTTCCTGCATGCCCGTTTGCCCGTCCGACTGCCTGTCCTTGTATCCAGCTTTTACTATCCGTCCTCTTACGTACGACTGGAAGTTACAGCATGTGTATTTTTACTGTATAATCATGGACGATCGCTGAACTTAAAATCGCTACCCTACTGCCGTTAATAGAGAACTTGAAAAGAATTAATCAGAAATTAGTGCGCCCCCCCTCCCCCCCACACACACACACACAATAGTGCAAAAGCTGCAGCTGATTGATTACCCGAAACTGCAGTATACATTATACCGTGCGAACAATGCAGTATTGCATTACGAGATCTACGTTGGAAATTAGCTGTTATGTAATAGATAATAACCAAAACATGTCCTTCCTCGAAAGTCCCAAACGCTTTTTGCTTTTATTTTACTTTGCTTAAATGTTTGCTAACATTTCAATTAACACACACACACACACACACACACACACACACACAGAGCGACACACACACCCACACACTCCCCCACCCGGCACCCCCAGCAATGTCACATTAAACATGATGAGGTCGGTGTAGAGCTGACACATGCCCAGGCAAACAGGTTGCAAAGCAGCATCAAGCAAACAGGTTGCAAAGCAGCATCAAGCAAAGCAACACGTGGTCGTTAATTCGTTAAACAACTACCTTCAGGTCGATTTCTTGTGCTAGGCCAAAACGTCGCCGAGGCTTTTTACGACCCTGCATTTATTTGCTCCCAAGATGTTCTTCGCGTTATGTAAATCACCTCACATTACTTCGCACAGCTTAGCGACAGATGGCTCATCTTCTCCAACAAAGCCACTAACGAATAACGGGTAGATAAAGCCGCCAATGAATAACAGGTACATATGAATACAAAGGAATTTATCGTTCGATCTGTGAGAACTTTCGATAATCTTCCTTACAAAAAGAGACTGCACGATACACTAAAGGCCAAGAATATTATCTTGGGAATATACGCTTGAGGGTTTGCCAAAGCATTGGATTTTAGTACAAACAGCAGCACATTTTTTTGAAAATCTGGTTAACGTATTGATTACGCCTGACTGGAACAAGACCTTCAAAAAACGCAGACAAATAAAACAGCGCGAGGCAGAAATGGTTGTGGAAAATGCACACAAATCCAAGACAGAGCAACTTTGGAAACGTTCTATTCCGACAATGGTTGCCCGGTCGTTTTGCACGCGGTCAGTCAGCTCGGCATGTGAAAAGTTGACCGCTTGACCAGTGGATCTCCTGTTACGAGTTGTTGAAGCGTGCAAACACTGACCAGGCATCCTTCTGTCGACCAGACTCGCATAGCATACCGCAGACTGCCACACCCTGTCTGTGATTAACTTACAAGACCCATTTCCTATCCCCACCAACACCTCATCAGCTACAACTACAACTACAGCAACGTGCCTGTCAGGCTCATCATTACCTCAGACCGGGTGTGAGAATACCAAATCATTCTAGCACCGCCGTAGGACAGCAGAAAGAGGGGATAGAAAGCAAAAACCTGGCTTCGTTCGACCCGAGCCAGAGAAAGTTTTACACGTGGGTACCGACCGCTCTACAGCAACGGAAAGGGGAAAGGGAACAACAAGGCAAGACAGAAAGAGAGAGAGAGAGAAGTTCTGGTTTCCAGTGACTACCCAAACACTAAACGCTGCAAGGTGTAACTGTACACACTTTCTGCTCTCACTGACACTCACCTGCGAGGAGCTGGTAGCAGTAGACAGGAGACGGGAGATAGGAAGAAGCCTGGAGACAACCAGAGGAAAACACACACAGATACGGAGGGACAAGCAGAAGCAGACAGGTAAGAAGGAGCGAAGGGAGACGAAGTAGAAGAAGCAACGACGACGAGGACGACAAAGCACGCGAAGGCAAGACACACATAAGTCGTAGTAGTAGTTGTAGAGTAGCAGAGAGCCGTGTACAGAGGAAGGGAGTGGTTTCTACAGTGTGGTGTGGGACCTGAGCTCTCTCAGTCTCAGGGGGCTGGCAGGCGCTCAAACCTTGACTGGCTCCTCCCGCCTAAGCTTATTACCAAAGCACGCGGCTCTCTCCAGCTAGCTATTCAGTCCACGAGCATTCAACCATACCCGCACAACGCGTTCACACTCCAACTACACTGCAGAACAAGCGAGAAAGAGGGAGAGCGAAAAAGACGTACGGCAAAGAAGAGAACCCGAAGAAGAAAAAGAAAAGCGAGAAGCTTTCACCCAGGGCTACAAATGCGACATATATATATATATACATTCTTGTTGGTTGCTAGTATAATGTATTGCAAGGTCGGTAGATTTCAGCAAAAAGCGCTTGGACCCATGAGTGCCCGCGGAAGGGGATAGCGGAGGGGGTAAGCCAGTCGTGGCGGAGAGTTGTCGAGCCGGCCTGGGGACAGGTCATGAATGTTTGGTCGGTTGGTGTATTCAGTTGTTCGTGCTCAGTGTAGCCCGACATTGATCTAGCCCTGACCTGTCTGCAGTGATATTAGAGAAAGAAGTATATAGACACGAACGCACACACTCACTTATACACACCTACGCGATAGCTGACACTTTAGCTTTAGTGACGAGTCTGTCACACAAGATAGCATTATCTTTCCTGCGTGATCGTTTTCTGTTACACCCCGGCAGAAAATCCGTTGTAAGGTTGCAGACAGACAGAAACAGCACGAGAGAGAGAGAGAGAGAGAGAGAGAGAGAGAGAGAGAGAGAGAGAGAGAGAGAATGTGTGTGCATGCGCATGCGTGTGTGTTTGTGTGCGTTTATGTGTGCACGTTTGCGTGCAATGTACACCTTATAGCTAGGGATTATTATAGAGTAAACAATGCAGTTTCCAAACAAAAACATCCCAATTCAACAATCCACTTTGAAACAAGCGATAAAAGCAATCTAATACATTTCCCCAGTGTCCCCGGATACGCCATTATTGTCTTTTAATATCTCTTATTATGCCAATCTCTTTGCAAAAATCTCTCAAGAGTTCCACTAGTTCTGGTGAGCCACTTGTCAATTGTTTCTTGTTCACAAAAGCACTAATCAAAAATTTGCTCCAGGGGCTTGCAACGTAGTACAATATATGACCTTACTGGGAGAATGCAAGTTTCCAGTACAAAGGACTTAACATTTCTTACATACTGCTTGACTAAAATCTTTACAAAAATGGACTATATTCTATACAAGAAACACTTAAGGGGAAAAGGAGAAACAGAATCCGTTAGTCGCCTCTTACGACATGCTGGGGAGCATCGGGTAAATTCTTTCTCGTCCCAACCAATATGGGACTCCCCCTAACCCGCGGGGGTACCTCAATACCTATGATACTTATACAAAACACATCTTTCTTTATTTATTTATTTGGTGTTTAACGTCGTTTTCAACCACGAAGGGTTATATCGCGACGGGGAAAGGGGGAAGATGAGATAGAGCCACTTGTCAATTGTTTCTTGTTCACTAAAGCACTAATCAAAAATGTGCTCCAGGGGCTTGCAACGTAGTACAATACATTACCCTACTGGGAGAATGCAAGTTTCCAGTACAAAGGACTTAAGACTTCCTACACACTGCTTGACCAAAATCTTTGCAAAAATTGACCATATTCTATACAAGAAACACTTAACAAGGGTAAAAGGAGAAACAAATCCTAATACAATAGGGAGATATATACTAAACAATATTCCATCAACGACAGAGGGATTATTCACTATTCCTGCAAACACAAAAGGCAAGACAATAACAGCATCACGCGAGCGTCTGCATTGAGTAGCACGAGCAAAGCAAGCAGACAGCTAGATACATACATGTATCCGTACCAAGTCGCAGGTAACACAACACGGTCCTACTACTATGGCAGCCAGGTAGATAGATGCTATGCCGTTAGTGATGGCGTGGCACCCACCAATCACCATGGCAACGAGAAAGGAGAGCGGAAATGAAGAGAAAGCGGCCCATTCACCTGTTGAAAGGCACGCGACAGTAGGCAGGTGCCAGAGCCCGAGCTTTCGCTTGTACACAGCCGGGGCGACAGTCACCGTCACGGCACAGAATCGATCTGCAGCGCTACCGAGGCTTCGTGCGCTCCGTGAACGCTTCGGCGCTTTCTCTACTCTTGTCTTCCTAGTGCTAATGCTACGCTGTTGTTTTGTTTGGTTTGGTTGCTTAGTTGGAGGGGGTGGTGGTGGGGAGAGAGGAACGTTGTCCTTGAACCTTTCCCCCTCCCAGGTAAACGAGTACAAATCATCTGTATCCCGCTGTCAAAAGGGGTTGATGTTGAGTGCGGTGGCGTTCTCAGATCAAGTCAAACCAGTTTGTTTTGCAAATACTGAAGCGCCAACATACCACACCTACTCATGGCGCACAAAGAGATACAAGACAAGACAAGACAAGACAAAATCTTTATCATCGAGGGTAATGGATAAGCCAGAATATATGCTTTTTTTACATCCCGGATCCAGTAAAATAGAGAGAGAGAGAGAGACAGAGAGAGAGAGAGAGAGAGAGAGAGAGAGAGAGAGAGAGAGAGAGAGAGAGAGAGAGAGAGAGAGAGAGACACGGATTTATCGTTGTTTCTCTACTGCAAAAAAAAAAAAAGAGTTATATACATGTACCTGAACCTAAACAAATTGCATCCTCTGATAGGAATCGCACTTTCTGATTAATTGTTTCCCCCTCCCAGTTTCAAAGAGTGTCAAAAAAGGTTTCAGTTCCACGTGCGCGCGCCTGTCTTGCAAAAGGAAGCATTAGTACCACCACATTGTACTGCAAAAAGCATTTTTTGGCACCAACGTTCTACTCCTAGACAGAGAGTTCAGAAGGCAAGGTCAGGCATCAAACTCACGAAACCCGTTGGGAAAAGCAATCAGTAGGCGCCGTTTTCACGCTCGGCTGAACAACCAGATGTTGCCTCTATCAAACAGTGCCATAAAGACATCCAGCGACCCCCACCCATCACTCTTTTTTCCACATTTCTCATCGCCCTTTGTACCCCTCCTCACCCATTGGCTTGGCTGATAACATGAAAATGAAAGTTGGTTAGAAAGTACATCGCATCCCCCGCCCTCACCCCCATATCCCCCTCGCTCCTCATAAAACGGAAAGTTGGCTATAAGTACATCGCATTGCATCTTCTCCCACCCCCCCGCCCTTTCCTTCCCTTCCATCTCCTCCCCATTTCCCTCCTCCCCCCCCCCCCCCCCTCCCAGGTAGATGTCATCAACCTTAGCTAGGTATTCCATCACCAGCGAAGCGAGGTACAAGCTTTGCAGTCAGAGCCAGGACAAGACCTTGGCATGGTTTAGTAGTACGGCTGGCAAAAAGCTTTAGCTCGAGACTGGAGAGCTCAACTCGCCCCAATAACTTGTTTTCCTTACACTTCATGGCGCGCTAGTGCGGCATGCACCCCGCCACCAATCTGTCATCCACATGTAGGCAATGCGAGGTATTTGTCTATTTTCCCCCTGCCTGAGTTTTTTCTTTCTTTCTTCCCCTCCCTTCTTGACTCACAACTCCTTTCTTTCTTCTGTTCCAGTACTTTTAACTCCCTCCGTCCTGGGTAAAAGGCATGGAAACAAGCAACGCAAACCTCTTCACAGCCCCACCACTACCATTCGTTTATTACTCGTGTTGCTAGGATATCATTACCGTCATGACTAAGAGGAAGCTGGCTGGCGAACACAAAAAGATCTGCTCGCAATCTGTGCAGATAAGCTCGTAACTGTAATTGGCTGCCGCCTCATTAAATATTTTACAATTTGAACAGCAGGCTTTAAGTATACTGCCGTTATGTCTAACTCCATAACACACACACACACACACACACACACACACACACACACACACACACACACACACACACACACACACACACACGAATACACTACAAGTATCAAATGGTGTTTTTTAAACGGATGCAGATGTTTATCCTCATAATTCTAAAACACACAACCCAACAAGAGGCGAAGCCTTCAAGGCTCACGTAAGAAATCGACAAACAGTAACACAAACTCAATCACTCCGTCACACATACACACATACACACACACACACACACACACACAGTAAGCATAGGTGAAACTGTGCAAGAAAGCGAGACACTTGGGGCCAGTTTCATAAGATAGCAGTGAACTGCCCAGTCGATGGACTGTGGTTGATCGCCGGGTCACCGAAAAGCGCGTTTCATGAGCGAATCACCGTCACCCGCGGACAACCGCAGTCGACCGACTGTACAGTAATCCGAATGGCCAAGTCGAGGGCTAAATTTAGCAACATTACCACTTCCGTTTGCTCATTCGCACGTGGAAATGGCCGATTTCGAAGAAAAAACAAGTCTCGGCCCGCTCAAAATAACAATGACCGAGACTTTCAGTAATTCCTTCGCGTGACGTCTAACCCTCTTACGCCATAATGTGACGTCTTCAAGACATAACCCTGACTTGTCTCCTGGATTACTGCGTCATGATAGATACATTTCGAAGAACAATCACAAGGTTTGGCTCACAATCCAAAAAAGTGTGAGCATTCTGCCATTGACTGTGCGGATAATTACATTTATTTTCGGTTTACCGCAGTAAGCCGAACACAGTGTTGGGGGGAGAGCATCACCGTGTTTGGCCAACTTCCGGTGAGACGACCCGCAGTCGGCCGACTGAAATTTTGTTCGTGAAACCCGATAACGTCGGATTACTGTGGTTCTCTCGGACAACTGCAGTTGGTCGACTGTGTTTCTGGCTTATGAAACTGGCCCCTGATCTAGATCTGTCTGTCTGCATGTAGCCTACTTACAAGGACACGACTGCCAACTAGTCTCGGCGCGCTCAAAATAATAATGACCGAGACTTTCAGTACTTCCTTCGCGTGACGTCTAACCCTCTTACGTCATAATGTGACGTCTTCAAATGACGAAATGTTAAAGTTTCTACCACAGACATACACACGCACGCACACACACGCACGCGCGCACGCACAGACAGACAAAGTTTGATCGCATAGGCTACACTTACGTGAGCCAAAAAACCCAGAGGCACAGAACAATTCAGGGAGAGCCTGAAGAAACTCAACCAGTTAAAGGCAGAAACAGACTGTGAAATGAAAACGCGCCTGGTATTTTATGTTAGCTGCCACATAAACCCGAGGCATAATCACAAGCGGAAGGTATCGTCCACTGGACTACTATACTATCACAGAAAGACTACAAGGTACGTCACTCACCTTCGAGTCTTCTGTGTTCTTGGAGTCGCTTCCTGGGGGAGGATATAAGTAATACTGGCTCAGGAAGAGGCAAACCGTCTTGAACAATATTTTCCCCCAGGAAGCGACTCCAAGAACACAGAAGACTCGAAGGTGAGTGACGTACCTTGTAGTCTTTCTGTGATAGTAGTAGTCCAGTGGACGATACCTTCCGCCTGTGGCATAATCCCCACACAAACACGTTACTTAGATTTCCCCGTTACTCCCAACTTGGAGGATTTCTCACTTCAACGAATGAAGAAAAGTAACACAAAGTTCCACACAAACACAATTTGACGCGATTTTGAGCAAAAAACACAATAATTACACACTTTCCCATGTAACCTTGAAAGAGGGGGAGGGTGTGTGCGAAGAAGGGAACTCCAAACACTCTCAAACAAAGCAGACAGACAGATTTTACTACCAATGCAGCGATAAGAGAACAATATTATATAACACGCTGGGTCTTGTCAGTTTAAAGCAGCCCCCATGACGGAAAAAAAGCTTTAGCTCATTGTGAAAAGTGTTTTGGGACGTTATGTGCCAGCGACCACGCAGCATCTGCAGCGCGTTATGCGGGGATTACATTGCGACGGAGAGAGATTAGCTACAGGAGACTTCATGCCGTGCATACATTTCTGCACCTGACAGCCGTCGGCCCGCACTTGTGTCATAATTTCGCAACAACGTTTTATGCTGGGTGAGTAATACTGCTGTGTGTTTTAAGGACGGGTGGGAGTGTGGTAATAATTGCTATATAAATTGTATTAATGAGTAAGTCTCTAAACATCTTTCTATCTCTCTCTGCGTGTTTGTTTGAACGCATGTCCGCGAATTAGTTCAAATGCATGCACATGTGCGCACGTAGGGGTTGGTGTTGGGAGGGGGGGGGGGGGACAGAATTTACCCGCAAGCGCCTATTCATGTGAAAGGAAATCTCACAATGCAACATGACTCACAAAGGAACCAACCCCCGCTTTTCAACAAGCAACATACTTATTACATATCGACACAGACAGGCAATATCCCTACGAAGTACATTAACTTCGGGGTTTTGAGATAGCATCTAAACGGAGGGCGGAGGAGCGGGGGAGTCGTGGGGTATAGGGGGTTGCATCCGCCTACAGAAAAATGCGAGCAAAAACATAAGGGGTCGTAACTCAGATCTTGTGACAAGCAAAAAGCGAGGCAAAAGTTGATGTATTTTCTCAGCTTGGCAGCAAAGAAGGGACCCCACCCTTCGCGTCGACAAGTCTATTGCTCATTAAATTTCACCCCCACGCACCCGTCAAGAAAACTAAATGAACTTTAGAAAAAACAAAACGCCCAAAGATTACATTGTTAGGTTCGTCTAAATGGTAGCATTTAAACCTATGAAATTGCGATTGATGAGGTGTTCTTTACAGTAACACACTTGCTATCAGGTGTCTGCACTGCCTTCACCTTTCCTTTATCTAAACTGCAAGGTAAATATGCACATCAGAAAACAGGACTCGACAAAACAACACAGCAGGTCAACGCATATCGCGCAGATAATAATTCACCAAACACGGTGCACACCACATTATGTGCGGTAGATCATAATTCGCCTTAACCAGTGCACACCACATTTCGTGCAGTATATTATAATTCGCCATACCTTGTGTAGGAACACGAATTTCGAAAATGCAAGCGGCCCGGTTTTGAAAGCACAATTCGAGCGTGGGTGTGGAAATTCAGGACATAGAAAACGAACCCTGCGAACACTTCGCCCACGTGAGTGAACACTTGTGACTGTGTACACAACAAAAGCAGCACACCCGGAGAGAGATAGAGAGGGGGGAGGGGGGGGAAGGGGAGAGGATTTCAAAGTTACCATTCACAATGACAACCGTTGTGTGTTTGCTCTGGTTTTAGCGCTATCACCCCTCACAGGAATTATGCACAGGCCATGGCAAAATCGGCAGCTATTCACGAAAACTCCCGGGACCAAGCGGTCTTTCAGAAGAGACGACTATGAGTATTCATGTCTCTTTTGCATCGATAGTTTTGCATTAATGGGATTTGCCTTGCTGGTTGTGGGCTTGTTGGTTTTGCAAAGAGAAAAAATGATGCAAAGATAGATTTGCAATATCACTAGAGAAAATAAACACAGAAATAAAACTGTTACAACTAAGTTGACGCAATTAGTTAAACGCAATTACCGCTAAAGTGCACCACACCTCTCTCTCTCTCTCTAAAACACACACATATAGCGAGAGTGGGAGAGTAAGAACAAGAAAGAGGGAGAGTAAGAACAAGAGGGGAAGGAGGGGAGGCGGGTAGACAGAACTGCCGAAGCGTAACAGGTCATATGCAGTCAAGGTTCCTTTCTGGCACCAGATCTTATTTTTCTTGCGTCTTCAAAATGTTTACCCTGTCGTTAGCACGTCACGCCTGTCTTCAGTCCGCACACACTAATCGCTTCTGCGTGTATTTCAAGTAAGAGGTGAAAGTCACAACATACCTGTACACGTGCACAAACAATACGGTAACGTTCCCTAGTCTGTCAGGGTCAGGCAGGCAGCGAAGAATGACAAGTGCGGTAGTTCTCTAAACGTTTCACACAAACATTCGCTGTCGTAAAACAACACCAATCCAAAGTCTTCCCAGTTGAAGATGAATGTCGTTGTGGAATTTTCCCGAATGTTTCTGACAATCCCTATAATACGCTGACGTTATTTACTCAGTTTCTCTCGTTTTGTTAGTCTACACTAAGAACTCCATTCTGCTGCAAAGACAAAGCCACGAATCTGGAAAATGAAGCAAGTCACACAAACGCAGCAGTAGATGTGCTCAAGTAGAGAGAGGAATCTACCACAGGGAAAGACGAAGTCACACAACCACGAAGAAAATGAAGAAAGACACACAACCGTAGCACCTGAGCAGTGCAGTCAAGTCGACTGAGGAGGCAGAGAAAAAGTATCTACTCTAGAAGAAAGGTAAAACTGAAATGAGGGTTAGGCCAAAAAAAAAATTTTGTCTGTTTCTGGTCACCCGACCGACCCTAAATTTCGGCGCCGACCCTAAACTTTTTTTTTCCAAACTCAAAATTTTTTGTTGTTGTTGTTGTGGTAAAGGACAGGGTGAGAAAATGAACAACAAAAACGTGTGAAAACGAAAGTCCGCTGACGATTTGTAAATGTGTTGAGTGTCTTGTCTCTATGTATAGTGAATCCAGTCTCTTTGCGCGATTTTTAAAGTTAGTTTTATTGGTCTACATTTGGGGTAAAAAAAAAATAAAATAAAAAAAATAAAAATCCCGACCTACCGACCCTATTTTTTTTAGCCATGTTACCAGAAACAGACAATTTTTTTTTGTTGGCCTTAGCAGAGGCTAGGCAGAGTTGAGTTCACCCAAAGGGACAGAAAGCTAAATATAGAAGTCAGGCCCGGGTAAGAGTAACGAGAGGTGAGTAAAGCTAGGTATATGGGGGCTGCCACAGGTAACATTTTTCAACCCAAAAGGACCCACCCCCACCTGAGGCCATGGGGTCACCATATTCTATTCACGCGACGCGACAGACTCGCACACGCACACACACACACTATACCCCTGCGGCCCGCGAAGGCCACATACCGTACAGTACACCTTGACATCCGTGTTTGACAATCTGATACTGAGTCTTCGCTATCATGTCAGTGGGTACAGCCAGCCGGGTGTCAGGTGACAAACACGGCGAGTTTCATTCAGAAAGGTAACCCAACACCGGCATACAATAGAAGTCAACAATACTACGTGCAGAAAGACATATGAGTTGCACTGTCATATTGTATTTCTCAGATATGTACAGTCTAGTCACTGACCCCCCCTCCCCTCTCTCTCTCTCTTGTTTGAAGTAGCCATGGTGAGGGCCTGTACAGAAGGTATGCCAAGTTCACGCTGGTTTTATCATACGCTACAGCGAGCATTTTATTTTACAACCTGAACCGGAAGCTTGAATCTTCATGTGACCATGTTTTGAAACAGAAAGTGACTTCAAATTGCTATGGACTTTTCTCCGGTCACCGACATCATACACATAGAACGTCCTACCAAATGTTTGTGGACAATTTTTTTCACATTCCCTACAGCCATCAAGAAGACAGTGACCTTATAGAATCTCACCCCGGGGCTTCACACAACGAACCTCAATCTGTCAGTGTGTGTGTGTGTGTTTGGGTTTTCTCGAGGTCTTTGGGTGTGTGTGTGTGTGTTTGTGTGCACCTGCGTGTGCATATCTGTCTGAGCCAGTAAGTGTGCGGCCGTGCATACACGCGCGCAGGGGGTGGGGGGGGGGGGGAGGAGTGTCCCATCCACTCTCATCTTGTTGGGGACGAAGAAGACGCTGTGCTCCACCCTGAGCGGAGCGGTCGACGTTGTGTATCTGCATACCTGGAGCGTGTCACCTGTCACACCTTGGCGCTGTCACAGTCCATCTGTCAAACCCGCCTGCCCTCGCCTCACCTCTTAAACATCTCTCCATCTTGGCCCCCCCCCCCTCCCCCCTCCCTCTTTTCGTCCCTCTCTTATCTTCCCTGCCCCTCCTAGTTTGTAACGAGGTGAAGCCCCCGCCTTTTGCCACAGGTAAACTTCATGTATCATTGGCATCTCGCGATAAGGCATGGAGGTTGTGTGGTACGGGGACGTTTCTATCAATCATTCGTGGTATACGAAATCTCTCAGAGGGAAAAAAAGGACTTCGTGGGATTTTTATGAAAATAATAAGCGTCTCCTTTATCTTTGTTAGTTTTGTTTCAAGAAATTTCCATTTTTTAATTATAATGTGGAGGGGGAGGAGGGGGGATCTGTTCACTAAGCTTGTGTGGGCCTCAAACTAGGAAACAAAGCGGAGGTCGTTGGTAACATTGCTTACTTCTGTTGTGTTCTAAGAACCAAACAAGTTGTTGTGCCTAGTCTACACTATCTAGGTATTTATCTTTCCACTCATTACAAGAACAACAAAACACCCTCCCCTTTCTTCTGAGACATCATTTCCAGCCACTATCCTCAGTAAATGCCATCTAAATGATTGCGTTGTCCCTCTTTCTAGTCATATGACAAGCAAACTCCTGGGCTCGTGACACTCGCACACCACGCAATATGCTGACCTTTTTCACCACTTCATACATCACACAGCATGGGATTTTTGCAAATGCTGCTTCTCCATTTTACACGCATTTACGACAGTGACATATAGCAGCTCATTATTGTTCACGCTTTCTTCCTTCAAAGCAACACTTGCAGCAAAGCTTACCACCGACAGAAACAGGCGCCAAACCCGAAAAGCGTTAATGCATTATTACTCTTTGCACAGCGAAACGGCGGCAAACTGCCAAGTAGCCCCCTGGGGTGGAAGCATGGCAATAGCCTTCATCAATGTATACAGACTACAGGAAAACATATGATGTGAGTCATTAATTAGTCAGGGCTTCGTAGAGTCGGCAATGGCAGAAGGCGAAAGAAAATTAATCATATTCACCAAAAACCTAACCTGCTTCACGGGAGTTTGTGAGGAAGGCTGGGGTGAGAAATTACACACAAAAAAATCCATCAGCACCGAAAAAGCGTACTAGAATGGTTGGTGGTTGTTTTTTCACGTCCCTTCAACCTATTACTTGTACATGTATAAGGCTAAGCAGGACCGATGCAAGATTGTTTCCTTTCTTAGTTTATCCTATGCGAATAATTATGCAACCTCCCAATCTGCCCTGCACTCAAAACGAGCATTAACGTTCCACGAAGGGCTACCGCCCAATAACCTTCCCCAACTATGACAGTTGAGATTGAATGGAATAAATTGATGGAAAAGCCATCAGGAGGAAAAAGGAAAACGAAATAAACTTCTATCGCACCAAAGAAGATGTACAGCGCACGTGCGCGCTGGCACAAAAATAGCATATAAGAAAAAAGGCAGAAGAAAAGACAGATGATGCGCAAAAACATTAAATACACAAAAAACTTGGCAATGTCCCCCCAACCACACCCACACACACAGACACTTCTACTACAAATCCTTCATACCATACTACGGAAGCCAGAATCAGAAGTGGCACCGTCAGGCACGGGCAACATGTAGCCACCGCTGACACAAAGACACACGGACGATCTACTTAATCCCACAACAGTGACCCGGTCACTCAGCGAATAAGACAGGTGTATTCAAGCGAAACTGACACGACAGAGGGAGGAGTAAACCCCTTGGGGCAGCAGAAGCAAGGCCTGGGACCAGGGAAGCCAGTGCCAGAAGAGATGCCAGACCTCGGTGACGGGGAGCTGAGCACGTGGTTTGCTCACTACAGGACACGGGGAAAGGATTCCCACAACAATAAAATGTTCTCCAAAGTAGGGCGGGGGTAAAGACAAGAGTTGTACGTACGTGGAAAGTAAATAGTAGTAACCCCTCCTCCACTGGAACACGTCACAACTCCCACACACAAGAGGGCAGCAGAAGTTTGGAGATATGGGAACTCGTTCACCAACTCCCAAATGATGACGACGACGACAAAGGAGAAGAAGAGTAAAGGAACGAAGGAAAAAGTAATCTCCGAGAAAAGCACGAGTTGTTGCTGGCAGCTAGCTCACAGCCCCGTCAGGCAAGTTGAGTCGGCTTGCAGTGCGAGAGAGCCAGCTACACGTTGTGAATGTAGGTAGGTAAGAAGGTAGGTAGCAAGCCTGGAGGGAGAGAGAAGAAGGCAGGAAGGAAGGCAGAGAGCTCACTATGTAGCCAGCCCCGTGCTAGCTATAGACTTCAAGCAGCAGCACGAGGAGATGATGAAGCCAGGTGTCGAGTTACCGTCGTCCCTGTGTGCACCCAGCCAGTGAATCATACGTTTTACTTTCCTCCACGTAACGCCCACAGACAGACAGAAACAACAAGCAAAGCAAAGCAGCCTCACCCTACAGGCCCCTCCCTTTCCCGGCCCCTACCCTTAACCCCCCCCCCCCTCCCCCCCTGCTCCCTCCCCTAACCGCCTTGGCTGCATTCCTCGAGGCAGATGTTTGCAACACAGAAGCGATAACTTGTCCGTTTGATGGTGATTTCAAAACAAGAAGGGCAAGAAACGCGTAAAGTAAAGGCGCTAAGAAAAACAAAAGCTGGTTGCAGAGGGGGGAGGCTTAAAAGCTCAGTCCTCTCTTTTTTTGTTTTTACATAGCTCCAAGGAAAATCCCTGCGATCAAGAGATAACCCAATCCGACAGTAGTGAGTACGTCGCAAGGTGAGATAAGATGAACACACACACACACACATCACCGCAAGCACGTTCATCAAGTATAGGAAAAGTAAACCAAGAACACAACAGAGCAAACCCGAAATTACAGTTGACAAGCTCACAAGGCTTCAAGCAAGCAGTTTAGACGCCGCAAGCATCTCTCCCATGCGGCGAAGAATGCAATCAATCAATATATCTACGCCAAGGGCGGAGAGAAAAAAGAAAGGGGGAGGGGGGGTATTAGAAAGATGCCGTAGCAGAAGAAGAGTCTTGGGACAAGAAGATCTTTGCTTGGGAGAAGAGGAAGGAAAGGGGGAGGGCGCAGGTATCAAGACGGCAACAGGTTAACGACGCCGTAATTACGCTGTCAATGTAGTGGCGGTGATAAAGGCAAGCGGAGTGGTTGTTGAAACGACAGGTCGCGGGCAGTTAACACGCGATCGGGCAGCAAAAGAGGGCAGATTAGGAGAATGGAAAGAGAAAAGAGCAGACAAATAGAGAGAAGGGGGGGGGGGGGGGTGGTTGTGAGCGGCTGGCGGAGATAGAGATAAGCTTCCTTTCCCCCTCTAATGCCTGGAAGGTGGCGTGCAGGCGATAAACCGCTGTCATCAAGGTGCGCAAAGATCAGACTCATTGACACTCCCGATAACACATCCACGCCCGCTGCTGCCGCTGCTTAGTGTATAGTTGCTGCTGCTTGTAGTGGTTGGTGCCAGGCGCAGCACTAAACGCTGCGTGGCCAGAACAAAAACTCTCAAGTCAGATTATTCTCTGTACCTTGGGCGTAGGGTACAACATCTTCGGTGAAGCCGGTCACATCCACCCGCATGAGGATTTTCTGTATCGTTACCTCATTCCCGGAATGAATGCAGGACGACTGAAGGGTCCAAGTGAGCAAAAATTGCAAAGCACAACACTTAACAACGTGCGGCATGAACACGCACTGAAGTCTAGTTTATTCTCTTGCATACTTGGCGTATGGTACATGTTTTGTTAAACGGTTTACACCCATCTGCAATGTGCCATCCTGTATTTTAACAATGCAGGGCGACCGAGGGGTATGTGTAAGAATAATGCCAGACACGACAATAAACACAATGTATCCAGGAGATCTAAAGCAGTCAAGATATATAATATCTACCTGCATTAAGACTTCCTGAATTCTCAACACATCCCAGCCTGGCTGGGTGCATGCAGGGAGACAGAGGGGTATGGGTGTGAGAATGTGGGATCCAAAAGGTCAACGACAACCGTACCAACGCCCGGTCATGGGAGGGCTTTTCTCGCATTCCACGCTGCCAACTTTCAACATCGGGAGCAAATCTTTCCATAAGACGAGACACTGATTCAGTGATTGCGATGCATTGCCCCCGAAAGAGTCACTATGATTCGCACTCTCAAAACTGTGTCTTAATAATAATACACTAGGATTTTGTTTTTAACATTGCTATATTTGATTATCCATTTATATATAACCAAATTAAATTAAATTAATAAATAATGCATCAACGACACACTGGGATTTCACCGATTTCCTCCTTGACACATACAATCATGAATGTATACTTCGTTCCTGCACAATGACTGTAAACGAACATGACACCACCACAGCACTTCAACAAAACTAAAGAAAAAACAATGCAATCTATAATAAGTAAATGCGCATGGCAACCCAACTGACTTTCAGTTTCATCGACTTTCTTTGTAAGAGTCAAATAAGTACCGCTACAGCCGTGGAGCAAAATGACTAATTGTTCGATTAAACCGTATCATAATTACACCCCCCCTCCTCCCCCACCCACCCATGACCTCGACTTGATTCTTGGCACGTGGAACCTGAGTACCCCTCGTTAAGATCTACTCCTCTCCTCCCCTACCCCCTCCCCACCTTAGTGTTCAGAAGACTGCTATGTACACGTCACCGAGTAGACCTGACATCTTCGCCTGGTGCCACACCCAAAGTGAACGGCAGCAGCAGACACCGGAGAAATATTCCTGCAATACTTTACTGCAAAATCTCGCTAAGCAAGCTGCTAGCTTCTTGCGCTACCACGGGCTTTACGACAGTATTACACGTAGAAGTCTGTGAAGCGATGTCGTCTGTTTTTACTTTTCTCCCCAACGTATTTCTCCTCCCGAAATCAGACTGTTACACTTATTCTTTAAAGCGAGGTCGTCTAATATTCATTTTTTCCACGGGTTTCTCTTCCCGATATATGACGATGCCGTCTGCCTTTCTGGTTTGGCCCACACTGCTTTCATAACTTACAAAATATTATTCGGGTTTAAACAATGTTTCAGTTAATCATCACAGTGATATAAACAATACTTGAAACAGCTTTATTTTCTCAGCGCACACCGGCTAAACAACACTTCAATTGGCTTAAAACCGTAGTTTAGTCAATCATCACTAATAAAATACATGACATGAAAGGAACAGGAAGAAGCTTAAAAGGCTTACAGCGGTCAACCAAGACAACGCCTCATTTCTTGCACTAACTGGGAGAGAGACACAAAAGCATCCGTTCACTAATACAGTAACTGCAGATCAATCAAAACACTAAAACTTCCCTCCCCGTATCAAAACCCCACTTAATAGACGCAGTGTTTTTCTTTTTTTTAAAGGGGGGGGGGGGGGGGGTCTCTGCTGGCTTTGAAGTCATTCAGTCTGATAAGGGCGAGCTGATTCAAAGAGTAACCTTCTCCACTGTAAAAGCCTTTTCGTGTCGACCGTTTCTTTCAATGACATTTTTGCTCCTGTCAGAAAAACGAAGCCGTATGTATGGTGCTCGAGAAGGTGAAACTCGGGTGTCAGGAGGGACGGAATGAAACGCCGAGAGCTGCATAGAGGAAACGGGATTTCCTGATTACAAAGTTCAAGGATGAGTAGACGTAGTGCCGGAGTGATTAATCCAGCTAAGCCCCTGAATATTTCAAAACATGCTGGGTGAGCTCATTCCCTCACAACTCCGACCCGTCACTACTATTCCTTTGTACTGCCAATAATGGATGATTCAAGCACGAATGATTTAAAACCCTGCTTACCCGAGTGTACAAGCTTAATCCCCGAAGACCTCCAAAGCAGTGTCCGCCACACTTTTGTGCTACTGCCTCTGAACGCTGCCATCACCTAATAACCCGACGTTATTAATCTTACATGGCTCATAACGTCCCTTGGTAATGAGCGACTCTGACAATGCCACACAGGCAGCCAGTGTAACAAACAACAAAAGATGCCTGCACGGACCAGAACAACCATTTAGCCATACCAGCTCTCATCCTCGCGGAAGGAGCCGGTCAGTCTGTGTGATTGGTGTGAGGAGATCGAGGGAGGGTGGGAGGAGAGAGAGAAGTGGATGTGGGCAGGTGGTCAGTGTTGGGTTAATGAGAGGCCGGGTGGGTCGAGGCCGAACAAAGCTAATTGCTGTGCTGCACGTCCAACGCGTCCGCCCGTCAAAGCAGTGCATGCAGCAAACTGCCGCAGCACGACCGTGTTTTTGTCTCACGAAACCAAGAACCATGGTTGCGGTCGCTTCGACCTTGGTGTGAGATTGACTGGACACTCTGGAACTGACCACTGATAATTGCCTGCTGGACAAGGGCCTGCGGGGACTGTCATCTGTCATCACAAAAAAGGGAAATCTCTCATTCTGAATGCGGGCACGCGTTCTAAATCCTGCTGCTAAATTTCTATGACGCATCAATAGTTGTGTATTATTCTTGGAAGGGATGCCCCCCCCCCCCCCCCCTCAGTAAAAAAAAGAAAAAAAAGAAGTAAAATACCTATCAATTCATCAATACAAGTTTCTCCGACTTCTTCTTTATGGTCATTCCGCCATGCCTCGCTCCCCTTCCCCGTTCGTGTTATCTCAGTGTCCCCTCCGTTTTTTTTAAACATCAAGGAACTATCCCCTGCCCTTTCAAACACATCAGCAAAGCAAACAGGGAAAACTCACTCTCCCCCAGCATAAATCTTTATCTTCCGCCGATTTACCCATTTTCGCTCCACAGAAACAAAGCCGGAAAACACAAGACCGGTAGTCATTCCACACAAAGACAAAGCCAGCGAGGAAGAAGAAGGAACACAAGACAAGAGACGAGAAGGAAGGTTTGGCAGCTGGGACACAGCGAGCTCACTCTGGAACTGTGTTGGATTTGGAACAAAATGGAGAGAGGAAGGAGGAGGTTAGATTTCGGGGTGGTGGAAAGGTGGGGGTGAGGAGGGTCCCAAATGGGAGTTTGATGGTTGTAGCTGCGGCTGTTGTGTTGGGGTGATGGCAGGCTGCTGTCAGTAAATATTGGGACGTGGCTCTCAGAGAGAGAGATACTCACAATGCACTCAAGAACTGGAAGAGAGAGAGAGAGAGAGAGAGAGAGAGAGAGAGAGAGAGACGGGGAGATGAGGTGGGTGGGGGTTGTATGTGCGTAGCGGGGGGAGGGGGAATGCTGGTGTTGCACTCTAGAACTCTTGGCAATGAGTGACGGCCACAGCTGACTGAACCCATCTGCCGGTGTAACACGAAATTTTTACTCCACGAAAAATGTACTCAGGAGTAAACAATCATTTTGTACGAAATTCTTACTCGAGTACACCTTTCGTACGAGAAAAAAACTCCAAGGTACGAACAAATTACTCCCTCCACAAAAGGTTGACTCCCCAAAACTTCCAGTAAAAATCTTGTACGCAAAAAATGGGATGCGGGCGAAGGGATAATGCCAATATGTGATCTCGCACAAACAAATGTCGCGCTACCCTCCCTCCACCAAGACTAACAGGGGACAGGGGAGTAAAAGTTGCGTACACCTGGCGTGGGCAGTAAATTGCTCGCGGTAGGTTGGAATAATTTATTCGTTATATAATCGTCAGGGGAGAACTTTTCTTTCTTTCTTTCTTTATTTGGTGTTTAACGTCGTTTTCAACCACGAAGGTTATATCGCGACGGGGGAAGGGGGGAGATGTGATAGAGCCACTTGTCAATTGTTTCTTGTTCACAAAAGCACTAATCAAAAATTTGCTCCAGGGGCTTGCAACGTAGTACAATATATGACCTTACTGGGAGAATGCAAGTTTCCAGTACAAAGGACTTAACATTTCTTACATACTGCTTGACTAAAATCTTTACAAACATTGACTATATTCTATACAAGAAACACTTAACAAGGGTAAAAGGAGAAACAGAATCCGTTAGTCGCCTCTTACGACATGCTGGGGAGCATCGGGTAAATTCTTTCTCGTCCCAACCAATATGGGACTCCCCCTAACCCGCGGGAGGTGTCAGGGGAGAACATTTTCGACCGAAATGTTGACTCGGAACACACCTGTCGTTGGAAGTTTATTTTCTGGTGTTATGGGGGAGAAGTTTTTTCGTAAAGGGAGTACAATTATTTTTACTCCGGAGTAAAAATCTCGTGGGAGTAATTTTCTCGTGTTCACCGGTCCCGCCTGACGCCCTGAGGGGCTCGCAGAGACAGCATTCCCCTCGTGCCATACCAGGGGCTACCAACTTTTTCCCCGTGTTCTTTTTCTTTCATTCTACCCTCCAATACAGCACATCTTCACAACTGATACACGCGCGCACTTGGGTCATCGCTATGCCTGGCCTTTCTTTCATACGGTCTACCTCCCACCGCAAAACAATAAAGCACCGTCTTGAGTAAAGCCTACGTGTCTCACCCCGCCCTTTTTATCACCCTTCGCTTTTTACCATGTTGACCTGTTATGCCGTGATTCGTACCTAGTCCTTGTTTCGCAGGATTCTTTACTCTGCTTCCCCTACTGATTTGGATAAAATACTGTGTATCAAAGCATCTTCCTACATCAGACGTCATACCCAGTCTTAGCAGCTGGATATGAAACAATGTCACAACAAGTTACTAGGTATGTAAGTAGACGTAACGTTCCAATGACGTGGTTTTTGCCTCCCTCTATTAATCTTATCTTTCTACTCTAGGAAAACAATACAAATCGCACGCATATATATATATATATACATATACGTGCACAAACAACCACAGTCATACGCCTCGTAGTCATACAAACAAGGAACAGGATACAAACTAACGACGTCAAAGGTCAACGGGGTTACTTTTTACATTTAGTCAAGTTGACTAAATGTTTTAACGTAGAGGGGGGGAATCGAGACGAGGGTCGTGGTGTGTGTGTGTGTGTGTGTGTGTGTGTGTGTGTGTGTGTGTGTGTGTGTGTGTGTGTGTGTGTGTGTGTGTGTGTGTGTGTGTGTGTGTCTGTGTAGAGCGATTCAGAGAAAAGTACTGGACCGATCTTTATGAAACTTGACATGCGAGATCCTGAGTATAGTATCTCCAGACGTTTTTTTCATTTTTTGGATAAATGTCTTTGATGACGTCATATCCGGCTTTTCGTGAAAGTTGAGCGGCACTGTCACGCTCTCATTTTTCAACCAAATTGGTTGAAATTTTGGTCAAGTAATCTTCGACGAAGCCCGGACTTTGGTATTGCATTTCAGCTTGGAGGCTTAAAAATTAATTAATAAGTTTGCTCATTAAAGTTGTCATTAAAATCGATTTTTCGCAAACAGATTTAAAATTGATTGCATCGTATTCTTCATCACATTCTGAATCTAAAACTATATACATGTCATGTTTACTCTTAAAATGTGATCACAATTAACGAAAATAGATTAATTAGTCTTACGATTAAAATGTAAGAAATCGATCCAAAAATGATATCTTATTCTTTATCATTTCCTGATTCCAAAAAACATATAGATATGATAGGTTGTATTCAAAACAAGCTCAGAAAGTTAAGAATACAGAAAAGCGCGCTTTTCTGCTTAGCTGCTAGCACAATACGCTACCGCGCTAATCTGGCGTGTCAATATCACTACGTTTTGCACGTGGGAGGTGAGCGATTTCCTTCACGCGGGGATTGACGAAGCTGTAATATAGCTATTCTGATGGACACGTGGGGGAATTCGGGGGCTGTGATTGGATGGTCTCTTCCGATCATCAAAGCATAATGCTACGGAAGTCAGCCATTTTACTCAATATCCAAAAGCATATTGAGAAAAATGGCCGACTTTCTTATCTCGTAACTCCACACTAAATACCCACTTCCCCTCTGAAGTATTGATGTATAGCCCATGGCACTAACATTCATGTAGTCGTTTATAACTGAGGATGAACAATTCGCTTCATGACGAGACAAGTATAAATGCCATTCACCCAAACTGAAATTGACTTCGCTGCCGTCTGCTCGCATTGTGGCGCCTGCGCAAAACTAATGCGCATAAGAAACGGCGTCTGCTATCAAAACCTGAGATCAACGCATCGACGCAAAAACTGTCCTTTTGTAAGTTTGGAACAACAAATCAAGGTCAGAACAGCTATATAATCGCTATTGTGTTTTCAGCGTAGCAATAGGGTCCGATATTTAGACTCGAACAAGTATAATGCGACTCGTCTTCGACTCGTCGGCATTATACTTGTCTCGTCTAAATATCGGACCCTATTGCTACGCTGAAAACACAATAGCTGGTACTGTCTTGGTGAAAAAATACAGTGCGTTCAGTTTCATCCCGTGAGTTCGACAGCTTGACTAAATGTAGTAATTTCGCCTTACGCGACTTGTTTTTTTCTTCATCGAATACCCTTCGGATCTCGGTCTTCCCATCAAAACACTGAACACACAATTCATGCTATGCACAACCAATCACACTCATACTGCGTAGTACAAATAAATAAATCAGAACAGGAACAGACGCACATTACCTAAAAACACCTATGATGTATGCAACCCCTTAAACAGAAAGACAACAACACGAAAAAGATGAGTAAATACCGCCCATCATGTGTTACATCCTCGAATAAACAATACACAATAAAAACGAGAGTTAAGACTGTGCTGGTTGATAACTTTGTGTACTCTTTGTGCGCAATAGCAAAACACGAAATGTGTGGGAGGCGGGGGGTGATGGTAGTAGGGGAGTTCAGGTTTGTAAACATAATAGAGAGAGTTGAGAAGAAAAAGAGAAAGCAACAAAAACACAGTATATATACGACCTATGGGAGATAAAACACGAAACCTTCCTGGCACAGGCTCAAGTTAGGGGCTGATGATTTTACCAGCGAACACCCCACGGTGGGCACCCAACCCACCCCCTCGGTCCGTCATCAGCTACACGCTTTCTCCCCCAGTTGACATTCTCGCTATGATTGCATACGGATTCCTTTTGTTACCGCGCACGGCATTTTGCCGTGAACGCCACAGCAGTTCTTGAGCACTGGTTGATCCTCTAACAGCAGGGTCATTTGATTACGATGGGCTGAACAGTGGATACTAAGGATCAGGGTAGATCATGTCTACTGTATGTCTAAAAACGCTTCAGCCACTGAGGCGGAAGATACCAAGTTATGTTCCCCAAGCAAATAAACATACATCAACAATCACACCGACACACATACAAAACAGCAAATGATACCCCCCCCCCCCCCCCCCTCTCAATCCCCAACCCCCACCCCCAACCGACACGAACACACTAATCCTCCCACTTCACACACACACACACAAACGACCCCCCACCCCTCCTCTCTTACTTTCGCTTGTGTCTAACATGGCTTACAACAGGTGGCAATCACTAGAATTTTTTCAAACTGCGTGTCTTTTGTTGGCAGGAGTACACAGACCTCTTTATTGTCTACTACACCTTCCGGGACAGGAAGTAGAATCAATTACCGTACAATTTTGTCCTCTCACGACCCTCACGTAACATAATCTGAGAGAGTAGGTACGAAATAAGTGTCAGAAATACAGCACTTATGACCCAGACTGGTGCAGGTAACTTAAAAAGTCAAAACTTGAGACTGGAAAGGTGAACGCAGAAGTGAGATACTTCATTTTGAAAAGCAAAACAAAGCTTTACTTTCCCATAAAAAAAATCCACTGCAATTTTGGCTGAGAAGCAACAAACGCAGAGCTTCATGTGAACAATCATGTTCATCTGGATACCAACTCTTGACAACAACAAAACACACACTTTTCCTGACCGAACGATCACAATCAACAAGGACGCCGAACTTCAATCTGTTTCACCAAAGCAACCCTAATTTCTTTTGCAGGTGAATTCACACTAGCGCCGGCCCCCATTTTGCTGCCTATTCAATTACCTAGTAACCCCCCCCCCCCCCCCCCTACACTCCTTCCCCATGCACTTTCATCAAGCGCCAGCCATGAGTGTCACATCAAAGGCGGTCATAGTGTAAGACGTAGAAAGAAGCTGCACGGCCGTTACTTCACAGGAATCTCTTAATTATACCTCCATGCCCGACTGACCAAACTGCTACTCGCGGCAGCCAATTACAGTAAATCCAAGCTACCTGGCAAAAATCCCCTGCAAGCATGAAAACGATCGTTGCTGCATTGCAAGGGAGACAAGTGCGAGGAAACGCCACTTTTTTTCGGTGAGGTACTACGTTTTCGGCGATTCAAGGGAAGCAACTCCGTAAAACCAGAACAGCATACAACTCAACATCCGAGAGAAAAAGACAGCGAAGAAGACGAGAGTGAACCAAATCGACGCTCGCTTCTTGTTACATATATGTCGGTATGTCAATACAGAAACCTTGACTCTCCGGGCACGTATCGACCACTAATCACAGGCGGAAGGTATCGTCCACTTTTCTCTATTCGCAGCGCTAAACACTAACGATTAGACCGCTCCTGTCCCAACACGAGCGCTAGTGATGTATACACCTGTCCCCATTTGCGTCCTCTTACGTGGGTCCAGAGTGACACTGCTTTTCCATGGCACTTATCTATCTGCGTGTGCATGATTCACACTAGCAACCAGCCAATGTTTGGTCGCCAAGGGAGCGCTGACCCAATCTACCCAGCACTGTTTGCTCGCTTGGAGGAGCGTGCGCGTATAATAAATCATGTCTTATGAACTCGTGTACCTGACTGGCAATAATACACGGCACTCAGAACGAGTCAAAGCGCATTCAGCGACTCATGTACCTGGCAATTCAGTCCGGACAAATCAATGCCACGCTTTTCATTCAGTTTGTAATCAAATCCTCCAGCAATCGAAATGCTTTTATTGTCAAGAGCAAGAACGCGACAGAGAACAGACATCCAACAAAACAAGCGTGCATGCATGCAAAAGAGCAAGTCTGTACTTCACAAAACGACATATTTCGCACCTTTGGCAAAACTGTCTGCGTTGACACACTAAGTGCGGACACCCCCACACCCGACACCAACCTAGTCTCCTGTTCATCAAGTAGGACCGTTTCTTTTGCTCAAGCACGTATCGTCGCGGGTGGGAGAACATCTGTTCAAAATATGCAAACAAATATCGAACTGACAAAGCACACTGGATCAACGAGCTGACTGGCAATTCGTCAACTGGAAATGCAGTGATGCAGTGATGTCAGCTGCTCTCTTCGTCGTCCAACGAACCAGTTTTTCTCAACAAAAAAGCGGAACACTTAATTGGAGATTTCGTGTAGCTCATTAAACTTGTGATGTTTTCAAACAACCCACGAGTTTACCTTTTGCCATATACGAGTGTTTGTAGGAGGCCTTGGCCTAAAGTTTCACATGTGGACCTTTGATTAATTTACGCCACTCTCAACAGGAATATCGATCATTGAATATTTACAAAACTTCAGGGAAGCAAAATCGAAAGGACATATAACCGCAAACGATTTTTCGATCCGTATGTATACGGTGTTGTGAAACAGGGCTGAACAAAGAAGGGAGGAAAGGTTAACGAATTGGGCCTACAAGTGAACAAGATCGAGCCGAACTTGTGGGCAAAATTAAAATAACGCGTCAAACCAGTTTTCTGACCAAGAGCCCAGGTAGAACAACATGCAGAGATCAAGAAAAGCATGTCTGACGGCCGGGTCTGCGGAAGACTGGACACACAATTAAGCCCCTGCCAGAAAGTAAGGTAAACACTTGGACCCTGTGTCCACTCTAAAAGCCTGCTGGACCTTGTCACGACCGCGACAACTTACTTCAAGGACCACTCCGGGCCGTGCGAGACCCAAGTCAACAGTGACACAAGAAAATTGGTTGATTAAAATCAACATGGCCGAAGCAATGTTTTCATAAAAGAAGCGGCACGGTATTGTACGGGCACATGTTGAATTTGGGTTACATGTGTTGCAGAGTATTTGAAAATCCGTAGGCATAAAAACATGCAAAGAAGAGTGATAGGTCCCTGTTGTGAATATAATCAAGTGGATAAATTGTTTCACGAGAACGGCAAACAACGGCACATGTTCACCGCCCTCAGCTAATTGAAGAAAGAGGGCGGCCATCAATAAATAGTAGAGCATAGTGCAATTTCATGTTGGCATCTTCTGCACTGAAAGCTATAACCCAAAGACTGAAGACCAAAGTGCTTTACCCCACTTCTGACCCGAATCACCCCCCTCCTGCTAGGTACACGTGCACTCAAGTTAACCTCTGCTTTGACCTGTGTGCCAGGAGTCGGATGGGAGAGAGAGAGAGAGAGAGAGAGAGAGAGAGAGAGAGAGAGAGAGAGAGAGAGAGAGAGCGAGAGCGAGAGCGACATACACACACACATAAACAGAGACAGACATAGAAAGACAGAAGCGGAGAGACTCCGAGGGAGACACAGACAAAGACATACATACACTGATACAGAGAGAGAGAGAGAGAGAGAGAGAGAGAGAGAGAGAGAGAGAGAGAGAGAGAGAGAGAGAGAGAGAGAATGTAACTGATCTTGTGAGAACGGTAACAAAACGAGACATGTCAGATCTCCGAACCCATTGCAATAGATGACCGCTCCTGTGGCCATCAATAATTCTTATAAACACTCACCCGTACAACGTCCCACAAGAAAAATATTGCCATGGCAGCACGGCTTGATGAACATAGGTCTGACCATTGTTCCTTTTGAGGCCACAAGGCTACGTGGACAGTTTAATCGCGTTTTCTTTGGGCCGGTGGACAAAGTTTGTCCTGCTACCTAAAGGCACCAAAAGGTACCCCTTGAGCCTTGAAAGAAGCAAACAGTGGCCAAACAAAGCTGTTACATCAACAGAAAACCGTCAAGTAACCACCAAAGCACCACTCTCCTGCCATCCACCCATTACGCAGAGCTGCAAGCAATCAATACTTCGCACGTGTACTGGATACAGCTGGAAAAACTGTCCTGATTCAGATTTAATGTAAATGTTCACGCTTCGCTGCACAAGAAAAACAACTGCAAGCGACATTTCAAATCGACTGACTGCGAGGAAGGCAAACGAACACTTGTGCGAATCACAGATTGTGCGTGGAGACGACAGAGACCAAAAACAAGATTCCCTTTGGAAACCAACATTAGTTCCTTTAAAATTTGCAACCGAATTACTTTTCCCTCACACTAATTGACCCATCGGGAGTCGATGCACTCCAATAATAAAACGGTTTCCTAATCGAAGCACGTAAAATGTTTCTACGACGTAATAAGGGCCAGTTGTCACAATGTTAATTAACAAGTCAAACGTGAACTCCTGTAGTTTTCTGGTAATGGACGATCGGCTAATCAAAAAGATTGCATGAGGAAAATAATTAGCAGAAGAAAAATAAAGAAACTAACTTAAAATCGCTGAGGATTTTGGTGCTGAGAGTGACATTGATTACGTTTCTGTCAGCTAAGCTAGTGTCCATGCGAACATGTGCGTAGCTCTATGCGTGTGCATCATATTTTTGTGCCAAGAGTATTTATACGTGTGTGCGAGTTTCTAAGACAGAGAGAGTGCGTCTGCGCGTCTCGTCAAGTACTTGACTTCACTGCCATAATACTTGTTCATTGTTTCTACCTCGATGAATTCATAATAAACAATAACTGTGTATACAGGTGTTGTAAAACTACATCGCAAGTGTTTTGGGCTTTAAGGAAATCAAACACTTAGCTTGTTCTTTCTTTCTTTATTTGGTGTTTAACGTCGTTTTCAACCACGAAGGTTATATCGCGACGGGGGAAGGGGGGAGATGGGATAGAGCCACTTGTCAATTGTTTCTTGTTCACAAAAGCACTAATCAAAAATTTGCTCCAGGGGCTTGCAACGTAGTACAATATATGACCTTACTGGGAGAATGCAAGTTTCCAGTAGTACAAAGGACTTAACATTTCTTACATACTGCTTGACTAAAATCTTTACAAAAATGGACTATATTCTAACTTAGCTTGTAGCAAAATTACGATTATATTGAACTTTAGTCCTACATAGTTAAATAAACCAATCAAGACAACATTTTGATAATTTAAAGCGCAATTTAAAGCCAGTTGACAAGAATTGCTGCCTCCCTCATTAAAAACAAAAACAAAGACACAGCCCTGCATTGTACAAGAAATCCAGCTTCTAGCGGATTTTCCAGGTGTAAAACTACAGGTTTTGTGAAGAAAAACAAGCTGCAAGGACATCAACCCTAGCTGTAACCAGGGGTGACGAGACCTATGGCAAAAAAAGAGAAAGGTGTTAAGCTGTGAAGACAGGAATCGTTGCTGTGATAAGGGGTGATGAGCGCTATGGAAACAAAGAAAGAGATGTTAGGACATTGATTTTTGTGGCATATCAAATAAAACAAATTCACAGCTCTTCTTCCAGCCAAGTCGCTCGCTTCCTGCTTCAAATTCTTGGGCATCAGGTAAAAGAAAGGTGAGGCGCTACCTGGGCGAGACAATTAACCAACAGTCAACAAATCTACTCATGTCACGACCAGCTCCTCGACATAAGTGTTTGTATGGTATTGTGCACGTGTCTCATAAACTGTCCGGCTGTTCACGGCCACACAAAAAAGGCATATCAACGGGCCCATTCCCTTCATATCTATCGCTTCAACATAAGCCGACGTGTAAAGGAGACTTTTGGTCCCCTTTGTCTCCAGGACTTCATCACACGAGCTTAACTACCCCTCACTTTTGCAGTGCTATAAATCCACGGTGGGATTCCAAGATGGGCACCTAACAAATGAGCCCAGAGAAAACACCATGTGGCCAACAGCATACACTCTTACCCTCTCATGTTCTGCATACAGTATACACTTTTAACTTGGTGCTGCTGTCCCTGTTAGCCCTTGTTTGCTCACGGTAGAGTTTCTATACAAACGAAAAGTCATCGTTGCGCATAAACAGAGTGAACACTGGCATTCTCTTACCCATACCGCCGATTGATTCCGCCACCCACACTCCCAATGGGATAATGCGCTCCGACCATGAATAATAAAAGACCACAGCTTATCCCTCATATAAAACATTCAGAAAGAAGAATTTAGACAGGGATAAGCATCCAAGCAAAATAGTTATAACGTTGACGACAACCAACTGCAACTTGGAAAGTTTGCAAAGGGGATTGTTAAAAAATAGTCAAGGGTTTGTCCAAACTTTGTCAAGCTATCACATTCTCTTTTGTGACTCGAGTGCAGTAAAGCAAGCCACCAATAAAGTAAGTAATAGTTTCACACATAAGTCGCACAGCCTCCCTGGAGGGAGCAGTGAAATCCCCACTCCTGTCCTTCTTGTTGGGCTGCATACCAACTCAAGTGTTTCCACTGAAGACGCCACAGGGACGTGGCCGCTGTGGAAACGGGATTCAAAAACTGTTAGGCCAACATTGGCGGGCGCACTGTGAATGAAAGAAACCAACTTTCTGCAATTTGCCTTTGAATGAAAAACAAGATTTTTTGGTAATGTTTTTGGTTAATCTAGATAATAGCTGGTAAAACGGATTTTCTATCTTTTTTTTTACAGTAAGCCAGTTATTTTAAATGAAGAAAATTCTCGTTTAGTCTTTCTATCTTTCAAGGACGTAAATCGAACCCCCCTCCCCTCTCTCCCAATGAATCATCTCTCTCTCTCTCTCTGCACTCTTGTAAACACAAAAATAAGGAGATACCGTCATCTTCGCGCCATTCTTCGGCAAACACAACACTATCTGATGGCTCGAGAGCAAGGCTTGAAAACAAGGAAAGACCAAAAACCACGTTTAACCAATTTAAATATGCCGTGGAAAAGCTCTAGACAGGTTTAAGCGAATTGTCCTTGCCCTTGTGTTGTAAAACGAGACCCCGGCAGCATTTTGTCATAACTAATGATAAGAGAAAGAGCGGCATTGTACGTGTAGAGCTGAGTAATGCACGTTGTGAACGGAACGGAAGAGACAGAGAACGCGACTTTCTTATCAACCCCACGACAGTGATCGGCTCGAGCACAGCCATAAACTGGGGCAAACTCTTCTAAAACCAATAAACCCGGGACATCAAGAGACCCTAAATCATCGCCCTGGCTACAGAGAACAGAACAAACCCCTCACAGCACACATTTCCATAAAAGATACTTATGACCCAGCACAACCATGCTTCTGATAAGGTAAACTATGCACCACGCCATAGTACACCTTAGCCCCGAACAAAAAAGCCAAACCAATAACGTTGCTCTCGATCCCCAATATAAAACCATCCATAAGCCTTTTTTTTCGTCCAAACCAACAAAAGCTACAATTTAAATTTCAACTGACATGTGTTACCAAAAAAAAATGAAATCAAGAAAAGAAAGAATGAATGAGCTTGATCTCTCGTGCAATTCCGATAGACATCGATTTCAATTCAAAAGTAGTTTTGAGCAAAAGCTGGCCGTGGCCTTGCACTTTCTGTCCTCTCCAGTTTACTTTAGCAAACAATGAAGGAGAAGGGGGAGAGGAATGGAACAGGGGAGGGGTGGGGGCTTACACGTGATTCTGATCACAGTTCACCACCACTAGCAGATGGCTACCCCTGGTAGCAAAGGGGAGGCAGGGAAAAGAAGAAAGGTCAAAGGTGAAGGTTCCACGCCAAGGTCTCTGAAGCCATTTCTCCCCCTCACCCCCACAACCCGGAATAAAACTAAAAGCTGACCATGAAGAGAAGGGGCTCTCTTCTCTCCCCCCTCGTGTTCCACTCCTATTGTTAGTCCGCGACGGCAGAGACAGAGAAAGAGACAGACAGAAGAAGAAAAGGCGGGAGGGAGTTGTAAACCCTGAAAGCAGCTGGCCGCGACGATAGTAGCTCCCGTGTGCAGGTTTGAAAGCCGAGATGGGGGCGATCGTGTCTCCATCGGTCAGTGGAATAAAAGATGTGCTCTGACAAGTGAAGTTGAACACAACACAGCTAAAATATTCGAACACGGCAAATAACAGGCGAAAATGGTCCCAAGAGGAAAGGCTCCAGTGCACTTGAAATCTTAATGTAAACACTCGCCACTTCCAGATCCTGTTCCACCACTTAAGACTTTCAACTGCCCCTCTACACATGTCTGCACACTCTAGGCCGTGTACACGCTAAATATGCGCTCTCATTTCGAAACTACACTGGTCCCCACTTCAGTTCGCAAATTTAAGGCTTCGTTCCTTTTTGAGAAAAAACGGGCTTCATTATTCCTTTTCAAGCTATGCGGTTTTCCCGAATTGTCACCGCTCACCGCTGAAACTGAGCAAAATGCTTGTAGCAGAGAAAACAATGCACCCAGTCCACAATGACTAATCCAATCAAGTAGCTAACAGTAGAAGGAAAAGAACCACGACGACCAGCAGAAGGAAATAAAACCCCAACACCGAGAGAGAATCGGTGGACAGTGGAATGCAGAGAAACATGACATCAGCGTTAGGGGGGGCAGAAACCAGTGTGAGAGCCTCAGTAGTTTTTATCCAGTTTTTAACATTGTAACACAGCATTTTTAACTGTGCTTGGAAAGCCTACATTCTAGGGCAAACGGACTAAAACCGCAAGTACAGCAGCAAGAAGACCAGCTGGAGTTGTACACTATATCCACCTTGTGTACAGTGAACTTTTAAGACTATTTTGGATGCGCACACCCAAAAACGTCACGTTGATAGTCGTCGTCGGCTCCTGTGGCGCACCCGCCAACCACCAACCCAGGCGGGTTATCCAGATCCAGATCCAGAAGGGTGTGAGCAGGTGTTACAGGTTGTCTGAAGAACGCACAGGGCTGATAGCACGGCTGACCAGTGACCATCACGACTGTTCATGCAGTGCTTGCATACAACGACAACGAGCACTGGCGGCTATTCTGCGATTCTGTCTACAACCTGTAACACCTGCTCACACGTTGATCTGTTTGTCATATCAGCTCCAATCACGTCGACGACCGCAATGACACCCTGCCACGCTTCGGCGATCTCATCACCACTGCGGCAACAGCTTTCAGTGTTACCACAATCGTCCCCAAATCCCCCATAAACAGAGAATGAAACGTACTGCTGTATCTGTTCAAAAACAAACCACACACCCAAAAAACAAGTGCGCTTAATTTATAGATTTTAATTTCCACATCCATCTCTTGTAATAACAATGAACACCGAACAGACTGTCTCACAGGGTGCGACAGGTTGGACAAACAGAGAGTGCAGGAAAATAATAATAAAAGTTAAAACTGCTCATCAGGCCCAACTAACATCCATCGACTGCACAATAAAAACAGTCACAAACTTTCTTTCTTTCTTTATTTGGTGTTTAACGTCGTTTTCAACCACGAAGGTTATATCGCGACAGAGTCACAAACTTCATCCTATTTACTTTTCGAGGGATGAGGATGGTGGTCACACACACACACGAACAGAGAAATAACAATTTACCTTTCGAGGGATGAGGATGGTCTGAGGCTGGGGAGAGACAGGGGGGTACTGGATGAGGTACTCAGCGGGGTGGATGGGTGCCGCCGTGGGGACAGTGACGGGTGTCGGAGCAGGAATCGGGGTGTGTGCGGCGAATTGGTGGTGAGCGGCAGGGTGTTGCGGCAAGGCGACGGTGGGTTGTCCTAGTGAGTTGTACCAACATACGTACATACTGTGACTGCAGGCCCCGGGGTCTTCGTCTCCACGCCGATTTCTCTATCAATCCTTCACTCACTCACCCATCAAAAACTGTCCACCCAACAACAAAACCTTAAACTTCCGTCTTCCTGCTTTCTTATTGCCGCCGCGATACGTTTCCTGTCTCGTCACGGGTGGATGGATAACTCGCCGCTTCCACGATAAAGCCGTGTCAATCAGTACGAGAGTGTCAAGTGATGCTCCACACACTGTCACCGGTCCTCTTTCAGGTGTACACCGCGAAGCAGCTGATCGTCACACTCGCAGCAACACGAGCTCTGACAGCTAGCTAGCACTACTCTACCTCACAAGTCTGTCTGTCCCGTTCTCTGACGACCAGTTGCAAAAGCATGCGACCACGGCCCTGGCCTACCCACGCGGCCGCCACGGAACAGAGGGAGGAAGAACACACGAGGCAAATCAAAGCGATGGATGGGGGGGAATATGATCGTGACCTGCCAACCTTTCCACTCTCCTGTCAGTCAGTGTGTACGCGCGCACAGAAGTAACGAGTGTAACTGGACGAGTCCCCAGAGCGAAACGAGAACTGGTCAGGCAAGGCACAACACAAGGGGAAGCCACTAGCACGGACCCTCAGTGACAACGCTTTTGCAAGATAACAGCTCTTCCGGTAATTTCTCTCCCGCCAGCCGCGCACGAGTTCAGTGGTTGTGGTGGGCTGGCTCTTTTTCTCTCTTTCTGCTCTCTCTCTCTATCTCCGCTACTATTCTTTCTAGCGTTGCTGACGGGTTCAGCTCGGAGAGGGAATGGAGTGCGGCAGAGCAGCGCTTAGGCTGAAGCCGGAGAACCAGTGACAGAGCCCAGCCCATGTATAATGGGACTTGAAACAAGTCAATATTGACTGACTGTATATGTCGCTTATTGGCTCGCTTGGGTAAACAACCACAGCACTGTCGCACGAGGAACAGGTGAACAGACCAGAGAGAGAAGGGAAAAACTGAAAACCGCCCTGACTGAAAACCTTTCTTTGTTTCTCCAACTTGACCGTACCCCACAAGAAAGGGGTAGGTTCGCGTCGGCCAGTGGGACACGGGAGCGGGAGGAGGCGGTGTCAGGCGTGAAAGGGTGGGGATGGGGGGGGGTGCAAGTCCAACAAAGCCTGGACATTTACACGACCAACAGCACCCCGACAATAGGTTACCACTCACCATGCTAAATTTCCACTTCCATTACAGAATTACTCATTTCGCCCCGGCCCGCCTAACTGGCCAAACTTGCGAAACAAGGCCACAGCCAGTTTGTGTACAAAACAAGAGGGTAACAAAAAGACCAACCTCTCTCACAGTGTACGACAAACACAGAACAATTATTTCGTAGAAGTGCTAACCTTACCCTCTGGTAAACTATTGCGATGTCCGTGCGGGCGATGGTTATATTGTAACTTGTTATGAATTTTAACGGAACGCTAACCTTGTTTAGAAAAGTAATTTTGTCGAAACCGAATCAATAATTACACTTGATGCAATCTTTCCCGAACATTCGAAACTGTCCAATTTTGGTTCACATAATTATGTGCTTACTACACAATGTGTCTGACGAACACATCTGCACCGTAGCGACAAGGCCAAGGCCAAGATATGTTTGACTTTCGTTAATTTGACATAATGTATAAACCAATGTGAAAACTCAGGAGGCTCTTCTTGAAATCGATTTTCGTTAACAGACAAAAAATCAGTTTCTCAAAATTCAAACTGACCTCGTTTGACAAAAAGGAAGCTCTTCAGAACTTAAAACGGACATTGCGAAAATGATTGGAACAGCGATCAATACGCTAGCTTACACGCAGACATATTCTTGTCTTGGAAGGATTGCGTCATTCACAATTTGCTCTTCAAACTCTTGCTATTTATCTGCTGCCATGCATTTTTCTGTTTTTGGGTGCGTTTATCTCTACTTCTTTTTGTGTTTGTTGGTTTTCTGTTGTTATCACTTTCTTTTCTTCGTACACGGTTTGCTTGTGAAAGTAAACAGAATAGTGTTGCAAATGGCCTCCACGTTGTCGACCATTTGCGCTTCTTCCAACTCTAATAACAAAAACGGATTCTATAAAATCGAGAAAGGAGGAACATATTGGGGTCTCTATAGTGGACAATTAATCGTCTCAAGAATGGCCCTGGCAGTCTGTGAAACCGCGGTTCTCTATACGCAAGCTGATATTTTCTTTTCGCATATAAACACTTCATGTCCCTAATAGGCTCTAGTTCCTACGAGGACGTAAAACTCAAGGAACCAACCAACCAACTTTCTGTAAGTCAGACTGCTTCCGATTCTATGACTTGTCTACAACCTTTCTTTCTTGAAACACCGCACGCACATACACAAAACTAATAACCGCAAGTATATTGTCCTCCTGTTGCGTCCCCATTATCTTTTTATTTTCATAATCAAAAATTAAAATTAAAAAGAGAATCCCTGTGTCGGCAAGAGCAAGTAAGACACAAAATAAAGGTCTGTACAGAGGGTACGGTACAGTAAGCGGATGCCATCAGGGGAGAAAAAACACTTTGACATTTTGTAAACCAATTACGACTGTTACACTCCGCCCGACTCTAGTTTAATTGCTGACCGTTAGGCTGACAGCTTCCTGACAATCATGTTGTCAGAGCCGGCAGCAAACCCAGCAAAATGACGCCCAATCTTCTATAAATGCCTGCCCAAATCATCAGGCCAAGCTACCCTGCCGGAGAGACAATACTCTGTACTCACACCATATTCAGCCACGCTATACAAACCGCATGCTTTTAGCAGCAATGCGGCGTCATGTACGGATTTCTGAGAGCCTCGGGCACCAAACGGTTAAACAAATAGCCGCAGGCAAATCCGTTTGTTTTCCTCCCCGTGAGTTTTTGCGCGTTCAGTAATAACAGCCACTCTTAGTATAATTATCTCTTGGGCTGAGAGAAAAACTGAAAACCTTTCTTTCTTTATTTGGTGTTTAACGTCGTTTTCAACCACGAAGGTTATATCGCGACGGGACTGAAAACCTATACCACCCCGAAAAAGTAAGTCGGGGCTCAGGTTTTATGACACAAAAATGATGACGTCGCTCGAAGCAACAATTACAGAATGCAGATATAGAATATTACAACCGCAGAGCGAACAGACACGCTAAATGGAAATATCTGCAGAGAAGAAAAAGTTAAATGCCCCCAGACGACTGCCACAAAAAGCGTCCATAACCGCAAAATCTCGAACTCAGGTCGACCACAAAAACAGCAGTATGTCGCCGCGAACAAAAAGGCCATCGTCCGTCATTCAGACAATACCTATGCAACCAACAAAACCCACCACTACAACTCAAACTAAAATGAGAAATGCATTTCTGCCAACAAAAAAGCCAACGATTTGTTTTATTCAGTCAAACAAAGGGCAATCTATACCGATGAAAGGTAGTAGAAGTGGGCTGGTGGAAGTAGGATTACAAGTGACACGGAGGGGGAAGGGGGAGAGGTCCCGAATTGAGAGAAATTGATGAGCTAACACTCTGTAATGATCAAAAGGGCATTACACCCCACGACCTGACAAAAAAAGCAGGTCACGAACACGGGGCAGAAGAACGCAACACATTACTGGGCATCCTACAGGGACCCGCAGCAGGGTGAAACAAGGCCCGAGTAGGACGTGCACGGACTACATGCCAGTGTTCACAGCGGGCAGCGGGCAAGCCTAACGCAACTCGTCCATGCAACCATCATCGGGACGCACCCTGGGGACACCAATCCCATTTGCAAAACAGCCCCTCGCTCGAATCTCCGCATCCCCCCCCCCCCCCTCCCATCTTGTCACTGACAGTTATGGATTCCTCCACGCTACCTTAATATTTCATAATCAGATCGGCGCGCAAATGGAGCGCCGGCACCGGGCCGACACAAAAGATAAGTCATTAATAATGCAGCCCTACTCTGCACCAAACCCCGGCGGTCGTGTGCGGTTCGAATCTGTCCCCCCTGAACGTGTTGCAATGATAATGTATAATGTAGACTGCGCTGGTACAAAACGCCTCATCCTCTTTCGCGTGTCAGATTTCTCTGCCAGGCAAAATGACAGTGGGACTGGGACGAACCATTCTTTTGCTACCGTTCTCGTAAACTAGCTGTCATTTGCATTGACATTTCATGCTTGCCGTGTTGTGTGTGGAATCCAGAGGCTCCCGCTCATCTCAAATCCTGGGAGAGATACATCAACCTCACTTCAGTGCAAAGCGGCACTAAAAGTGTCAATAGTCCCGCGCACCCTGTTAAAACCCTTCACGAAATAACACGACAGACTTCCTATTACTCTTAAATCACCCGACAACGCCGAAGCACACTTCAACCATTTTCTGTTAGCACGCGATGTAACAATCTCGAATTTGTTCTTTCCGCATTATTCCGAGATCTGACAAACAGATGAAAATGGTCAACTAATACGCAATATCTGAAACTAAGAGATGCCGAATTCAGCAATCCTCAACCGCTATCCCACTAAATCCTATTCACAAATCCCTCTTGCCTTTGATCTTTTTCAACAACAACAAAATTATATATATATAATAAAAACTTTACTCTGGAACAGCAGGTTCCACATCTCAACATGGCTCAACCTCCGTGTTTAATTAAGCAAAACTATCTTCGTTTCTGTTCAGAGTTAACCTCGCTCATTTCAATTTGTCTACAGAAATCAATTCCCATGACTTTTGTATCACTATTAAACCGGCCAGGGCCTCAACCGTAACAGGCGAAATGGTCTGGATTGTCTTTCTATGTGTTTACCTGTTGCTAGGTAGACAAGCGCCGCCCTCTGCTTGCCTTTGCCACCCACTACCACTCCCGTCAAATGTACCTTTACGGTCGCGAAAATTCCATCGGTCGCTATGGCAACGTTGCGTTGCACACCAATGAGCAGGCAGTTAATGAATCAACTACAGCCAGTGACCAGGTATACGAATTTGTCGGAAAAGATCAT
Source organism: Littorina saxatilis (assembly GCF_037325665.1). Taxonomy (NCBI): domain Eukaryota; kingdom Metazoa; phylum Mollusca; class Gastropoda; order Littorinimorpha; family Littorinidae; genus Littorina; species Littorina saxatilis. The sequence continues at coordinate 37,979,098 of NC_090249.1, read as the reverse complement.
TTCTGCGATGGCTTCTGGCTAGCGGGGACTGCCACAGAGAGAGAGAGAAAGGGAGTTTGAGAGAGAGAGTATGTGGAAGCGAGGGATGCGGCCTCCAGAGAGCAGTTCGGCTGCGGACAATGACATGACAATGGATGACCCTGGCACCCAAAGCCCGCCACTTTCCCTACTGTATACACCATCATCATCATCACGGGATTTTTCGCATTCACAAGGACATCCGTCAAGGGTAATCCATGCCGGATAGACCGGAGTCTGATGGTGTCAAACCCTCTCTCATACAATACTGTTTTTCTTCTTCTGGTGAAGCCTTCGTTCCTGTAAGATACGGTTTTGCCCCCAAAAAGTGATATACTGCTCTTTATATTCGCGTCATCTGTGAGAACCGCAAACATGAAAAACACCCCCCCCCCTTTTTTTCTTTGGGTGACGAAAGAGGGCGAATAAGCAACATGTATGACTCCCCGAGTCCACCTGTCATTCGCGAAGGGCTTTTGTCCGCCATACATCAAGCAGGTAATCAGCCGATAACGCTGTCTGTCCGTCTCTCATCAGCTATTCAACCAGCTCAAGACTGCTAATGGAAAATACACTAACCACCGCGTCTTTCAACTAATCACGTAGGTGTTGCCCGCAATATTGACTGCAGGACAAAAGATGCTTGGTCACTCCGCAGCTGATGGAAGGAGTTACGTTCGCTCAGTGATCGATGTGATAAAGTCTGAGAGTAATTACGGTTCGTTCGCTGAAGTCGGTGAATAGGATGGGCATTACCGAGCGGATGTGGGTATACATGTACCGACGTTATTACACACAAAAAACCCGGTTAAGTTATTCTTTCTTTATTTGGTGTTTGACGTCGTTTTCAACCACGAAGGTTATATCGCGACGGGAGAAGGGGGGAGATGGGATAGAGCCACTTGTCAATTGTTTCTTGTTCACAAAAGCACTAATCAAAAAATTGCTCCAGGGGCTTGCAACGTAGTACAATATATGACCTTACTGGGAGAATGCAAGTTTCCAGTACAAAGGACTTAACATTTCTTACATACTGCTTGACTAAAATCTTTACAAACATTGACTATATTCTATACAAGAAACACTTAACAAGGGTAAAAGGAGAAACAGAATCCGTTAGTCGCCACTTACGACATGCTGGGGAGCATCGGGTAAATTCTTCCCCCTACTAACCCGCGGGGGGGGGGGGGGGGTGGGGGGTGGGTGTTAAGTTATAGAAGTGGAGACTGAACCATGTCAACAGCAAACAACAAAATATTATTCATTCTCCAAGCTCATTATTATGCTCACAAAACGGTTCTTGGACAGCACAAAAGACAGAAAGAGCATGTTCTACAACCTAAAAACGTAAGAGCAAAAGATAGAGAGTGGTCTAATCCCATTCCTCCGCAAAAAAACCAAAAAACAAAAGTATGAGCAAAGATCAAAATGCGTTGGTATTAATCTAAGTGAGTCATACAAACCAAGAAACCAATACCTTGATAAATATCAATGTTAATCAAACGTGCAGCAGAACATATCCCCGCGGGTATGTGACACATGTTTAACAACGGAAAGCCCCCCGCCTCTACCCCCAGTTATACCACAGCTGTTCAGGTCATAATGTCCTCATATAAACACAAACAAGTCGCGTAAGGCGAAAATACAATATTTAGTCAAGTAGCTGTCGAACTCACAGAATGAAACTGAACGCAATGCCATTTTTTAGCAAGACCGTATACTCGTAGCATCGTCAGTCCACCGCTCATGGCAAAGGCAGTGAAATTGACAAGAAGAGCGGGGTAGTAGTTGCGCTAAGAAGGATAGCACGCGTTTCTGTACCTCTCTTTGTTTTAACTTTCTGAGCGTGTTTTTAATCCAAACATATCATATCTATATGTTTTTGGAATCAGGAACCGACAAGGAATAAGAGGAAAGTGTTTTTAAATTGATTTCGACAATTTAATTTTGATAATAATTTTTATATATTTAATTTTCAGAGCTTGTTTTTAATCCGAATATAACATATTTATATGTTTTTGGAATCAGCAAATGATGGAGAATAAGATAAACGTAAATCGAAAATTTTATTGTAAATTTTCATTTAATAAATATACCTACCCGAATCACATGTAGCAGTTGACTCAGTCTAAAGTGCTAGGTCTGAAAAGGCTACCCGTCTAAGGGGAGCAACCCCAACTAAAAAAGTGTAAACGTAGCTATGGTAATGACGACGCACCCAGGGAGTTACCTCCCCTCCTGCGTACTACGTCACTACTGCTACTGACCACGTGACCCCTATCATTCGACTCGAAGAATAAAATCTCCAAATCATAAGCGGGGTAGGTGGGAGGGACTACGATATGTGATTCGGGTAGGTATATTTATTAAATGAAAATTTACAATAAAATTTTCGATTAAATTACATATTCCTACTCCGAATCACATGTAGCAGATTGAAACAACAAGGCGGTGGGCAAGAAAAAGTTCAAACTCACTCTCAAATCCTTGTCAAGAGCTGACCCCCTGCCACCATGGCAGGCAAAGCTCTAGATCCATCCTGGCGAAGGGCCGAGATGTCACGCAGGTAAAAATTCATGAAGACATCCTCGGAACGCCAGTATGCGGTGTGTAGCACCTCCTCCAGTCTTCTTGATCGTAATACGGCCAAGGAGGAAGCCCAAGCTCGCGTCTCGTGAGCCCGAGCTGATTCCAGAGGAAGGACAGGCTGTGTCCCCCCTTCATTGCGGCGGCTCCACTCGTAAGCATGCTTAATGAGCGCCGACACCCACCGGGCCAGAGTCGTCTTAGTAATATCCTTATGTCTCTCCGTATTGAGAGAAATAAACAAAAGCTTTTGAGCTGCGGATCTAAGAGACTGAGCACGGGCAAGGTAGATGTGAAGGGCTCTAACAGGGCAATTTACTAAGTCTGGGTCATTCGGAGCCAGAATAGTGGACAACGGCCTGACATGAACCAAAGGAGAAGCTCGCTCGGGAGCCTGGTTTTTCGCAAGAAACTCAGGCCGAAACCGCAAGGTAACGGACCCATCTGATTCAAAGGAAATGTCGTCCGAATTACCGGAAAGAGCGTGAATCTCACTGCCCCTTCGTGCCGATGCTAGCAGCAAAAGGAAAAGGGACTTGCGTGTAAGATTCGCAAAACTGGCATCTCTGAGAGGTTCAAAATCCGCTGAACGCAGAAACTCCATGACCAATAAGAGATCCCACTTAGGAACGGGCGTACGAGACTTGACGTCAGAAAGGGAAGCGCCCTTGATGACTCCAGCGATCACGCCACTAACATCTATAGAGCGACCTATCTGGCGTAGGGTCGCCGAGATGGCCGATCTTCTTACTTTCAACGAGGCAGCGGAAGCTCCCTGAGAGGACATGAAAGCAAGATGGTTCGCCACGTGCATCGTGCGGGGCGCCGTAGCATCCAGGCGATGCTCGTGACACCAGGTAACCCAGGCCCTCCAATGTGACTCATAAACGGACGAGGTAGATGCTCTGTGCGAGCGTCCTACCAGGTCCATGGTCAGATCTGATGCCCCTTTGCGCCTCAGAGAAGACCGCACAACCTCCACGCGTGAAGATTCAGCATCTGAGGCTCTGCGTGGAGGCTGCCGGTGTGAGGCTGTACCAGTTCTCCTCGCGTGAGAGCGAGAGGAATGGGAGGGCCCTGGGCGAGTCTCAGCAGGTCCGGGAACCACGGCTGAGACGGCCAAAGAGGAGCGATCAGCAGGAGGGACGGGCCCTCCTGCTCCGCCTTCCTGAGAACTCGCGTGAGCAACTGGAATGGCGGGAACGCGTAAGCCTCCAGGCCTGACCAGGAAATGTCCATCGCGTTCGTCTCCCACGCCTCGGGATCCGGGAATGGTGAGACGAACACTGGTAGTCTCTTCGAGAACCTGGTGGCAAAAAGGTCCACCTGAGGTTTCTGCACAAGAGACCAGAGACGATCCAGCGCTCCGTGAGTGATGGTCCACTCTGTTTGAAGCACTCTGTCGGAGCGGCTGAGCGCGTCCGCCAGAGTGTTCAAGCTTCCGGGCAGGTACCTGGCCGAAAGCCTGATTTGATGCTCTGAACACCAAATCAGGATCTCGCAGGCCCTGGCCGAAAGCGACGGAGACCGCGACCCTCCCTGCTTGTTGATGTAAGCTGCCACTGTCGTGTTGTCTGTAAACAGACGAACATGCTTGGCCTGAAGGGAGGGCCGGAACTTGTCCAGAGCTAGAGCCACGGCTTCTAGCTCCAGCAAGTTGATGTGCTGCATCCTCTGATCTGCCGACCACAGACCTGACGCAGTCAGCTGGTCTGTGTGAGCCCCCCACCCCACCAAGGACGCGTCCGTGAACAGGTCCAAGTCTGGGGCAGGAAGGGCTATCGGCACGCCCCTGCACACCCACTCCGTGTCCAGCCACGGAAGGGTAGCGGATTGGAACCATCCCCGGAGAGGGATGAGGGCATTCCAATCCACCGTGGGAGAGTCCACGAACGGCCTCAGCGCCAGCTGAAAGGGACGTTTGTGGACCCTCCCCAAGGGGACCAGGAGAGCCATGGACTCCATCTGCCCTAAGATGGAGGCCAAAGTCCGCAGGGAGGCCCTCGGGAGAGGCAAAGTGGAGCGTATGCACGCCTGGAGCTTGTCCACCCTCTTCTGAGAGGGCTGAACAGTCCAAGCCACCGTGTCGAAAGACATTCCCAAGTAGGTGAACGTCTGACACGGCGTCAGCTCCGACTTTGATCGGTTGATCGAGAAGCCAAACAAGTTGGCCTCCCGAAGAACCGATTGGGTATCCTGCTCGCACCCCGCCTGACTCTGACTCAGGATGAGCCAATCGTCCAGGTAGGCACGTAGCCGGACACCCCGCGACCTCACCAGCGCGCAGACCTGTCTCACGACCATGGTGAAGACCCAAGGGGCGAGAGACAGGCCGAAAGGAAGGGCGCGAAACTGGTAAACCTGACTTGCCCACCGGAAACGAAGCCATTTCCGGTCGGCTGGATGCATAAGAATATGGAAGTATGCATCCGTCAGGTCGATGGAAGTCGCCCAATCTCCCGGGCGGAGAGAGTCCCTGACCGACGCTGGCGTCTCCATCTTGAACCTTATCTCCCTCAAAAAGGTATTGAGGAACGACAGGTCCAAGACAGGACGCCATGCCCCTGAGGCTTTGGGGACGGCGAAAAGCCGTCCGTAAAACCCAGGGGAGCTGTGGTCGAGGACTTTCTCCACTGCGCCCTTCTGCACCAGGGAGTCTATTTCCGACCGAAGGACGGAAATGGCTTCCTGCGAGGAGGGAGGCCTGAACGCCGGCGGACGCCTGACCAGAGGTGCCTTGCCATCTTTCCAGAGAAGACGGAAGCCCGACCTCACGACCCCCACGATCCATTGACTCTGTACAGACACGAGCCAGTGGGAAAGTGCCCGGGAAGGGCCCCCCGCCATCACCAGAGTGGAGGGCGGGGTGGGGGGGAGATCGGGAGCACTTCATTGGGGGTGAGGCTTGCTTCCAGAGCCGCCTCTCCCCCTGCCGGAAGACGGTCGTCTTCTCGAGCCCCGAGAAGAGGAACGTCCACGACCCTTGTCTGCCGGTTTGGGAGGGCCAGCAACCTTAGCCTGCTTCGGCTGAGAAGGCTGAGACTGCTTGGACTGCTTAAGGCTGTGCAGGGAAAAGTCAGAGAACTGCTGGTCCCTGTTAGCCTGAATTTCCTGTCTTCGGGCATCAAAAACGAGATGCCCAAAGAGGGAACCCTCCAAGACCGGTGAGGCACGCAAGGTGTCCTTGGTCGCCTGATCCGAAAACTGAGAGTGTGACAGGAAGAGATCCCGACGACACATAACAGAGTGCGCATAGTGCACAGCGGAAAGTCTCATCTGTTCTTCGTTGACCCTCGCAAGAGCGGCCAACAAAGTGGAGACGTCATCCGCATCCTGATCCTCGCTGAGAGAGAACGGATTCAGTGAATCAGTGAGGGCACGAGAGAGGGCCCGAATGAGAGTCTCAGCAATGGAGGCAAGCTCCAGCTGCTGACGCCCTGCCTCTTCAGAAGCAATCAGAGTGTTCTCAGAAAAGAGCACGCCGTCATCCTTCTTGATAGGCTTGGCCAGCAAGGCCAGCATCTCCGGAGGAACTGTCAAAGATGAACGCGGGAGAGCGAAAGCATCCAACAAGTTCCTAGGAGACTTCTGCAAAACCAACCGCCTGTGAGACGACAGAGCGAATGCAGAAGCCTGAGAAGGCGAAGCCATCCACTGCTGTGCCAGCTCCGGAACGGAGCCGTGAGGCACGAGCAGCGGAACCGGAAGTGAAGGAATTCCGCTTCCGGAAGGAGATGGCTTGGCCAAAACTTGAGAAAGCTGAAAGGCTATGGATGGAGACTCCAAAAACCGGAAGTATGAGTCATCCTCCTTCCCAGAGCGAAAATCAGCCATCGCGGACGGTGCCGTCGAAGCGGCAGCCGAAGAGACCGAAGCCCCTTCCGCGAAATATCTCGAAGTGACCTCAGCAGCGGCCTCAAGAGCCACTTTGAGTCTCTCCGGATAACCAACACGTGCAGCCTCGCTGGCGACGGACTGAATATCCGAAACGTCCGGCGAAGGACCGAAGTCCACGTTGCTGGTAGAAGGGCGGTGAACACCGTAACCGGAAACCGGAAACCCGTCCACTCCAATACCATCCGAACTCATGCCCTGAATAGGGAAAGAGTAAGAGGACGGCATGCCCGCAGCCGCCGGAACCGGAACCGCAGTCGAAGCAACAACCGAAGACGGAAGCGCTGACTGCCCCGGCCAGGGCTGAGACACCTGCCCAAAGGGCTGGTGATGCCCCCCCGCGACCGCCACCTGAGAGGAAGCGGAAGCAGAAGAAGCAGCAGATCCGGTCTGAGCCGGAAAAGTATCAGACGCGACCGCGAAAAGCGGAAGCGCAGACACTGTGGACGGCGGCCGGAAGGCCGAATGCCCAGAGGGCCACGTCCGGTCAACCCCGGAAACGACCCCAGCGGGTGCGTACATCGGGGGACCTATGCTTCCGGCGAGTGCCGGAAGCGCAGCAGACGGAACCGGCTGGTCGACTCCGGAAACGACCCCAGCGGGTGCGTACGTCGGAGGACCTACGCTTCCGGCGAGTGCCGGAAGCGTCGAAGCCTGAACCAAATGCCGCCATTGCTCATCGACACGATGGTCTTCCGTGAAGCCAAAGTGAGAACGAACAGGGGTTTGCGGGTCGTGAACCCGCCGAAAAGGGCTGCTTCCCAGCAGGGAGCGTCCAGCGGCCTCACGAGGACCTACGGACCAGCCCAACTTACTTGCGTCGCCAACCACAGCGGTAGAAGGCACAGAAGCAACCGCCTCGGTCAAGGACAGCGTCACAGCCGGAAGCGGAAAGGAAGCCATCGACGGGACAACGGAAGTCGAAGGCTGAGAACGCACCATCTCCTCTCTCACCAACGTGCGAAGCTCGGGAACCAGCGAAGAAAGCAACGATGAAACCAGCGCCGTCGAATCTGCAAGCGGCAGAGAAGACGAGCGAGAAACAACGGTACGCGTAGGTTGATTAGACTGCCCCACAACCGGCTGGTCATTCGGGGCAGAAATAGGGACCGTCATAACCGTATTGTTAGCCGCGTCAGAAACAACAACCAAAATAGGCTTAGGGACAGAAGTGGAAGACTTGGGTTTAATTTTCCCTTTCACATCAGCCTTGCCGCGCTCGCGCTTTTTGTCTCCGTCAGACATGCTGACAACAAAATGGAGACACAAAATTCCAAAATGGCTACCACAAAATACGTGACCAACACGTGGCCGAAAATTTCAAGTAGCAACAGAAAATTACGTTCGATACAAGTAAAGGAACGAGCTCACCAACTACCAGTGCAGCGGGTGAAGAGACGGGTGTGGGTGCCGGTGGGTGTCTAAGCAAACACCAAACAGCGAACTTCCACTAGAGCCAAAAAATTCACGACCTGCTCCCTAGAAAGCTGAAGTGTCGAATGATAGGGGTCACGTGGTCAGTAGCAGTAGTGACGTAGTACGCAGGAGGGGAGGTAACTCCCTGGGTGCGTCGTCATTACCATAGCTACGTTTACACTTTTTTAGTTGGGGTTGCTCCCCTTAGACGGGTAGCCTTTTCAGACCTAGCACTTTAGACTGAGTCAACTGCTACATGTGATTCGGAGTAGGAATATGTAATTTAATTGGGATCGTTTTATAATTTTTTTTTTTTTTTTACAATTTTCAGATTTTTAATGACCAAAGTCATTAATTAATTTTTAAGCCACCAAGCTGAAATGCAATACCGAAGTCCGGGCTTCGTCGAAGATTACTTAACCAAAATTTCAACCAATTTGGTTGAAAAATGAGGGCGTGACAGTGCCGCCTCAACTTTCACGAAAAGCCGGATATGACGTCATCAAAGACATTTATCAAAAAAATGAAAAAAACGTTCGGGGATTTCATACCCAGGAACTCTCATGTCAAATTTCATAAAGATCGGTCCAGTAGTTTAGTCTGAATCGCTCTACACACACACACACACACACGCACAGACACACATACACCACGACCCTCGTTTCGATTCCCCCTCTATGTTAAAACATTTAGTCAAAACTTGACTAAATGTAAAAAGGACAAAAGTATTCAATAGTGACTAGAGGGAAGTACGATTACGAAAGGAGCAACGACCGAGCGCCACTAAACTGTCATGATGAAAACATCGCCTTTTCTAATGATTTCACATGGACACAAGATCATGTTTGTTATCCATGTAGACCATGGAGTGAGTGTCGGTCTGGGGATGTATATCATAACACAGACAAACACACATTTGAACCGAACATGTTTATGAAAGCCACCATGGCTTGGCTCAAGTGGAAGCTCTCACGTGGATTCGACCTGAAACACGAACCGCATGATGGCAACATATGTTGCACACATTCAATTCTGTATACAATGTACAGGTAAATCTACAAACCTCACGGCCAATATTTTTAATTGTTCAGTTTGTATCCATGTATGCCAGCTGGCACTATAGCTGTATTTTAATTTTCATCTTTTGCTCTCTCTCTCTCTGTCTCTCTCTCTCTCTCTCTCTCTCTCTCTCTCTCCCTCCCTCCCTCCCTCCCTCCCTCCCTCCCTCCCTCCCTCCCTCTCCCTCTCCCTCTCCCTCCCTCCCTCCCTCCCTCTCTCTCTCTCTCTCTCTCGCACTCTCTCTCCCTCAACTGACAGTTTCCTTAACGACAACAGAAAAAGAATGTTCCTGAATATATTCAACCCATATTCATACAATTACATCCTCTTTTCTATCTTGCTGAATTAGTTTTATTTTCAGCGTGTAAAAACAACAATGCCAGCAAACAATCACTCGCATTTTCAACTTTGCTCTTTTAAACTGAAGCATTCACGCAAGTTATGAAAGCAAAAACACACAGAACAGACAAAGAAAAAATGATTGAAAGTGAATTTACAACAACAAACATACTGTTCTGGAAAAGACCAATACGAAACGCGAAACCAACCATCGCAGGCCACGCCCGTATACCGATATTGCAAAGACGCTATTTCTCAGTCACATGTTCTCATCGCGGAACACAGCAGACAACCATTTAACATCTCATAAAAAGAAATTAATACCACACATCGACATAAACAAAAAAGAGCGTAACACTATCCGGTTCAAAGTCGTTTTCAGCTGACACTGACGCCAGCAGCTCTCTTCTGATCGATGACACACGATCGCCTACACGCCATTACTTCTCTGTCGGAGGATTCATAAATCAAGGATGTAAATGACTGCATTGTTCGTCAAGAATCTAAGATATAAATGTCTGCATCATGTCAATCTTATTTGACAAAAACCTATCATGATAAGAATTACAGTACTTTGTCAAGAATCTTCACTTTAAAAGGTTAACTGTACCACATGTCAGGGGAAAAAAGCGACCAGGCTCAATATCCTGAACAACAAAATATCAAAAAGCAATATATATATATATAGAATAGAATGACTTGAGTTCGAGACAGAAAGTAAAGGGGTGGCGGGGGGGGGTGGAAGTAGTACGGGAAAGGGGTGGAAACTGAGAAACAAGGCCACGCCTGCGAGAATTACATAAAACTTTGCAAGCCTCTACCTGCTCTACGAAAATCCGCAACGAGACAAGCCTGGTCTCATCGGTGCAGATCAGAGCAAAGCCGTTGTCCTCCTCCCCTCCCCACCCAAAAGCCTCCAAGAAAGTCTTCACTGCAAGTCTCTACCCTGAGATCAACACGATAAGGTGTGGGGGTTGTAGGCAAACAGGCTCTTCAGAAAAGCCACGCAATTAGAGAGCCCACAAAGGGAGCAACACTTTTCCTCCCTACTTGTGCCTTATCTCACACCACAGAGCTCACCTCAACACACAAGGCTGTACAGTGGAACCTACCCATGAAGACTCCACACACCCACTTTTAGCCTTCCATATTCTAAGATTTTGTTTTGTCAGTTTTGTTTTATTCTTCTCATAAAGTCGAAATTTACCCCCATGTTAAGACTCACCTCCTGTTTAAGACCCAACTTTCTCAGATTTTTGGCAGTCTTCAAATGGAGATTCCATTGTACTAAACTGAGAAATAGGCACACACTCAAACTGTCATGGCACCCTACAGTGAGATTGGCAATGTGTGCCATCCACCATAAACTTTTCGTGTTCAAACACGGATGATTCATTGGCACAGACCCCAATAGATATACATATCTCTCTTGCAGTGTTAAACCGTGCACACTCTATAAAGTATAATTTGATGTTGGATCTGCCTGATACTTTTCCTTATTCTTTGAAACAACATAAAAATCTGTGAGTCTTTGATAATAAAAAGTACTAATCATCATTTTATCTTGGAAGCATATTTAACACCAGAAATCAATGTCTCTTGATTGACACCAAAAAAAGACCATACATCACATATACTGCAACTGAATATTAATAACATTAAACAAAATAAATTCAGCTTATTGAACTTAAATTATTCCACCCTCTGCTTCTTTTGATCTGTAAACTAGAAAGGTGTTTGTTCAGGTTTTTCACCCGGCAACCAGATATTATTCACCTCGAAACCACCCTGAAACTTCTACAGCTCATAGTTTGTGAGGACTACTGTTGAGCTATTGAAAAGTTCAGAAATCTCATGTACACAATATAAATTTTTGGTACGGTCAACATATACATAACACATCAACACTCACAACTACATGCTTGAACACATGCAAATTAATATAAAATCCATGAGTTTGGTGGTTTTGTGAACCGAAATCAACCTGTGAAATAGTGGCGCATCAAATTCAAGCAAAATTGAGCAGTTTCAACTTTCACACACTTTTGCCCCAGAAAACTTAAATTCCTGCAGTATTGGTCTTTCGTAACACTGTGACTAACACAAGGAAAAGGGGCAAAAGAACATTTTCTATTCTATATTGACTATAGACCATTCCCGTAACTATAACAAAACATGAAAAGAAAACAGAGTATCTGCTTTTATCGAAAAAGAAGAATAACAGTGTAAAAGTGTGCTTGATTTATTCCAAACCCAACCAACTGCTGTGAAATGTTAACAAAATCTAATCATGCTGAAGGAACTATACAGCCGCGCATTAATCACTCATCTGTGTAGGTAGACTGACAGAGAGATTAAGATTTTAATAAACTGTGGCATAAAAACACCCTCAGTGGATATATTACAAATATTGGTTTGAGTTTGCGGTCATGAAAAGCTAGCTTACAGTCAGTTAACAGTCAGTTATTTCTTTCTAGGTTAGCTATCTGTCCAACTATGAAACAGATGACCTATCTGCCATAATGCAGTTTCTTCAACTGACCCCACAAACTCAAGTTGACCAACCAAGGACTAAAAACTACAGTGGATAAGACGTGACAAATGGTAATATTTTTCCTTGCTTATCAAGTTCATCTCACATCAGCACAGTTGCCGATCAAACTAGTCTGCTGCTGCCTTCTGAACACTCAAAGGGAAGTAACCCATATCCTACTGCCACTCTCTATACCCCAATGTATTAGTTGCTGCTCCCAAGTTGCATTTGCACAATGTTAAGTTTCCACCAACATTGAATTAATCTTCATTCCGTTGAATATATACATGTTAATCAAATTTTAAATGGTGTGCCGGTATGCACAAATAACTTGGTGAACACATTGTATTCGGTTTGTTTGTTTGCTTAACGCCCAGCCGACCACGAAGGGCCATATCAGGGCGGTACTGTATTCGGTTGTGTTTCATGTATCATATATATCTCAAACCTGCAAGACTAAAATCCAGTCAACCAACACAAATGAACATCTGTTAACACACATATGCACCCACAGTCAGGTGCAGGTCACATCTTCCTCTGTCTTGTGCAGTTCGCTAAGTGAAAAATGCTGGAAAAGGTATGCTTAACTAATCCTTACCTTGTGATATCTTGAAAAGCAGGATTCACTTTGTTGAAAAACTGTATTTCACAGCCTTAGAATTTCACAAGTAATACAAAACAACAACACAAAAACTTACCGTGAAACACCCCCTTTAAGACTTCCAACATTTTAAGACCTTAAAGTTTTTAATATTGATTCCAGTTTTTTATTTACCCCTAATTTTAAGACTTCCATGGGTGGGACTGAAAAATTTCATGAATTCTGAAGAATTTTAAGGGGGGCTCTTGTCCCCCAGACGCTGAAGGATTTGTATAATTAACAACCAAAAAAACCATCACCACAGACATTACAAATCCGGATTTCCCGCATATACCGGAAGAATCCCACCCATGGACCTCATTTTTAACCTTCAACGGTCCAGTTGTGTACGACCCATACTTTGAAAGAAGAAATCAACGTAAAAAGTATGGGTTATACACCAACCATGCCATGCGAATAGGGATAAAGTTTATACCAAATATTTGCAGAGTATGGGTCATACACGACCTGAGCTATCCGAATAAGGATACACATGGTAAATTCCTTCTTTAATGTTGCCAACGACCCACATCATCCGGACCACCTAGTTCAAATTACGTCATTGTTAATTGGTTTGTTTACAAGATAATCCTTAGGAAAGTGGTCGATGGGAGGGTCCTATGGTGCTTGAGGATTTCATGGAGTCTCAATCTAAAACTCCCAATAGTTTTGTGAGGCGGTGAAGGTTAAGACCTGAATTTCTCACATTGTTGGAGTTCTTAAAAGGGGAGTTCCACTGTATATTAAGAACAATCGAATCAAGCACAACACCTCAGAGAAATGCAAGCACTAAAGGTTCAATCACACAAAAATTGAGAACAGACTATGATTAAACATGAAGCTTTAGTTTTACAGAATAAGGCACCAGACAATGACAAACACAACAGATGAAAATGGCAAGTGGCAAAAGAAAGGGGCTAGTGTATGATCTGTTACTGAGTCTTTTTCCTATAAAAACGCGAAATCCTTTTTGTGTTACGCGTTTTGAAAAGCGCTTCATACTCGTATATATGGTACCATGCTAGCAACAGGAGTATTGCTAAATGCATCTTAATTAATAATCAAGCCTTGAAAATTGCATCTTTTAAGATTCAAGCACTGAGACAGGTCTTTGCAGGTTGTTTCAGGGACAAGAGGAAGTCCAGTGTATGCTTAGTTGCAAAACTACTCAGCTCCTTTGAACATCTTTGACAACTTAGGAAGATAGGTAAGCCCATTCCTAATCCTATTGAAAGTTAGGATCTACTGAAAGAGCATACTAACTTTAAGGGGATTATTAGCTGCATCGTTTCCGTTGGCCTCCAATAAAGATACCATGGTCTTGACAAATCCCACTTCAGATACGATCTCATAACTCATAACTCATAACATTTTATTGATCCAACAAAGGAAATTAAATTGGTCATCAGCACATATAGGTCATTAATTAATAATTATAAAAGAATAAGAGAAGAAAATTCATAAAACCCATGATAACAAAAAAATATCTAAAGTAATAACTACAATACCCTTTGTACTTGCACACTTGACACACCGACACACATGCATACATACCTACATACATACAACATACATACATACATTCCATGTTAAAGTGTAGCTAATAGTTAGGGCGATAAGGGTCGAATATCAGGCTGATACTGCAAATTTGAGGCAAAGCATGATTTTTTGCATACACCTTGTGGACACATTAGCCTGCAAATTTAGCGTCAGAAACACCTTGTACGGGGCCCATGATAGCCACAATAGAGCGTTAAACAAGGTTACCCATTCCGCTCACGTACATTTTCTTCACCGGCGCCACTTATCACGAGTAAGAATTTCCCGGCAAAAACAAATGCAATACAAACCAAAACTACGATGAAATAACAAAAGGAAAATAAGAACCGATGAGATTGTGCTTGACATAAATCTGACCTTGAAGTAAATACTACTAAGAGGTCTGCGTGTTATTCAGACGCGGCTAATCACGTTTGCAGTCCCCACCACAGAAACACAGCGCTCTGCACTGCACGTTTGCCTTTGAGCATTTGCAGCGGCCTCTACATCTTGTTATTTCATCGTAGTTTTGGTTTGTATTGCATTTGTTTTTGCCGGGAAATTCTTACTCATGATAAATGGCGCCGGTGAAGAAAATGTCACCATCCGGCTTGATATCTCCGGTCTAGCGATCATCCAGCGTCTCAGTGCACTTGGATTGTTCGTAAGGCCTATCGCTCCACCATCTCCTTTGATCTGAGCATTGCACTGCTCATGGGCATGGTCCCGGGCTATTGAAGAAAACTTGCGTTATGTTTTCCTGACCACGAATGATCCAGCACAGAAATGGCGGAACACATCCGGGTAAGTCGTCTCAAGGGCTGTGAGGTCACGGATATGGATAGACAACCAGCGTGAGTAGTTGACATGGTCAAGCGCAAAGAACCAGAGGATGAGTGATGTCAAACATTGCACATACATCTGAAAGTTTCCGATTCGGATTGACTGTACCAGCTGCAGAATGCAGAGTTCAAATTCCAACACCAGTGACCAGTATTTGAATTGTGGTTGTTCTTCAGCAGTGTTTGTCTGCCACTCCTCAAAGGTAATGACTTGATCTGACAGGTGTCTGAACTTCATGTACGCTCGCTGCTGAAGTATGTGCAGAACCACTGTGGTGATCTGATGGATGTGTCGAGTTCTCTTCAGATGAGCAACTTTGACACACGACTCTGCAATACCTGGTAGAAGAACACCAGCGTCTGCCATCCCCCTGACCCACCCTGAACCCTTCAACCCATCGCCGATGGTTTTGAAGGCAGCCATTTCAATATGGAGACCACCAAGCATGATGATATAGTTCTGCCCACCATACTCTGCCGGCCATTGCCACTGTATCTCTTTTGCGATTGCGAATAGTGGTTGGTCCATGGTTAAGATGGGGGTCTGTGATGGATTGAGGTGTTGAGTTGCGCATTTGATGAGATCCATGACATGGCGGATCAAAGCTACTGAATGTGCATTGTCAGACAGAAGGGGCATCAGTCCTATCCTTGACACAGGCCTGTAATCAGTTCTGAGCTGTGATGCATGGTATGCTGCCCACGAAATGTTTTCATTTTCTTTCGCTGGATTGGTCTCAAGAAAGGCATGAACATGCCGCAGCCACTCATATTCTGATTCCTTGCCGTCGATTTCTTTGCTGACGCAGGGTCTGCAAGGTCCTTGGACGTCTGGTGCAAAGTTTTCTTCTGATGTGCAAGGTACATGCATGACGTTGGTGTATGTAGCAGGAAGCAGAGGAATACTTCGAGGTTGGTTGCTTTTCTCACCAATGAGAGGGACTGCTTGTTCTTGACCCTCGCATTCACTCACTCTGTGTTGCATCAACGAAATACTGGTGCCGTGAAAAGAGTGTGTAGCTGTTGTTGAAGAAGGGTTGTGGTCAATGTTATCCACAGCTCCTATCGTGAAGACGTTTTTCAGCATCTTTGTTGGTACAACAACTGCTTCTTCTTCAAACTTAGCACATACCTTGCTAGCTACCTCTGTAGAAATACAAAGCACCCGGGCATACCAGATTCCGATTCCAAGAGTGTGCATTGTTTCCACCAGATCTTTGTTTCTAGTGTCAGCGTGTATTTTTAGGCTGATGTATATAGGCAACGCCAACGGAGTCTCCCTTTCCCGATTTCGCCTGTGAACAGATCCTGTCTTTGAAGATGTTTTACAGTTGAATGCAATCAATTGAGAAATTGTCAAGACAGCTTGTTGCTGAGGGTCACTGTCGGGTTGGTGCTGCTCAACAACAGATGGTCCTTTCAATATGAAGCTAACCAGCGTGTTTAAAGACGATGGGACTGATTCTTCTTGGCATCTGTCTTTGAAGCTGCCTTGAAAGACCTGTTGTGACTTGAGTATTTCTTTCCTCACTATCTGAGCAGCTTTGGAAAGCTGAAGAATATCAGAACCAGTGTTACATGCTGATTTAAGAGCATCTCCTATGTCACTATCAAATGCAAGGACAGCCTCTTTACCCTGCGTGGTTGAAACAAGATCAGGCACAGCTGATAGGAGCTTTTCTCGAAGTCTTGTTGTATGCACATAGGAATCTTTCAAACCAAGATCTGCTAAACGTGAGATGTACAGCTGGCAGATGTGTGACATTGTGAAAACGGGTGCTGTAAACTGGCTTGTCTCGGAAGTCTTCAATGTATGCAACAAGTTCTGCAAAAGCAACATCTTTGATCCTCTGGTCCCCATCTGCCTCCACATTGTCCAGATGTAACTTTGGTTCTCGCCTGAAAAAGGCATTCATACATTTCTTGTGGTATTTTGCTTCAGTTGCTACCATATCACCAGGCGCAAGCTTCCTAAGGACAAGCTGGTCATTGATAAGTTTAGCATGGTTACGGACTTTGGTATCCACTGGAATTGTTGACACGCTATGAAACCCTGCACTTCCGGGTGGTTCATCGCAGAAAAAGCACACATTGTTGATACAGTCAGAAGAAACAGTCGACTTCCGAGTTTTAGCAGGACTCACCGATACTTCATCCTGTTTTCTTTTCCGTGTGAGAACAGTGCTACTTACTTTCGTTCTGCAAGACTTATGCCACGAAGCACTATGCGCTTTAAAAACATTCTCCAGTCCATGTCCTTCGTCCAATGATACAGGGATCGGTAACTCTCCAAGACTTTGAAATTGTGTAAGGTTTTCAGCCACATATTTGTAACCTACACCGTCCTTCTTAGCTGGGCAAATGAGTGGCTCTTTTGAACTAATTTGACACAACGCACATAAATTCCAGTCAATAACCACCTTTTTGTTAGCAGGTTTTCCATACTTACTGAAATGATCAAGGCGTTGATACTTTCGTGACATGTTTTGCTTAGTTCCTGTTTATTTGTAGAGTTTCACATGGCGTCTCTGCAATCCAAAAGTGACAACATAGACAATTAAAGCACCTTTTCCTATGTTGTGAAAAACAATGTGACAGTAGATAACTCTCTCTCTCTCTCTCTCTCTCTCTGGTACGCATGCGCGCACACATAAGCATTTGCAGACATATTCTGATAGTCATTTATGACTATAACGGTTTTATTTAAGAAAATTCGCCGAATTTGTAAAAACAAAAAACAATAGAGAAATGTTAACATTCGAGCTTGTTTTGACACAAATGGCTTCCCATACTTTTTTCCACAGACTGCGCAGATCTAGCAGTGCAGAAACACATAGAGTACATTTTTCAGACATTGAACACGTACGATTAGTGGTATATTCCAGAAGTAAGCTTACGAAGCAGATACATTATTCCCTGGCTGAATCTTTATGTATGAATGGCCTTTTCTCTTTGAAAAAGTACACGTGCTATCCTGCCATCGTACACAAGTTGCGATCAAAGCAACGGCATGCATCAATCACATTTAATCCATCCGACCATATCAGGATAAAGAATACATTCATTTGTACATTCTTTTAATGTCATACATGATACATTTCTATAGTAAAACCCAGTAATATACTTACAGTCTTCAGACGAAGGCGTGCTCTTTAGCAATTCACAGGCTGGTGCGATGGTAAACATCCGGTGACATGTCCGGTGCGTTTCTTTTTTGCACCCCCGGTGCAGATGAACTGTTTTGAGATTTTCGACTTTTTTGATACTTAGTTTTATATTTTTGAATGTGAAGGAATCGGTTAAATGGTTAAAGAAATCACTCTATGTTATGCCCCCCCCCCCCCAAAAAAAACAATGTCGCTCACGCAGTTTGTTATGCCACTTTCTTAGCTTTTGTCTTTGGCTTTGGCACAGCTGCTTTGAACGTCAATAAGAACCCCTCTTTGATGTATTGCGTGTAATTACTGCTTAGTAGCCAAGTTGGTCATAATTCATGATACTTCAACCATTACAGATTCTTGTTGGCAATAAACGTCGAGATTCGCAAAATGTGTCCGGTCAATTATTTCAGCACGGTCACAGCAATGTTCGACACCGGTGGAGCAGTAAGTTCCTTACTATGGCCAATCATGTTAGTCAAAACTGAGCAACCAACTACTTTGACTGGCCACAACGGCCACCACAGCGCTCCCAAATAATGTTTCTGACGCTAATATTGAACTGTACTGTGGAACCCGTCTTCTGAACCACAGGGTTTGCTTTGCCTAAAATTTGCAGCATTAAATTCCTTATCGCCTAAGCTATAAGAACATCACAGTAATTATATCATTGTTTGGGTCATAATGTCGCACAACAAGCAACGAAATGGACAGAACAGAAGCAAACAAGATGAAAATGGAGACTACACCCACAAGACAAATGATGCTAAAGCAATGATACAAAGAAGAAATTCATTACAAGTTTTAATCTATTTTGTGTAAACTAAGGTCACTGTTGCACCGATCAATCAGAAAACAAAATATGGAAACACTTTTTTTTTTAAACAAACCCCTTTCAGTTTCATTTTTACCACAAATGCACATTCATCAAGAAATTAATTACAAGTTTTAATCTATTTTGTGTAAACTAAGGTCACTGTTGCACCGATCAATCAGAAAACAAAATATGGAAACCTTTTTTTGTAAACAAACCCCTTTCAGTTTCATTGTTACCACAAATGCACATTCATCAAACACTATAGTATAAGTGTGAATACTGTTTTGCTGTGTGTTTCTTTGTTTTTGGCATTCCAAAATGTTCAGTTTCATCACAAAAAGAATTCCTTCCATAGAAGATAGTTAGTTTAGGTTTATTGACTACTGTAACGTAATACAATAATCACTGACACATGTGGTGAACTTCACAAATAAAATGCCATTCTGATGATGCAACATTATTGATGATATCAGGCTGATTACTGTCCTTCAGTTTTAAAGCCCCTAAACACCAAAATACTACTGCCAGGAGGAAAATGAAACATGTTTCAATACAACAAGTTGAACAACCAACAAAGTACAGATCACATCACACAAGACA
This sequence comes from Littorina saxatilis, assembly GCF_037325665.1. NCBI lineage: Eukaryota > Metazoa > Mollusca > Gastropoda > Littorinimorpha > Littorinidae > Littorina > Littorina saxatilis. Next base: position 37,959,657 of record NC_090249.1, on the reverse strand, counting down.
GTAAACTCACTCATTGCCTCAAGCAGAAAAACAAAGAATTGCTTACCTTTGTTCCAGCACCAAAATAGTCACTGAAAAAGAACAATTCAAAGTTAGCTCATTACAATATGGTGCACAACAAATACTATACTGCAACTACACTCAACAATATGTCATGCCTAGACAAAAGCTAACTAATTTTATAGCAGAAGTTAATCTTACACACAAAAATTGGTTCAGTTGCAAAGTTCAAATATTCAATAACACCAGACAACATTTTAAAATCTGCTGAGACAAGCAGTTGTAATAAAACAACTGACCGGAACTGACCATAACACATGTTTCAGGATGTGTCACATTCTGAAGCATGTATTTATGTTTTACTCACACAAATCCACTCTGTCAGATGGGGGAAACGGCTACTACATGAATACCACAGCACTGTAGATTGTGAGATCTTAACACCAAAGCAACCAATGAACCATGATACAACCTAAAATACATTCAGTAACAGGGTAGCACCGTTCTGGAATCTATTTCCAAATACGTTCAAATTTGCACCAACCACAAGCACCTTTAAAAATCTCCTCGACAAGTCCACAAAATTTAATAGTAGAAAGTTTCGTCTACTTTGACGAGTGATGAAATTAAACTTCAAAAATATGCAAACAAAGAATGGGACAACTTATGGGCCGCGAGGCGAATATACGCCAGTCCCAAACTACTACTAGTACTGCATCTAAACCACAATAAAACTTCTGTGCCAAACACAAAATGTGCGTTATGGTGAAAATGTACTTTTAATTTATGACTTATAATGCATTTTGTTACCGGACTTAGTAACTAAGCATGTTTTTCCAACAGCTTGCAGCACATGAGGAAAAAGAAAATTAATGTGCGTGACCCCAGTGTCATCTCCATCCCTTCTTGCAGTAAATCTGGTGATCTAATGCTACCCTAAGGTATTTCACTATCTGGTGCAAGATTACTTGGAAATACCATGCAGTGTGACAGAAACATATGAGAATAAATGTTGGTTCTCAGTCCAAAATATTTGTTTGCTTTTGCAGTGAAAAGTTGTTCGTTCAGTGTCACGCATGTTTTGGTGTGATGCTTTTTGTAAGCTGACTCCACTACCACCAGTTCATGGGTGAAACATAAAATAAAAAAAAATTGACTGAAAATTCTGAGGCAGGGGTCTAGGGGCCGCCCAGGCCCTGGCGGGGTACAGGGGCAGCGCCCCGTTGGGAGGTCCAGGGGGACAAAGCCCCCCAGCTGAAAAAAAATGTTGACATTTTATAGGTGATTTTATGGCCTCTCCTGGGCTCTAAAAAAAAAAATGGACACTTTAATGCCTGTCAAAAACCTAAGAGACTGATAAGCCTTAAAAAAAAATAACATCTTGGATTTTTATTTTTAGTCCATTCTCACTAGCACTAGCACTCCAACTTATTCTTCTTAAAAGAGTGTCAGAAAGGTAAAGATAAACTGTGCTGAAGCAAGCAGAGAAATGAGTAATAAGTAACAGCAGATCCTATCAAGTCGATGAGCCACAAAAACAACGCCCTTGTACAAAACAACAATGTCACAAAACAAGTCACTCGATCATGCGCTTATAACACATAACGATACACGCTCAAAGACAAACAGAAAATGACAAAACTGATAACACATGAAAACCAGCAGCCATATTTCACATACAACATGAACACCTAAAGTTAATGTCTTGTTTATTTGATGACTAACCTGAAAACTACACCAAAGATACGCATTGAAGTTGAACCGAAGATTCAAAGATACGGAGCACGGCCCATTGAAAGAAAGAATGAAATGGTCGACGTAAACTTAGACTTTATCACGAAGTCGGTACAGCTTTCTTGTGGTGTTTGCTTCTTGCGCGTGCATATTCTTCCCGATAATTCCATAATCTCTCACTTTGGAGCAGATGGCACGCAAATGTCACGGTGTATCAAGATTCTGAAGCCACTTCCGAAAACACTCCTTACGGCTTACGCGCGTTTGTTCCGTTGGTCAGCACCGATCAACTCTGTTGAAGCGTTTATACTTAAAACGGGTATCTTCTATGCTTTAATCATTTCATCACTTCATCGGCACGTCAAAACACAGAAAAAAGCGGCTTCCTTTGGAAATAGCCTTTTATTCGCTGTCAGAGAAATGAAGCGACCCGAAAGTCACTCCTGCGAAGTTTTTAACAACAAGACGCGGGCTGTATTCTTACACAAAAGAGTACTTCCGTTCAAACTGAAAGCTGAAACCCAATCGCGTCAGCAGTTAACGAGTTTCGCGAACATCGCTGCAAGTAAACTGATTTCAAAATAATTTTTGGGGGTCAAAATTTCGGACTGACGGAATTTCCATCACAACATTTTTACAATTGACGGAAATTCGTCAATTGACGGGCAAGTTTCACCCATGCCAGTTTGTTGGACCTGCATGGGACGGGCATAGTGGCGTGGTGGTAAGACATCGGCCTCCTAATCGGAAGGTCGTGAGTTCGATTCCCAGCCGCTGCCGCCCGGTGGGTTAAGGGTGGTGATTTTTTTCGATCTCCCATGTCAACTTATGTGCAGACCTGCTTGTGACTTAACCCCCTTCGTGTGTACACGCATGCACAAGACCAAGTGCGCACGGAAAAGATCCTGTGTAATCCATATCAGAGTTTGGTGGGTTATAGAAACACGAAAATACCCAGCATGCCTCCCCTGAAATCGACGTATGCTGCCTGAATGGCAGGGGAAAAACGGTCATACAGTAAAAATCCACTCGTGCAAAAAACATGTGTCTCAGCCCATGATCGAAGAAGAAGGACCTGCATGAAATTCTGCTTGCTTACTCTTAATGATCATTATTCAATGTGTGTCTGCGAAATAATCCCCAATGAACACAGACTGAACTCTGAATTCACAATCACAATTTTTAAATCAAATACATTAGAGCTAACTGTTTAGCCTGCGTGTCAAAAAATGCGTTTGAACCCAGCAGTCATAGCTAAGGTTAAATTTTTAATGAGCTCTGTTCATTGGAAATTAGTTATTTATCACATGTTTACTCATGTTACTGCAAAGCAATGAGACCAAATCTGAACCAGACCAAGAATTATCAATTATATTACTTCTTATTCTTACATGTTTATGAGTATGACTAACAAACCACATAAAGCCTGATCCCTGACCCAATGATGCAAGTACCTTTACCAGCACCCAACAAGTTGCAAGGCAAAGAAGGTGAACCGGTATGCTAGAGTCAAGATTATGTACCCTCAATACATTTTAACCCAAACCAAAGTCTCTAACCTCTACTCTTGCATACACTGATACATCCCCCGATTCTCATATTCAGGACTTGACTGGCTCGGCTGGGAAACAAAGCTTAGTCATCACAAATCTGGTTTTGTAAAATCCCACTCTTTGTCGCCATCTCCAGACCAACAACTTTCGTTTTTGTTCTCAAAAAACAATGAATACATGAGAATCAAGATATTACAAATTTACATGATGAGAATACTGAATAGATAACCCCATCTAAGTCTTACTACATCTTCAGCTTAAAAGATTCTCTTCTGCCTGCGTGAGTGAATCAAGCCTTCAAGGGTCATCAGGGACAGATACCAGTACCACAAAAGACATGTTTTTTCGAGCACAAAATGTTTTCAGTGAATGAGTGTGAATGCCGAACTGAAAGTAAACTGTCAGACAGCAAGACACGGAGAAAGGGACATAACTCCGTTCACTGAAAAGTCTGCATTACAAATTCGTTTGCGGCCTGGGAACTGGCGCAAGCCGCGACGACACAAAGCACTTCAAACCGGTGGCTTTGATATTACATCACACGCCACAACCCTATACAAAACACAAAACAGCAAATAACCTTTTTATTCAGTTAAAAGCTGATTTGTTCAGTTGATGAGCATAAGCCCTATGTTTTCTTTGCAATTTCACGATGCACATCTATCTCTACACTTCACAGCATCCGCGTGGAGAGGAGCGGAGTTCCTTAGTTCAGGGTTATCTTTGCATACTGCAATCAGTAATACATCACAAAAATCAGCACTTTCTTTCTTACAAATCTTAGGAAGCATTGTAATAAAGCATTCTATGCTAGAGAAACGCTGAGCATACAGAAAATAATAAAACCGTAAGGCTGAACGTTCGTTCTCATCTAAAATTATGTTCATGCGGAACAGAAAGCGTTGGAACAACAAAGACAGCGACAAGATGCAGTATGCCATTTACAGAGAGCAACACTCAGCGCCATCGTGCTGAAATCAATTTTAACATTATCTATATCAAAATAAGAGGTCCTACCCGTCCATTCTTCGGTGAAATCGACCACAATATATCTTTGATGGCAAGACTGTCGAATCAATCGTCGAGTTCTTTTCAAAATGGCGGTCTCGTTCGTCACAAGAGAAAGTATGAATCGGTAGTTTACGTTGACTCATTCATAAAGACAAACTTTTTATTTTAGCACGAACAACTTTCGTACAATCTAATAGTAATATGTTAAATGTATGAAAGAAATGTTTTTAATATGAAAGATTTGCACAATCAAAAAGTGTCCGATTCCGACCAGCGACGCTAGAATTGCTGGATTGGAATTTGGAGTCGGCGTTGATTACAACTTCATATTTTGTTAAACTGGCATGTTCAAATTGTCACTGTTTGAAGTGATCGTGCGTTTCTTATCAATTCTTCTTTTTTAAATATACTTTTTATCACATAAATTGCAAACGTTTCGTGAGTTAAAAACAATGTTTCGAGAAAGATTTTTGGCGTGGTCTGGTTCCCAATCCCACAAAATAGTAAACGCTCCGCTCAATCAAATCATGTTTTCACAGTACAGGCACAGTCACAGTGTCAGTGAATCTGAGGAGGGGAATAAGGACCGACCTACTACTCTCTTTTGTGAAAAACGACAGTGATACGAAAACACACTAAAAGAAAACGATCGAACCCCGAAACATAGTATTAGGTATTACTTGTTCACGTTTTAAAATCAGTGTATAAAGAACACACCCGATAGTACCGGTGTAACACGAAATTTTTACTCCACGAAAAATTTACTCCGGAGTAAAAATTTTGTACGAAATTCTTACTCCGAGTAAATTTTTCGTACGAGAAAAGAACTTCCCAAGGCACGAAAAAATTACTCCCTCCACGAAATTTTTACTCCCCATTTTTATATTTAGTCAAGTTTTGACTAAATATTTTAACGTAGAGGGGGGAATCGAGACGAGGGTCGTGGTGTATGTGTGTGTGTGTGTGTGTGTGTGTCTGTCTGTCTGTCTGTGTGTGTGTGTAGAGCGATTCAGACCAAACTACTGGACCGATCTTTATGAAATTTTACATGAGAGTTCCTGGGATTGATATCCCCGAACGTTTTTTTCATTTTTTTGATAAATGTCTTTGATGACGTCATATCCGGCTTTTCGTGAAAGTTGAGGCGGCACTGTCACGCTCTCATGTTTCAACCAAATTGGTTGAAATTTTGGTCAAGTAATCTTCGACGAAGCCCGGACTTCGGTATTGCATTTCAGCTTGGTGGCTTAAAAATTAATTAATGACTTTGGTCATTAAAAATCGGAAAATTGTAAAAAAAAATAAAAATTTATAAAACGATCCAAATTTACGTTCATCTTATTCTCCATCATTTTCTGATTCCAAAAACATATAAATATGTTATATTTGGATTAAAAACAAGCTCTGAAAATTAAATATATAAACATTATTATCAAAATTAAATTGTCGAAATCAATTTAAAAACACTTTCATCTTATTCCTTGTCGGTTCCTGATTCCAAAAACATATAGATATGATATGTTTGGATTACAAACACGCTCAGAAAGTTAAAACAAAGAGAGGTACAGAAAAGCGTGCTATCCTTCTTAGCGCAACTACTACCCCGCTCTTCTTGTCAATTTCACTGCCTTTGCCATGAGCGGTGGACTGACGATGCTACGAGTATACGGTCTTGCTGAAAAATGGCATTGCGTTCAGTTTCATTCTGTGAGTTCGACAGCTACTTGACTAAATGTTGTATTTTTGCCTTACGCGACTTGTTTGTACTTACAGTAAAAATCTCGTACGCGAAAATTTGATGCGGGCGAAGGGGAAATGCCAATAATGTGATCTCGCGCAAACGAATGTCGCGCTACCCTCCCTCCACCCCTTCCACCCCTTCCACCACCAAGACTAACAGGGGACAAGGGAGTATAAATTTCGTACACCTGACATGGGAAGTTAAATTGCTCGTGTTAGGGTGAAGTAATTTATTCGTTTTTTATTCGTCTGGGGAGTAACATTTGTGTACGAAATGTTTACTCAGAACTCACCTGTCGTGGGGAGTAATTTTCTCGTGTAATGGGGGAGTGGTTTTTTCGTAAAGGGAGTAACATTTTCGTACGAAATTTTTACTCCGGAGTTACAAACACGAAATTTTTACTCCACGAAAAATTTACTCCTGGGAGTAAAAATTTCGTACGAAATTCTTACTCCGGCCGTACTGCTGTAGTATGACTGACTTTCCGAGCCTAACAGAACTGACTGACTCAAGGCCGGGTATACTGTTACAAACAAACAAAAACATTTTAAATGGCACATCGGTTATTTTTGTTTTTTGTTTTTTACAGTTGGATACTAGTGTCTGGAAAATTAGGGAGATTTATCTGTCTCATAATTATTTCTATAAGGCCGCTCGGACCACTTGTCACAATACACTGGCACAGTTCGATCACAGTATGGGCCTACGTGAGAAAAACAATACTAATTTGTGGGATTGGGAACCAGACCACGCCAAAAACCTTTATCGAAACATTGTGTTTAACTCAAATACCACTATAATTTATGGTCCAATTCAAAGCCCAGTTAGCGGGTCCGGCGAACTGAAGGCGTTACTGATCTCATGTCATTAATCACTAACCCGCGTAAATGATGTTTCGTTTGGTACGTTAGTAAATAAGCTGCCGTGGAACGTTAAATAAATGTAACTAACTTTTCTTGATTGAAGAAAGAATAATTAAACTGTGAACTACCATTCGATTTTTGCGTTTTTACTCTCCTCATCTTTTAAACTGTGACCATTATTTCACTTTGCTCATCTTTTCCGCTTTTCTCCCCTCTGGTCTTTATTTTTACACCCCCGGTTTAGGGGTGTGTATAGGTTGTTTGTGTTCGCATATAGAGCTCAAGAATGAACGGACCGATCGTCACCAAACTTGGTGAACAGGTTCTATACATTCCTGAGACGGTCCTTACAAAAATTGGGACCAGTCAAACACACTGTTAGGGAGTTATTCTTTCTTTCTTTATTTGGTGTTTAACGTCGTTTTCATAGGGAGTTATTGGTGGATTAAGATTCTACAAGGACTTATAGAGGGACATATTAATGGTCAAAGGGAAATAACCTTCTCAGTTGGTGGCAGTGAGAATGGTTATTTCCCTTTGACCAACGGGGGTGTTTTTCCTACCTCGGAGGAATTTCTTGTTCTTTACACTTTTTTCTTCAAAATGTCAAAAACATTTAAATCGAACTTCGGATAGGCTATACAATCAGTAAAGCTGGAAAAAAATTACTGAGAGTCGACTTGAACTTTGCAACTGATGCGGCTGAAACTGAGTGACAATGCACTGTCATCAATCCAAGACGGGTCGGCCGTTCAACGGTGCTGAGGCCGGGGACTGATGAGGTGGCGGCCATACCGTGAAATGGTTGTGTGTGAGTGTGTGTGTGTGTGTGTCAGTCACGGTGTGTGTTTGTGTGTCAGTGTGTGTGTGTGCGTATGTGTGTGTGCAGTCACAGTGTTTGTGTGTGTGTGTGTTTTTTCCCTGTGTATCTGTGTCTGCCGTGTATGCCGGACGGTTTGCCTGTCTGTATGCGTATGTAGGTCTGTAAGTATATGTCTCTGACTCTGTCTCTGCCTGTGTGTCTGTTCCGAGGTGTTTTAGTCACTGTATCTCTGTCTTTCTCCACTGAGTGTGCGTAGTCCGATCTTCCCGAGGCCGTTGGGTCGAATTCAGACCCGCCCCCGGCCGCTCGCCCCCGGCCTCCCACCTCCACTCACCACTCACCCCCACTGACTCTCTCGCAACCGTTGAAATCTCATAACTTGGTCATGCGTGGAACATCAACAAGAGATGCGCAGGGTTTGGGGGCCAGACAATTATCAGGCCAATCTTTATCCGCGGAGCAGCCCACGGGTACAAATCGATAGTCACCCATTGTCATTAAGGACCGCGACTCTCTGCCTTTGTTCAACAACAAGCGCTTTTATTTATTCTTACAGCTCGAGCGTTCCGGTTTTTGTTTTGTGGATATATTTATGGTCGGTGGTTAAGGGGTGGGGGGGTAGTCGAGGTTAGAGGAGGGGGACTCTGAGAATGAAGATGATGATGATGAAGATGGAAATTGGCCTGCATTGGGAGGTTTACTGCCGATATGTGTCAATTCAGTTACGTTTTAGGTTCAGAGGTTTCGAACTATTTTTAATGTCTTGAACTTGCTTACTCCGATGGCAGACCATTTTCTTTTATTTCCTTGTGTTGTATTTCAACTGCTGTCAGAGACGGTGTAGAATACACGATTGCTTTTGTTGATTCTTACGGTTTGAACGTTTTTACACTGTTTTGAGACGATTTGGGGTGAGTAGAACTACCAGAGAGAAGGGGAGCTAGGTTGGGTGGTGGTGGTGCAGGACTCGGAGGGGGAGGGGGAGGGGTTAGGGGTGATGATGGTAACAAATGGCCCGCCTACATTGGAAACGTCTGGTGTTTAGATGTGCCAAGCCCGTTTTGTTTCAGGTTCACTGATTTCCACAGAATTTACAATCCGCTTCTCCAACCTGCTATCTACATGGCGCACACAACTAATGAATCAGAAATGTATCGAAACGGGACCAGCTGATATTCCAGGCTACGAATACGCTAAGAGCAAGAGCCAGGAAGATCTTTGAGCTGACTCTCTCTCTCTACCCCCCCCCCCCCCCATCTCCCAGTCTCTCTCTCTCTGTCTCTCTCTCTTCTCAGTCCTCTCTCTCTCTCCTCTCTCCCTCCTTTCCCCTTCTTCCCCTTCTCTCTCTCTCTCTCTCAGTCTCTCCGGCCTCTCTCTCTCTCTCTCTCTCTCTCTCTCTCTCTCTCTCTCTCTCTCTCTCTCTCTCTCTCTTTCTTAGAGAACCAATCTCTGTTGATTTAGTTTACATATACATGTTAAACGTTTTCCTCTGTGTGTTTATCTCATATTTTTTCTCTCCACAATTAATTGTGAAGTTTCTTTATTCTAACCAATTTTTATGGCCGACACAAAACTGCAACAAGTAGGCTAAGTTCTCTCTTCAGTTCGTAACAAAATCCAGCCGAATGGAACAGTTGTTTTGCAAGCTTATCAGCATGAGCAATCGAACACTAGCTTGTTTTCATATATAGCTTATTACGCCTGTAGCTTATCAATTATGGATTTTTCATTCTTTCTGTACCTTGTTGATAACGCATTACTTTGCCCATAGGCTATAACCTTTGAAGACCGATAGGAACTGAAAGCCTGTAGTGTACATGAATTTTTCCTCACAGCGTGAAAAATTTATAGACTTCCTGCACAAAGACAATTAATCAGAACTGATAGAGCCAGGAGAGTATGAGAATTGACTGAGAGAGATGGGGTGGGTCTGTGAGGGCGAGGGAATTGTGGCGGAAGTAACGAGGTAGGGTGAAGTGAAGGATATGCTTGTGTGTGTGTGTGTGTGTGACGTGTGAGATAGAGCCGAGAGAGTGTGTGTGTGTGTCACGGTGTGTGTGTGTGTGTGTGTGTGTGTGTGACGTGAGAGAGAGAGAGAGAGAGTGTGTGTGTGTGTGGGGGGGGGGGGGGTGAGTATGTGCGTGCGTGCGTGTGTGCGTCTGTCTGTCTTTCTAGAAGAGCAAGAGAGGGTCACACACACACACACACACACACACACACACAGCTGATTGTTGTTTTTACCGTTGTAGACACTTTGTTTGATTACAGATGCCAGTCAACCCCGCTGGGAGGAAACAGACGCAGAAGACAACATGGGGGACTTTTTGCAAATATGTTGCGTGACAGAAAACACCATTATGATTTTACTCCAAGACTCAGACGCATTGTGTATTCGCACGCGCACACGCACGCACCCACAGTCAGACAGACAGACACACGCTGTTGTGCATGTTGGGTTGTTTTTTTTCCGTTTGTATGTTTGTTTGAAAATGAAGTTCTGTTTGTTTTTTTGTTTTGAGTTTTGTTTTGGTGCTCTCTCTCTCTCTCTCTCTCTCTCTCTCTCTCTCTCTCTCTCTCTCTCTCTCTCTCTCTCTCTCTCTCTCTCTCTCTCTCTCTCTCTCTCTCTCCGAGTCTCTCCCCCTGAGCCCCCCTCCCCCCCCCCCCTCCTCAGTCCCCCACCTCTGTCTGCCTCAGTTTGACCTTTCTTCTTCCTTTCAAGTCGCCGCTGTTGTTGTCGTTGCGGTTGGTGTTGATGTCTCTGTGGTTTCTGTTGTCGTTGTTGTTGCTGCTGCTAAATTATCCCGTTGCTCCCCGAATGATCAATATTTGTTCCTTTAAAGTTTGAAGTAAAGTCCGGCTGAGGGACCAGCGGTGGTCATTTTTTTTATCATTAAAAGAAATTGAAGCAACTTTTATTGAGTGCAACATTGTTCAGGACGAACAGTATTATATACAGTATTATATATTCGTAATCGGTTTTTTTTCTACTCTGGAAAATGTTTGGGTTATACGACCAAACAATGGCTGACGCACCACACAGGCCTCTCTGCAGCCGACCAAGTGTGCCAGTGTAACAAGAAATTCTTACTCCACGAAATATTTACTCCGGAGTAAAAATTTCGTACGAAATTCTCACTTCGAGGACACCTTTCGTACGAGAAAAGAACTCCCCAAGGCACGAAAAAATTACTCCCTCCACCAAATTTTGATTCCCCAATTTTGTTTACTTCCAGTAAAAATCTCGTACGCAAAAATGAGATGCGGGCGAAGGGATAATGCCAATACGTGATCTCGCGCAAACAAATGTCGCGCTACCCTCCCTCCACCCCTTCCACCAGGGGACAGGGGAGTAAAAGTTGCGTACACCTGGCGTGGGCAGTAAATTGCTCGTGTTAGGGTGGAATAATTTATTCGTTATTTATTCGTCTGGGGAGTAACATTTTCGACCGAAATGTGACTCGGAACACACCTGTCGTGGGGAGTAATTTTCTCGTGTTATGGGGGAGTAAATTTTTCGTGAAGGGAGTACAATTTTCGTACGACATTTTTACTCCGGAGTAAAAATCTCGTGGGAGTAATTTTCTCGTGTTACACCGGTTGCTCGTTGTACACACCTGTCTGGTTCTGTTTCACTGCATTCCTCGGTCAGATCACAGGCGGAAGGTATCGTCCACTGGACTACATGTACTACTATCACAGAAAGACTACTGTGATAGTAGTAGTCCAGAGGACGATACCTTCCGCCTGTGGTCAGATTCTGTCCTATGAGTGTGACAGAGTCAGTAGGCCTATTAAGAAGCACGAGAGTTCAAACGAATGAGTGTATACATGCTTGAAAATTTGACGTAGATTGTGGGTCTCTTTTCGGGTTTTACGTTTTTTTCTTAATTTGTACAAAAATACGTGTTTAAGGCTTAAACCGCGAAATCTTGAAACAAGTCATTTTAACTGAGAAGATGGTGCTAATCGTCCCTGAACAAGTTTGCTTCTCAAGCACTATATATACAACAAGTTGCTTAGATTTGTTACAATAAGTAATAACGTGCACCACCTGCCCCTCACACAGTCTTTACCGCCTTGGTGTCTTCAATCGCGGTGTGTTGTTGTGTCAATCACAATATTCTCCTTAACTAAAATGATAGTGGTGCTGTGTACACAGTGGTGCTGTGTACACAGATTTGGTCAGCTGTGTCAGTCGACACCTAACCCACCCCACTGGGAAATTCCCAAATCAATAGTCGTCCTAGGAAGCTTAGCTGTAGCAAAAGGTTGTCAGTTTCTCAACGACCGAGTTTTACGGTTTTCAAAGACGTGACAACTCTTTTACGGCTTATGATAGCGCACACTTTGTACGGTTAACGACGACATATAATTATATCTTACGGTATATATCATTATGATAGCGCACAGTCAGTTTTAAGGTTAACAACGACATAATTATAGTCACCGGCGTACGGTATAATATATATTATGATAGCGCACAGTTTTACGGGTAAGACCGACACATATTCTACGGGTTATCACGCGGATAGCGCACCGTGTTTTACGGTTAACAAACGTAGTTTACATACTTTCCGGTTTATGATAGGGCACAGTTGTACGGTTGAGACATACTGTACACGGCGGCTGCCTGTGAAGATACCTGCTGCCCAGTTTGATTCGAAATTATCTTTGGCACTTAACTGACCTAGTTATGCGGAAGGCTGCAAAAAATACCCTGCAAAAATACAGTGAGAAAAATCAATCGGATTTGATCGTTGCGCAAAGGTTTCATTCATCATTAATGATAGCTATAACTCTGACAAAGAACTGTCTGACCTGCGTGTTTCAAGAAAGGGGCATCAGAAGTTTATTTTGATTTAAAGGCAGAGTAAGCCTCCCGTAAACCATCACAGATACGGTCAGGCTTTTACACACAGTACAAACACCATTTCATTTAAACACTCACCAATTGAGAACATCCTAGGTGCCCTCCGTAAAGAGCGAACAATTTTCAAAGAATTTATTTTTGCGTGGTTTATCTTACCCCTGAGCCATCGTGAACCCGTGTGATCCAGTTTTCCCTTTTCACAATGCAGTCGTCATAGTTAGTCATTTGAATGCGACTCGACGTGAGCTTATCTACAATAGCACGTTTTTTTTATGCACGAAACAACGGCTGTGGTTCACAAGAACTCTAGCGATGGCTTTTGACTGTTGAGAGGAACGGCGATTTGCACTGATAAACCGGCCGTCGTCTGCTACGACCCTTGCGTGACCCTGCTTCCGGGCTTTTCTTTTTTTAAACTTTCACAACTTCGAATTGTTCTGATCTTGTCTTGATGAAAAACGAATTCTTTTATGATTAAAGAATGTTTGTGTAACAAGCTGTCAATTTATTATTTAGATTTTAAAAGTTAGGTCTAGCGCAAAAACGAGGCGCCGTTGTTGTTAACGGAACAAGTCTACGAAAATAAATTCTTTGAAAATGTCTCACGCTCGACAGAAAGCAGCCAGGATGTTCCTGTTCGGTGAGCGTTCAAATGGAAGTATGCTTGTACTGTATTTAGACGCTCGGGGAGCTCTGTGATGGTTTACGGGAGGCTTACTGTGCCTTTAACTGTCCAGAAAATGCTGAAATCATGTCGCTTTATCTAAAATGAGTCCGCCAAGGTTGTTCCCCGCAGATGAAACCAGAAAATATTACAAACCGTCTGAGAGAGAGAGAGAGAGAGAGAGAGAGAGAGAGAGAGAGAGAGAGAGAGAGAGAGAGAGAGAGAGAGAGAGAGAGAGAGAGAGAGAGAGAGAGAGAGAGAGAGCCTGAAGAATGAGTGTGTGTTTTATGCGTTCAAGTGTGCGTGAGTGCGCGCGCTGTAAGCCGTCAGTTTGGCTCATAACCATTACACGTGTAATAAATCATAAATACACGTGTAATAAATGATTTATACACGTGTATTTATTTCTCATTGCACGTGTAATTTATCTTTTTTCTTATGCTATGGAATAGCATAATGATTAAATACACGTGTAATAAATATTTCATACACGTGTAAGAAATGATTAAATACACGTGTAATAAATATTTCATGCACGTGTAAGAAATGTTTATTACGCGTGTATTTAATCATTTCGTACACGTGTATGACATTTTTATTACACGTGTATTAATCATTAATTACACGTGTATTAATTATTTATTACACGTGTACTAATCATTTTTTTACACGTGTAATGGTTATGAGCCAAACGGCTGTGTGTGTGTGTGCGAGCGTGCTCAGTTGCGTGCGTGCGTGTGTGTGCGTGTGCCGTAGGTGTGCGTGTGTGTGGGCCTCCGGTTGGCGATAGGTTGCTTGGAGCAGGCGCGGGGTAAGGGTCACGGTGGGGGAGTCGGTGGGGCGGAGGGGTGGGGGGGGGGGTAGAGTCAGTGTACACATACAAATACCCACTTCTGCTTGCGTCTGTCGACATACAGTTTCAGTACTTCGTAATTCCTTTTTTTTTCAAGCCGGCTTAGCTACCACGTTCTCAAATTAACCGATCCAGTGTATTCACAGTTTCGGTTCACAGACGGTATTGACAAAACATGTCACTGAATACCCGCCTGTGCCAACCCCTCCATTCGTGTGCAGGAGTGTGTGAAACGCACTTTTGTTTTCAGCGCTGCCTTTTTTACTCACAACAAAATATCACTCAACCGCAGAACCGGCAACGTGCATGTGATCAATAAGAATCATGCCAGGTAAAAGGTGAGAGAAGGCCTGTGAAAAGGTAAAAGGGTGAGAAGAAAAAGCTTTGTGGGAAGAAAAGGGCACTGCCGACAGGTACGGCGCTGATGAGCTGCAGATACACACACGGAGACGCACATGTAGGCAAATGGACACAAGCACACTCACTGACACTGAGGTGTCACACACACACACACACTGGCACACACACTGCACTCACAGGCACACACACACACACACACACACACACACACACAGCACGCACGCACTGATACACACTGGCACACACAAACAAACACACACACACTGACAAACACACATACACATACATACACACACAAACATACACACACACAGCACGCACGCACGCACGCACTCAGTGATACACACTGGCACACACATACACACAGTGACACACACACACATGCACACACTGACATACACACACACACACACAACCATGCACCACTGGTTTTACTGCAGAAACAATATGAGTTATTTGGCTAATGGTTGTTCAGTACTAGTGAAGGCGGGGTGGGTGTCATGTTTTGGAGGACTCGGATCTAGCGAATGGAGGGGCGGGGGTGGAGGAGAGAGGAGAGGGGTGCCTGTGTTTGCTTAATTGCAGGCAAGTCACAACAAACGAAGAAGTTCGAGTAAAACTCTTATGTTCATGTGCAGCTTGTTACGAATCTTCCTCTATTGAACGGCATGTTTGAACAAGTCCATCATAATGACTGGGTGGCCGAGTGGTAACGCACTTGCGCTCGGAAGCGAGAGGTTGCGTGTTCGACCCTGGGTCAGGCCGCAATTTTCTCCCCCCTTTCCTAACCTAGGTGGTGGGTTCAAGTGCTAGTCTTTCGGATGAGACGAAAAACCGAGGTCCCTTCGTGTACACTACATTGGGGTGTGCACGTTAAAGATCCCACGATTGACAAAAGGGTCTTTCCTGGCAAAATTGTATAGGCATAGATAAAAATGTCCACCAAATACCCGTTTGACTTGGAATAAAGGCCGTGAAAGGTGAATGCTCGCCTAATAGGCTACTGAGCTTTACTGGCCGATGTGAATGCGTTATATATTGTGTGTAAAAAATGTCTGTTTGTCTGTCTGTCTGTAAAAAATTCCATTTCAAACGGCAGAAATTAATATGTAAGCGCCTAGGGCTATATCTAGATTAGGCGCAAAAAAATGATCACAATAATAATAATAATAATAATATGTCGTACACGGAATTCTTACTAAACCCCTTACCAGTGAAATGTTTGCACTGAGTTAGCACTTCTGTTGATGAAAAAAAAAAACCGATTATTTATCTTTTGATGTTACGACGATACTTTTAAACCTATAAGCTTACGGCATTTATTTGTTTTGGGGTTTGCTTGTGTGTGTGTGTGTGCCAGTGTGTGTGTGTGTATGTGTGTGTGTGTGCACGCTCTTGATTGTCACTGAAGTTGTCTGCTATCGTTCGTGTATGTTGTCAGTCACTGACAAACGCATTGATGATTACTACGAGCACATTTCCATTTAACGACGGTGAGCTTGTGGTGCCACACAGGTCTGACAAACTCATCAACTTTCACTGTGACTTGCCTAAAGTCTTTCGACGATGTAAACATGCATTTTACAGCTTCTGTATCTTCATAATTACCTCTGCACTGATATGCACATGTAGGCCTACATACATCTTTACTCCTACCAAGACGGCACTCCACCGAGTTTTGCACCGGTGGGCCTATAGCATCAGCGGCTATAAAGATGTCCGAGAAAAATCATCAATTTTCGTCGACAATTTTCCTGGGCTGTTTTAAAGGGAATTCAAGGTAGATTCGTGTTGAGAACCCGTTGCAGACTAGGTATCGAAACGACCGAAGGGCTGAATAAAAAAATAAAAAGCGGGGTCGGAGCACTTACTTGTTAGAGGTGGATACTTTTTATTTTTTAACAGCCGGGTTTTGTTTGGGGTGGTGGTGGTATTTTATTGTATGACCTACGTGGATGCGGCACACCATAACACAAGAAGAGAGACATAAACAAATGCACCTATTCACAGAGATGCACATATGCACAGCCGGAGAAGCGGCACGCACACACACACATGCACATACACACACACACACACACACACACACTCTCTCTCTCTCTCTCTCAGTCTCTCTCTCTCACACATATACCGTTTATCTTGAACAATCAACAGTGCTTCCTCTCGAATATTAAAGCTCATGATATATGATATTCATAACTTGTATATATAATATGAACCCAAGGAAATGCAAGAAATTAATCACCTGTTCGGTGAGTACAAAATGATTGATTAATAGCACAAGTCAAGATTCTGTCCAGAGAAAGTGTTCAGTAACAGTACAGCAAACATTAAAAGAAAAAAATCAATGAAGACATGCTTTTGTTTGCTCCCGAAGCAGCTGCTGTTTGTCTCTCGTGAAATGTTAGGGTGAAAAGCACACAAACCGGTGTAAAGTTACTGATATCTTGTTTTAATGTTTTCGGTGTGTGTTTGTGGTTGCTAGCGGGTTATTCAGTGTGTGTGTGTGTGTGTGTGTGTGTGTGTGTGTGTGTGTGCATTGGTGTGTCATGTGGGTTTTTTTTGTTATCAAGTTTTTTAAGGTGGAGGGGGCGAGGGTAGGGGGTCGGGGTCGTTTGAACCGATGAGACGTTACGGGCAGGGGCTTTCATGAATGTCATCGTATGGCTTCAGTCCAAAAAGGTTCATAACAACACACACACACACAAACACACACATAACACAAGTAGCCGCCATCAGCCTACCGCTTCAACTCCCCTCGGGCCCACCCCACCTCGGGCCCACCCCACCACCACCAATCTCACCCGGCCCGGTATCCTTCAAAACTCATTAAAGCCAAAAACACTATCCTTCCTGGTGTTGTTTCCAGTCATCTCAGATTCACTGCCGGACCAATCGACAACAAATCAAGCTGCGCGTACTCGCAGTGCAAAAAAGCAATCCCAACAGCTGCAACAGCAAACACAAGACACTGCAAAAACCTGACTAACCTGCCAGAACGACTACATCCACAGCACATTGCTCAGGATTTTATACCGCCTACACCGTTACACCGTTAAACCGGCGGGGCGGTAGAAATCTGGCGGCGCCGATCTTTTAAAGAGGCTGTTCATGTCTTGACCAACTATCTATTTATTTGCAGGTGACTTGTCATTCAGTGGAGGGGACGCACAACAATGCTGGAACAACTGTACTGAAAAAAAACCCTGACGATCCACGTTTCACTGTCTCAGCCACAGAAATCCACAAGTATTGATTGACAGTGAACTCAGGAGTTTTAGGGCTACCCTAAAAGAATAAAAGAAATAAAGTCCGGTGAAGTGTAATTAAAACATTCAATTAATCTGTCGGCCTAACAGTCTGGAAGTGTAGCGTCTATCGGTTGGTTTAACTTAGTGAGCCAGTGAAAATAAAGCCCCCCCCCCCCCCTCCCAACAACAAAAAAACAAAAACAAAAACAAACATGGGACCTAGATTAGACATGGGACACTGGTGGAAAAAAATACACAGTGTCAAAGTAGCTATTGTCAATCAATCAATCAATCAATGAGTCTTATATCGCGCATATTCCGTGGGTACAGTTCTAGGCGCTCTGCAGTGATGCCGTGTGAGATGAAATTTTATACGGCCAGTAGATTGCAGCCATGTCGGCGCATAATTATTTACCTTTCACGGCCTTATTCCAAGTCACACGGGTATGGTAGACAATTATTAACTGTGCCTAAGCAATTTTGCCAGGAAAGACCCTTTTGTCAATCGTGGGATCTTTAACGTGCACACCCAATGTAGTATACACGGGGGGTGGTTCGGACACCGAAGAGAGTCTGCACACAAAGTTGACTCTGTGAAATAAATTTCCGCCGAACCTGGGATCGAACTCGCGCTGACAGCGGCCAACTGAATACAAATCCAGCGCGCTACCAACTGAGCTATATCCCCGCCATTGTTTGCCTATGGCATATGTAGCTGGTTGGAAAATCGATGGAATAAGATAATAAACTGATGATTGGGTTGATAATGATGTGAGGGCTCACTGTACTATCATTGTGGACACACAAAGACATACAAGTTTTTCTCTCCATCCAGTCCACAACAGAGGAGATAACATCAGCAAAAAGTACTTTGACTGACATGGTCGTCTTTGTTCCTGTCTGTCTTCCCAGCTCCACTTCGCTAAGCCAACTGTCTTTGACAGAAGACAGCTGGGTGACCATAGCCACAGTTCATTATTGTTTTTGTGTACTCTTCAAAGACCAATAGGCTAATCTAATAGTGAATTTTTGGTTGTGTCTATGATAAAGCGTACAAACAACTAACTTCTTTGCCATTTGATTACTGTTCTCAGTATGCAATGCGTGATGTTGGTCTTCAGCGCTCTAAGTGCGATGTGTTAAAAAGCAGAGCTTGGAGTCAAGGAAGCCTAAAGGTGTTCTGATGCCCGTTTTGGGCAGTATTGCTACATCTTTACCCAGTCATTGTGCAAAATCTCAACTACATCCCGTAACAGAGTGAGTTAAATGAGACAAAGATGTGAAAGTCTCAATGCTCTCACACACACACACACACACACACCGGCACGGTTGGCCTAGTGGTAAGGCGTCCGCCCCGTGATCGGGAGGTCGTGGGTTCGAACCCAGGCCGGGTCATACCTAAAACTTTAAAATTGGCAATCTAGTGGCTGCTCCGCCTGGCGTTTGGCATTATGGGGTTAGTGCTAGGACTGGTTGGTCCGGTGTCAGAATAATGTGACTGGGCGAGACATGAAGCCTCTGTTGCGACTTCTGTCTTGTGTGTGGCGCACGTTATATGTCAAAGCAGCACCGCCCTGATATGGCCCTTCGTGGTCGGCTGGGCGTTAAGCAAACAAACAAACAAACAAACACACACACACACGGAGAAATCCATCACAATGACACCAGTGATTTTGAAGACACATATTCTCTCCCCCTCTCAAAGCCCACCCCTGGCACACACAAACACTCACACACACGTATTTTTCCATGTACTTTTTATTCATCACTCACGCACTCATCATAACCATCCAAAATACTGTCAATAAATTCCTATGTACAGATCATCTTCACAATGTTATTCACAAAAAATAAATATCCACATATGTTTCACTACATGTATGGGTAAACATAACACATTGTAGTTCTATAAAGCAGCTCTTCATTCAAGTCTAAATGTATAGCAAAATGAAAGCCACTAAATGAGTCCACTAAACACTAGCAGCTTTCTACGAAAGTGACTGTGAAAACATATATGAAATAAGTATTCTGAGGTGATCTAAAAAACTTGAAAAAATGTAAAAACAATCAGGAAACCAATTCTTAATTCAGTAATTCCAGATTTCTAAATGGGAACTTTCATCCCTACTGATGGACACTGAAAATAAAAATACTACAATGAATTGTGTAGTCACATCATATCACACAATTCTGTTACAGACATGTTTTAATAATACGAATGACATGAACTTGTTGCTTATTTTACTGCACAAATCTCATGAAAGTATTATACCCACTCAGATTCTTAGTGATTTTGCTGAAAACAAAAGTACAATTTTGTGAGCAAATATACCAGAAAAATGGTACAGCTCTTCTCTTTTGCCTTTTGAAAAATAAATGAGGAGTGGGGGAGAAGGGTGATCAACAAGAGAAAATGATGATCTTTAGACATGGATCCAAATGCAAAGACAATGAACTAGCAAGCTGGAGAATGAATGGGAAGAGGATGGGAGGTGAGGGTTGGAGGGGGGGGTGAGGAAGAGGAAGGGGAAGGGGCGAGATATGGGGGAAAGAAAACCGTCTCTCAGATCACGATGACTGCTGGTTACTATCGGAGGCGGGTGGATGTGGCACTGCTTGACCAGCAGAGGGTGTTTTGACGTCAGAACCAGTTCCCGTTGTTCTCATATACCACACCCTCATTCGGTCACCAAACGCCTGAGACATAAATAGCAACATTTTATCATGCAGTCTACAAAAGCAAAAGCAATGAAATGCAAATTGGCAGTCATTAAAATAAAACCAATTGTGTCAAGGTTACTCTAATCCTATTCTGCATATACCATCAGAAAAAGACCCACAAATCTTTCCATTTTCAGAGCACGTTCACGTCATCGTTTATAAGCAGTTTGGAATAGACGATGTTGAGAAATAACTCTGTAGGGTTTCCATGGGTTGGGATAGAGTGAATACTATTGATTTTATCCCCGAGTACGCTAGTACTAGGGCTCAGCAGACTTTAATTGTGTGTCTGTCTGTCTTTCTCCACTTAACAGCTTATTGCTGGGAAACTACTGGGCGCAGTTCGTTCAAAAGTTGATACACTAACTTGATAATAGGTCCGATTGATCGTATTAAAACTTCATAATGTTACCTGGGACCTAAATGCGAAATAAACCACAAAAACGACTTGGCCGTAGGAGGAGTTCACACCGGCGGGGCAACACGCAGCCATTGACCTGATAGAACAGTCGAACGCGTCACACAAAAATACGTCATGACAAAGTTACACGCAAAGCGAAAGAGACTTTGACGTCATTTACTTTTGTTCGGAATTTTCCGTCTGTTCCTAGCTTGTCAGTGAAGACCTGACGTGAGTAAGCTTACCCAAAACGTCTTTGTTCTCTATTCTCATTGCAGCTGTGAAATAATCAGTCTTGTGTCTCGGTCGTGTAGGTACAGAGTTTGCTTCTGCAATCATTGTGTTCGTGTTGATGACGGCTTCATAAGACAAAATAATAAGCGAATCTATCGCGAGGAAGACGTTTATGTACAAATCACCGAACCCAACCCATTTTTTGTGTGCATTTTTCTGAAGAATAAACTGCATGTGGTTAATTTCATCCGTTTAATGCTTGTCGAAACATATCTGATCACAGATGAGGTCGCAGTTTGTAGGTTGAATCTATGAATCGGCCAGAGATAGATCTGCATTTCTGGTCAGAAACCAACATTCACACCACAGACATTCCAAACATTTATATTTATTGAGCAAGCCAGTCCGAAGAGTACTCAGGTCCAGCGCGAGCGTTTTTTATTGAGACAAACTTTCCCACATAGCATTATAGGCAAAACACTAGCGCAGGACGTGTCTAAAACACGTGGACAAGGAACATGTTTGGAAAGTTTGCCTCAATAAAAGCAAGAATACTCACTCTTTCACAACCCATACAAACCCGACAGAGTTATTTCCGGAATTAATCTAAGAAACAACCAGCTGAATTTACAGTCACGCTGCACCCATGTCTTCATAGCAACAGTTTGCATCAAGATCAGTGTCCGTTTTAAAAGGTCTGGCAAAGTCTTTGAATAATACTCGTGATACAGAACACTTTTCTCAGCATCAAGTTACTTACTTACTGCCCGTTATGCCGGTTGCCATGTAGGGCAGCAGCATCAAGTCACACTGAACGCAAAGTATAGACAGCTGCATAGCAGGCTGATGATACACATAATATTCAAGACTGATGAAATGGAAGAAGAAGAAAGAAAGAAAGAGCCGTGTAACTGACCGTGAAAGAATCCAGTGCAGGTCGGACATCCAGCAAGGTAAACTGGTAGTTTCTCTTGTCAACTTTCCCACCATCGTAGTAGTCGATGATGTAGCGCACCTCCTGTCCATTGCGATCAATGATCCAGTCGTGGCGATCAAATGGCAGCTCATACCTGCAACAAAGTTAGAAGTACTATTTTGTATTGAAAATCTGAAATGATTCAAAAGTTACATACACAGAGAGAGGGAAAAAAGTGTGACTTAAAGATTAGGATGACATGCACACCACTTTGTGTAACACTTGTTAACTATTATTTTGATAAGGTGTACATAGGTAAACAACAAAAAAAGATAATAGCAGATCACTAAATAACTTGCTCAAACTTTCCTGCACACAAATGTGTGCTCTGACAATGCTTACCAATAAATCTGCTGCTGTTATTGATTGTTAGGAACACCTCCGCAAGGCAAGTTTGAACAAGTTTAACCACAATTGTTTTCAGAATGCATTTCTGGTAAAAAATAAAATAATAAAAAAAACACCAACGGTACCAACTGTACAAATGTGTTTTTCATGTCCGGGCACTTGTGCATGAGCGCACTTATGTGAAACATGTACACATGCCTTGATGAGCAGGTGTGTTACTGGTAGTGATCTGCACTACATTCAAAGCCAGGTTGCAACTGTGCCATTTGATTTAACAGATGTCTTCAAGTATTATGTCCTGTAATCATCTGATTTTAAAGCATTGATGCTGTGCAGGTATTGTGTTCTAAAATCCTTTGATTTTCCATATCTGTTTATAAGTATTTCTCCAACGTGTTTGCTGGATCAGCTTATTGGAAAGAGAAGACCTAACACATGCTAATAATTCAGTGCTAAATAATTGCTTTAGAAAATTCTAGCTTGTGCATGTGCTTTCCCTGGGGATATTCATTCACACTTTTATGTGCCAAAGTGCCACTCCAAACTAAATGACCTTTCAATCAAATCAATCAATATGAGGCTTATATCGCGCGTATTCCGTGGGTACAGTTCTAAGCGCAGGGATTTATTTTTTATTTTTTTATGCAATTTATATCGCGCACATATTCAAGGCGCAGGGATTTAAGTTTATGCCGTGTGAGATGGAATTTTTTTTACACAATACATCACGCATTCACATCGGCCAGCAGATCGCACCCATTTCGGCGCATATCCTACTTTTCACGGCCTATTATTCCAAGTCACACGGGTATTTTGGTGGACATTTTTATCTATGCCTATACAATTTTGCCATGAAAGACCCTTTTGTCAATCGTGGGATCTTTAACGTGCACACCCCAATGTAGTGTACACGGAGGGACCTCAGTTTTTCGTCTCATCCGAAAGACTAGCACTTGAACCCACCACCAAGGTTAGGAAAGGGGGGAGAAAATTGCTAACGCCCTGACCCAGGGTCGAACTCGCAACCTCTCGCAAGTGCGTTACCACTCGGCCACCCAGTCCTTTTGCAATGCACTACAGCACCCCGGAACCAAGCATAAATAAAGAATGGTTGGTGACCGCCGTTCCATTAAATGTCCCTTGCTTAGCAGAGCACAGTAAAATCAATACAATCCACCCAGGCTGTTGGAATCGGTAGTATTGTTTGAATACTTTTTTTAAAGAATGCCGGAATGGTATCTCAGTATGTTGCATATTGATCGTGCAGCCTGAATCAACAATGAAATCAAAACTGTATTCAAACTCAAACAACAGAATTTTTTTCACCCGAGGAAGAAATGATAGCAATCAATACCGTAGAACACACAAAAATCAATAGTTCTGCAAACGCTTTGGTGAACTATTCATAATCCTGTGTGTTCAGGATCATGATCTAAGGGAGGCAACACTCTCCAACCACAATTAGCCAAAGGACTTCACCTGAATTTGAGGATTAATCCCCCCAAAATACCAGATGTCTACCAAAATACAGACCTCCTACTGAGTGCTGCAAACGAATTTTAATAACATGACTTCAACAAACTACAGCTGAATGAATCCATGAATGGCAATGAACAACAACTACCAAGGCTTGACGTGAAATGCATTCTCAACTCACCCAAGCCAGTTTCGAATGCGAGCCCTTGGAGAGTAGTCCTGAGCCTTGCCCCCAAACCTCTTCAGCTTGGGCAGTTCACCTCCTTCTCTGCAGGAAAAAATCCTCATGCACTTCATTTTAAAACGAATAAGAAACAAGTCACGTAAGGCGAAAATACAATATTTAGTCAAGTAGCTGTCGAACTCACAGAATGAAACTGAACGCAATGCCATTTTTCAGCAAGACCGTATACTCGTAGCATCGTCAGTCCACCGCTCATGGCAAAGGCAGTGAAATTGACAAGAAGAGCGGGGTAGTAGTTGCGCTAAGAAGGATAGCACGCTTTTCTGTACCTCTCTTTGTTTTAACTTTCTGAGCGTGTTTTTAATCCAAACATATCATATCTATATGTTTTTGGAATCAGGAACCGACAAGGAATAAGATGAAAGTGTTTTTAAATTGATTTCGACAATTTAATTTTGATAATAATTTTTATATATTTAATTTTCAGAGCTTGTTTTTAATCCGAATATAACATATTTATATGTTTTTGGAATCAGCAAATGATGGAGAATAAGATAAACGTAAATTTGGATCGTTTTATAAATTTTTATTTTTTTTTACAATTTTCAGATTTTTAATGACCAAAGTCATTAATTAATTTTTAAGCCACCAAGCTGAAATGCAATACCGAAGTCCGGGCTTCGTCGAAGATTACTTGACCAAAATTTCAACCAATTTGGTTGAAAAATGAGGGCGTGACAGTGCCGCCTCAACTTTCACGAAAAGCCGGATATGACGTCATCAAAGACATTTATCAAAAAAAATGAAAAAAACGTTCGGGGATTTCATACCCAGGAACTCTCATGTCAAATTTCATAAAGATCGGTCCAGTAGTTTAGTCTGAATCGCTCTACACACACACACACACACACAGACAGACAGACACACACACACACGCACATACACCACGACCCTCGTTTCGATTCCCCCTCGATGTTAAAATATTTAGTCAAAACTTGACTAAATATAAAAAGAAGAAAGAACAAAAGATGTAATACATGGTGATAACTCCCTCACACGGTACCACAACTGGCCAATCAACCAATTTAACACTTTCTACCCCACCTATGTTGAACCCCACCTATGTTGACCAAGTTATTTTTAGCCGAGACCAGCTTCGCTGCAGCAGGTCACTCAGAATTGTAGTAACTCTGTTGTAACTGTGTATCAACATGCTGGAATGCAGGCGTTAAAGAAACTTTTACATTACACTCATTCCCACGGCTGTCAGATTAAATCCCAGAAGAAAGTTGCTCCCACTCTCAACAGACATGCTTGACAGACAAAGTGATAAGTATAAATAGATAGTCAGGTCAATACCCCCCCCCCCCCCCCCCCCCACTAACAAAAATGACAGGTATAGTAAGACAGTCAGGTCTACTCCCCTCTCACCCCCTCCGACTCTTCGCTCAGAACACAGAGAGAGAAAATGCTAGACAGAGAGACAGAGAGAGTGAGAAACAGAGTGAAAGAGAGAGAGAGAGATGACAAACTGTGAAGAAAGCTAACCCCTCACAATGACATGGTCTCTCCACTTACTCTGCATGAAGAGCCTCCCACTTGAGAATCTCCTGCCACGCCTGTTCATTGTTGGCATTATGAATTCTGATGATGTGGTCCATGTCATTGGGATTCACATCTTCTTCCTTCCATCGCCAACCTGGTTATCACATTCAAAAAAATATTGTTTGTCTACTGAATAAGTTTGGAATGATTACTTTGTGTCATACAAAATCACAAGCCTTACAAAATCTGAACAACCAAAATCTGAAATCAAAACATTAAGTGAACATGTGGTGTCCAACAAAAATACAGACTGTGTCTGTTTCTAGCGACTGTCTACAGTTGTGATTGAGAAAGGGGCAGGATAAATTATCAAAGAACCAAAAATAAATTTTATCGAAATCATCTATCAGGCCCTGGACTTGAGAACTAGCAACCACAAAAAATGGACAAGCACAATGATAAAGAACATAGCCTTGTATATGGCAGACCACTTAGATAATGTTCTATTGTACTATAGCTCCCACTCATAAGGATTAACAAATAAGAAGTGAGAATTAGATCACTCAGAAAAATAAACAATAGACCAAGGCCAAGGGACAGTGGAAGGTGCATGAATGTTTCCTCCAGCGACTGGCTTTAACATTACAGATACATGAACCAGAGTTATAAACACAATGTACCTTTGCGCAGCATGGCATTCCAAAACATTTGTTGTGAAGGGTAGACCCAGTTCTCATCAACACCAGACTTTGGGATGGTAGACTTCTCTCGCTCTGTGGGCAGCGCGAATGGCTGATCTGGAGCAGGCCGCTGGTTGGGTGCTGGCATCTGCATGCAAAACATTATAATTATGAGATGTACTCTGCAGTACAGATAGACATGCATTCATGCACAAGCATGAATAGCTAACTCTGATGTGTATGTTATGCAGTGTGCACTCAATATGATACCCTTTTCCTTTGAAGCCACGCTTCGCTGCCTATTGCTTGTTGATCACTGACAGTTTTTGGAAAAGATGTGTGTTTTCCTAAACTCACGCGACCTTAAGCCAAACCCACATGACCTCAATCAAAACACATTTTCAGAAATCATTGCCGCAACGAATTGTGAACTCCGATGAGAATATTTTCAAAAGAAAAGGGTATCATATTGTGTACACACTGCATACCATACATATCATCGTTAGTTATTCGTCCCGATTGCAGGTTAAAGACGATCGGCAGCATGGTACTTGCTTCGCCTCATTTTGAAAAGCTTGTATCAGTATAACTAAAAGAGGCTCTTAGTCTACCACACCGCTTCAAAATCCTGGCAGAGTTATTTCCAAGCATCGTATATTGACAAAATTCACCAAGTAACACCAACCATGTTGTCTGTGTTGAAAGCCTCCTGGCCTGTACCCTGCCTCATGGGACATTCGCTGATGATGGTGGTACTACCACTAGTGGGTGCAGCTGCTGTCTTCTGGTGCATGGGGCATTCTGAAGGTGGCTGTGGTGCAGCATTCTGCTGGTGCATAGGGCAACTGCTGGGCGGTTGCGCTGAGGTTGCTGCAGACGCTGCTGCAGTGGTGTTTGCTGCTCCCATCCTACTTTGAAAAATCACAGAAAGATGCTTAAAGTGTTCATTATTTTGTATTCTGGAATGGCATCAGTGCAAAATTAATTATTGAGAATGACAGTACCCATCTATTTAAGGTCAGTAACACAAAATCAACATTAATTTAACAGTTTAATACTGACCATGTTTACATAAGGCCAAAAAACAAAAAAAGTCTGTTTACAGTATCCCGACCGACCCTATTTTTTCGCGCGACCCTAGACTTTTTTTTGGCATTTGGGAAAAAGGGGGGAAAAATAAAAAAATAAAAAGATTTTTTTGTAAAAAAGTCTGTTTTTTGGCAAAATAACCTACAAATTGTCATTTGTTGGTTTGTGCAGTGCAGTTGTTCTCCTCTTTATCTGTTCTATCGTCTTTCTTCTTCTTTTTTGTGTGTGTACTTTTGTGTTTTTGTGCCTGAAGAAGACCCTTAGGTCGAAAACTCGCTGTTATTCGTTCCGTGTTCGTCATTTTAACGTGAGTACATTGCTCTTTCGTCTCTTTATTGTTCCCTCTCACGTGCAGTCGCCATTGTTTAATACTGAAAAATCTGGGGTTTTTTAGAAAAAAAAAATCCAGACCTACCGACCCTATTTCTTTTGCCTATGTTACCATAAACAGACTTTTTTTTTTTTTGGGGGGGGGGGGGGGGGGGGGGCCTAACATGATGTTGAGAATCTCTGATGAGATTCATAACGGATATAATGGCCTACTGCACGACTGACAATGACATGCTTCATATGAATTAATGATATGATATGATATGATATGTTGACAGACTGGTACTTAGGCTGTTGAGCCTTTGTCTGATCTTTTGATCAGTTGCTATCCTAGCCTAACTTTGGGCTAGGTATTCAATAACCACTTGTCCACACTTTCTTTCAGACAATAGATCTACAAAGGGTAAAAAGTCGCTAATTCTCTGTATTTTGAATCATCTTTGGTCACTTCTCTTGTAAGTTCAATTCCTGACGAGCTAACATTAACAATAACAACATAAATAGTTTGACTGTTTCATAACTTTCGATGTCAACTTCAGCAATGAAAACATTGGTGGCTAAAGAACAAAATAAAATATATACAGGCTTACTGTGTGCAGATTAATTATTAATATAATCTCTTTACAGCATTTGCGAATTTTAGTTTCACAACAGGCCAATTCTAATGTTTCTGATACCCTTCAAATAGTGTGAAGGGCTCGAAAAGTCTGGAAATTAAATAACGGACACATAAATCCACCAGAAAAATGTTCGTAAAGGCATCAAAATACGGGATCAAATGATGTCTTTTCTAATATCAGTTGTAATCTCCTGAATTTGTTACCTTTTCTCTGTGATGATATCAAGTAATGAGTTGGAACAGAGCAGCAATTTAGTAAACAAATCCCTCCTTCGCCTTTCTTGTGCGGATCTCCTCGTGTGTTTCGTTCCCCTTCACCCTTGACCTTAAAGTTCCGGTTGCGTAGTTTTTCAGTTTGGTAACTTCACGCCAAAGAGCACACGCATAAAGAAGGGACGTCATTCTACATAATGGCTATTGAGCGCAAAGTTAGAATCCGGGGCAGAGTTGGAATAATCGGGATTTCCCAAAACCTCATTTGATTTCCCACAAAGCGCCGCATTTCCGGAAACGAGCTGCCTCGTTCTAGAAATTTTTTTTTTTTTTTTTTTTTTTTTTCCCCCACTCTTTGGAATCTGCAACCCTCCACAATGTGACATAATGGTCAGCCTAAATGAACGTGGTCACAATATGGAAGAAGAAGAAGAAGAAATGGCAACCCTTCGACTGGCACAAAAAAGTATACCCTTTTCACAGGTCATGAATAAGGTATATGAAAAAGCAAGGTCTTATACAGGGGAAGTCTTGAATTGGGGGTGTGGGGGTACACTGTGTAACAATTCTCTCAGTGACACTCAGCGCCATTCTGATAAGCATCGCTCCACGGCTATTGCCAGTTCAGTGTCTCTCTGTCCGGACGCTACAGTCATACGCGAATCTATCAAAAAAAGAATACAGAGTTATCTCCCATATGTTTTTCGCGAGCACTGATCTAAATTTGAGATCAGTGTTCGCGAGACGTAAATGCCGGATTGCAGATTGGCCGACTTCGACAGTGATCTCCGTTCTGTTCTTCACAGTTATGATAAAGACATAGTTCTAAGGTCAAAACAAGTCGAAATTTTGGGACTGCTGCTAGAAGGAGACCGTAATATATGGTTTCATCACTGTCAACTGGTTACAGAAAAAAACGTCTGCTCCAGTGAGCGCCGAAACCAAACGGTTGATTATCACGTGACACTTTTGCCATATTTAGAGTTGTTTGCACAGTAAATACAGCCGCAAAAAATAGCTTGCTTGAAACTGTCTTACATATCAATTCCTTTGTAATTTAAAAATTACAAAACACCATGAAAAATCATTATCGACGATCGCGAATCTGCTTATATCAATAACTAGATGAATACCCGCTTCGCCGGGTACGGCTGCGCCGGGAAGAAGTCGAGCCGAATACCCGGCTGCGCCGGGGACCCGGCTATGCCGGGTGTACGCCGGCTTTGCCGGCGCACCGCACGGAGGAAGGGAGATAAACGCGGCTGAAAACACTGGAGAAAATAAGGAAGAGTTACTGGGAATGGATCCAGAGAAAAACCAAAATCGGTTCAGCGCTGCGCGCTGAGAGCACGTGTTGAAATATCTCATCGACCAGGTTGTGTCCGGGGTGAACCTTAATATGGCCACCAAATTTGAAAGAGATCCATTGAGAACTTTGGCCGTGCATCGCGGACACACACACACACACACACACACACACACACACAGAGACACAAGTCGTATATATATAGAGATTACAAAAAGTTCTAAATATGTTAAAAAAAAAATCGGCTTCCTTGCCTGACAAGGAAACTCAAGGCATCCTGTCAGGGAGAGAATGAGCCGAACTCATTTTGACCTGACTTCAGGATGACTCAGCGCATGCAGCTAGCTAGTTGCTGCTGTCTCGATCTATTTTGAACACAATGATTTTTTTTTCCAGAGTACTGTAGTGTTAGTTTGTTACAGCAGGCTGAAATCATCTTTAATTTGAATCAACATTTTGCAACAATCAATCACATCAACTGATATAGCGCACAGACGTTTCAAGAGCCTAGATTACCATGCAGTGTCAAGAGCCTACTCAGTAACGGGACGTAATGCTGTCTCTGCAGTCCAGAGAGACTGTGTGAGTGTTGGGCGCAAAGTAATAATCCGGGGCAGAGTTGGAATAATCGGGATTTCCCGAAACCTCATTTGATTTCCAACAAAGCGCCGCATTTCCGGAAACGAGCTGCCTCGTTCTAGAAATGGCAACCCTTCGACTGGCACAAAAAAGTATACCTTTTCACAGGTCATGAATAAGGTGTGTATGAAAAAGCAAGGTCTTATACAGGGCCCGGGAAGTCTTGAATTGGGGGGGGGGTACACTGTGTAACAATTCTCTCAGTGACACTCAGCGCATGCAGCTAGCTAGTTGCTGCTGTCTCGATCTATTTTGAACACAATGATTTTTTTTCTCAGAGTAGAGTGTTAGTTTGTTACTACCGTAAAATCCCTAGCAAACGCCCAGTATCTAGCAAACGCCCACCCCCCACTTTGGGCCAAAAGTTGTGCAGAGGGGTCACTACCTAGCAAACGCCCACCCCGGTTTTTTGGGTGTTTTTTTCGGGAGAGAAACGGGCACATTCCACCTCGCGTCCTACCCCAGTTGAGAGTACCAGACAATGTGCGTTTGTATGCATCCACAAATGGATGGATGACGAGGAACACCACCCTGACCTGGATTCAGCGTGTTCTTAGGCCAGCAGATGAGCGTCGCCTCCTACTTCTGGGCTGCTACAGAGCTCACAAGACCCAGGAAGTCAGAGAAGCGGTTGCCGCACAGCAAGTTGACTTGGTCTTTGTGCCTGCAGGCAGCACAGCTTTAGCCCAGCCAGTCGATGTCGGTTTTGCCAAACCTTATAAAGATGGCATCAGAGACTGCTTGGTTGAATGGACTGGGAAAAGCAAGACCACCGACAGCTGCTGGCAACCTCAAGCAGCCTGGAAGTCAAGACGTCATCAACTGGGTCAGCAGGGCGTGGGAGAACATACGACCTGAAACGATCATTACGTCCTTTCTCAGGTGCGCAATTTCAAACGCCATGGACGGTTCCCAAGATGATGAAATACTTGAGTGGTTTCCAGATGAAATCGGCGCTATCCTGCCCGCAATCACGGCAATGGAGATGCTCCAGAAGAAGCTGAGAGTGGAGACGACAGTGAGGGGCGGGGACTGATGTAGCTCAGTCGGTAGCGCGCTGGATTTGTATCCAGTTGGCCGCTGTCAGCGTGAGTTCGTCCCCACGTTCGGCGAGAGATTTATTTCTCAGAGTCAACTTTGTGTGTAGACTCTCCTCGGTGTCCGAACACCCCCGTGTGTACACGCAAGCACAAGACCAAGTGCGCACGAAAAAATCCTGTAATCCATGTCAGAGTTCGGTGGGTTATAGAAACACGAAAATACCCAGCATGCTTCCTCCGAAAACGCCGTATGGCTGCCTAAATGGCGGGGGAAAAAAACGGTCATACACGTAAAAATTCCACTCGTGCAAAAAACACGAGTGTACGTGGGAGTTTGAGCCCACGAACGCAGAAGAAGAAGAGACGACAGTGAAGACGATGATGTTGACTTGGAAGGACTAGAATGAGCCACGGATCATCAACCCGACCAGATCTCCAAACAAGAGAAGAAACTGTGTTTGTGCTGACGTTATTCTGAGAATTTAAAGAATCAAGGTCACTTGTGTTCTTCTTTTTTTCTATCCCAGATCGTTGATCTTAATTTGTGTAAACAAACGGTGTGTTTATTTTTCATTAAAATTGCACAAATCACATGGTTGTATCACCTTTTTTTTTATCACTTTTTTTTCTCGTGAAAATGTGATGACACTTTATCTTGCAAAGGGGTGTATACCTAGCAAACGCCCACCCCCTACTTTTACCCGAAATCTGTGCGGAGGGGGGGTGGGCGTTTGCTATGGATTATACGGTACTGGCTGAAATCATCTTTAATTTGAATCAACATTTTGCAACAATCAATCACATCAATATAGCGCACAGACTTGCACATCACGTTTCAAGAGCCTAGATTACCATGCAGTGACAAGATAGGCTCAGTAAAGGGACGTAATGCTGTCTCTGCAGCCCATAGAGACTGTGTGAGTTTAATATATAATCAGTTAAGACCGTGAGTAAAAAATTATTACAATCGATAGTTACCAGTGAAAAGTAATATCGGAACACTCTTGTTGTGTTTTTGTTGTTGTAAAATGTAAGATCTGAAACGTTAAAAATTACGTAAAATTGGTGCGTTTTGGTCGAGTGGGATGGGTCGTGGAATTGTGTTTGTTACAGCCCGCCGAAGTTATCAAAAGTGTTTTTGCTTTTTGTAATTCGGTTGGTTTGGTGCGTTATACAATGCATCTGTTTTTTTAAGGGCTAAGCATTGATCACTTTAAAATACAAGGATCATCATAGGCCATCATGACTTGTGTCATTTTACATCGCATTCTAAGAAAGAGCAGAATTCAACAGCTCACTATGCGCGCGGTACATTTCTAGAATCGCGTAGCGCAAAGTTGGAATTCCTACAATGGCGGCCATTGTTGGAATTCCAACTTCTTCTTCTTCTGCGTTCGATGTTGTTGGAATTCCAACAAAGCGCAGGTCATTTCCGGAAAAGCACCAATGACGAGATGGGTCGCAACACGAGTTTAATATATAATTATAATCTGAGTAAAAAATTATTACAATCGATAGTTACCTGTGAAAAGTTATATCGGAACACTCTTGTTGTGTTTTTGTTGTTGTAAAATGTAAGATCTGAAACGTTAAAAATTACGTAAAATTGGTGCGTTTTGGTCGAGTGGGATGGGTCGTTCAACTGTGTTGTTACAGCCCGCCGAAGTTATCAAAAGTGTTTTTGCTTTTTGTAATTCGGTTGGTTTGGTGCGTTATACAATGCATCTGCTTTTTCAAGACTAAGCATTGATCACTTTAAAACACAAGGATCATCATATGCCATCATGACTTGAATCATTTTACATCGCATTCTAAGAAAGAGCAGAATTCTCACTATGCGCGCGGTACATTTCTAGAATCGCGTAGCGCAAAGTTGGAATTCCTACAATGGCGGCCATTGTTGGAATTCCAACAAAGCGCAGGTCATTTCCGAAAAGCGCCGATGACGAGATGGGTCGCAACAATGGCTTTTCAATTCAAGACTTCCCCTGTATAAGTCCTTGCTTTTTCATATACCTTATTCATGACCTGTGAAAAGGGTATACTTTTGTGTGCCAGTCGAATGGTTGCCATTTCTAGAACGAGGCAGCTCGTTTCCAGAAATGCGGCGCTTTGTTGGAAATCAAATGAGGTTTCGGGAAATCCCGATTATTCCAACTCTGCCCCGGATTCTTACTTTGCGCCCAACAATGGCTGTGCGAATGTGTCGGCTGCTACGAGCAAAAGTTGCAAAGAACGCAAGTTTTTATCCACCTAGAATAAGTTTCTGCACCAAGTCAGACGACTGGCCAGTTGTTAAGATTCAAGATGTCGAAAGATTTATCGAAGATTGTATGACGAAAGTTGGCACGCGGTCTGCACATGCCAAGAGTTTGGCAAGCAATTTGGTTGCAGCTGATCATAGGGGACATTACAGCCATGGGTTGAACAGATTAGGTTTGTTCTAGATAAGACATTTTTGTGCTGCTTTGTGGTGGTGGTGGTTGGGTGTGTGTGTGTGTGTGTGTGGTTGTTGCTGCTGATTTTGGCGTTCTTGCTTTGAGTGCTGCTATGAGGTAAGAGAGAGAGAGAGTCTCAGAGAGAGAGAGAGAGAGATGCTCTTTGAGGCAGGTTAGAGGGGGGAGGGGGGGGGGGGGAAATCAAATACCCAAAACTGTAGAAAGTAATGTAGAGTGAGGTCCACAACAGTTTTCATTTTTTGACAATGGCAAACACAGATTCATAAGGAAATGATAAAAATCCTTTGATTTTTGCACACATGGACACATCCTGAGAGAGAGAGACTGACTGACTATTAGGGTTTAACGTCCTCTTAGACCAACTGGTCTATATTGGGACAGGTATTGGTACGCTGAAGATATGGTGTGATACTTTGATTCGAACAAGCCCGCTGTGGCTGTCTTCTTCGACACACCAGCATTGGGTTTGTCTCGTCAAAGTATCGAAATACGATCATGATAATCAGAGACGAGAGATGATGTATGCGTGTCGTTGTGTTTTCCAAGCCCTGAGACTTTCGCTGTGAACGTGGGATCTTTTTCGTGCGCATGTGTGCACACGGGGGTGTTCGGACACCGAAGAGAGTCTGCACAAAGTTGACTCCGAGAAATAAATCTCTCGCCGAACGTGGGGATCGAACCCACGCTGATAGCGACCAACTGGCTACAAAGCCAGCGCGCTACCAACTGAGCTACGTCCCCGCCCGTGAGAGAGAGAGAGAGAGAGGGAGAGCTGTGGCATTTAATCTGCAAGATGACTTGTTCAACATCACAGAGTTTTTGTTGAGAATGTTTTTTTTAGCCGTAAATTGTCTGTTGCATGATCCTCCTTTATTCCAGACATGTATGTCCATGACATATCTTCGAGAATAACAGTGAGTGACTGTGAACCCAAGATTCTCAGTGAACGTGCAGCAACAGCTCATGTTGATGGGTGCAACCTGTTGGGACCAGTGGTGGGAGACTTCAGCATGCAGCTGGCTATCAGCAAAGCAAAAACTGCTGGTGTTGGACTTGTGACTGCAAAAAGTAAGTACTTAGATACGGGTGGTTATGCAAATAGTAAAAGAAAGGCAGGGGAACACATTTTTAATGTGTGTAAAAAACATAATGTTTAGTGAAGGATATTGCCTATTTTATTTTATGCATAGGTCATTTATATGTGGACTGGGTGGCCGAGTGGTAACGCACTTGCGCTCGGAAGCGAGAGGTTGCGAGTTCGACCCTGGGTCAGGGCGTTAGCAATTTTCTCCCCCCTTTCCTAACCTTGGTGGTGGGTTCAAGTGCTGGTCTTTCGGATGAGACAAAAAATCGAGGTCCCTTCGTGTACACTACATTGGGGTGTGCACGTTAAAGATCCCACGATTGACAAAAGGGTCTTTCCTGGCAAAATTGTATAGGCATAGATAAAAATGTCCACCTAAATACCCGTGTGACTTGGAATAATAGGCCGTGAAAAGTAGGATATGCGCCGAAATGGCTGCGATCTGCTGGCCGATGTGAATGCGTGATGTATTGTGTAAAAAAAATTCCATCTCACACGGCATTGAATATGTGCGCGATATAAATTGCATTAAAAAAAAACTTTAAAAAAAAATGTACCCATGGAATACGCGCGATGTATTGATTGATTGATTTATAAAATGCTGCTATACATCATGAGGAGAGATAGACAAATTGTCAGACAGACAACTTTTTAGATTGTTCAGTTATGTTGTAGCTGGGGAAAAGCCATACTCGTTTACAAGATGATCTACTCGGGGTGGAAGGTACTTTTAACTTGGCTTTTTCCAATTTCATTTTGTTGATACAGTGGAACTCCCTATTTATGACGAAGATAAATTCAAGGTTCTGTTTTCATATTGTGTTTTCTGTTGTTCCAGATTCCAACCATTACGGAATAGCAGGATGGTACGCTATGCAAGCTAGTGAACAGGGTTTGCTGGTGAGAAGAAAACTTTGTAAAACTTAGCCTTGAGCTGGTCTAGTTAATAAAACTGAGTTTATCATGTATATATATGTTTACCATTAAAATATGCAGTGCTGAGGCATTCATATGGTTTTGGGGTACAAAACAAATTATAAAAATAAACCGAATGTCGATTTGTGATTTTTGTTGCAGGGGATGTCAATGACAAACACTTCACCACTGTCAGTACCAACTCGAGGGCAGAAGGTGAGTCAAAAGAATCTCACTAGTGAGCATCAATTTGTGTACAGATAGTTCTTCTTCTTCTGCGTTCGTGGGCTGAAACTCCCACGTACACTCGTGTTTTTTTGCACGAGTGGAATTTTACGTGTATGACCGTTTTTTACCCCGCCATTTAGGCAGCCATACGCCGTTTTCGGAGGAAGCATGCTGGGTATTTTCGTGTTTCTATAACCCACCGAACTCTGACATGGATTACAGGATCTTTTTCGTGCGCACTTGGTCTTGTGCTTGTGTGTACACACGGGGGTGTTCGGACACCGAGGAGAGTCTGCACACAAAGTTGACTCTGAGAAATAAATCTCTCGCCGAACGTGGGGACGAACTCACGCTGACAGCGGCCAACTGGATACAAATCCAGCGCGCTACCGACTGAGCTACATCCCCGCCCCGTGTACAGATAGTAAGGCAGGTTCTTTTTTCCCAAACCTATTTGTTGACGTTGGATGCTACAGTGGTACCTGTGATGATAGGACAACCTTGGGACCTGTCAAAAGTGTCCCTACAAAGCAGGTGTCCTTTCATGACAAGTATATTTGGTCAAGATAATAGACAAGGTGACAACAAACGGTGTCCTTCAGCAGGTACAGCTGTACTCCTTTGTACAGCAATGAGCGCTTCTGGGGTGATAGTGCGAGACAATTCATGTGATCTTGCCGCGAGGTTCCGCCTGTTTCCAGCCGAGAGAAAGAAGGGGCATAACCTCACCAGAACCGCCCATTGCAAGGTGAAGGAACGTATGATAATGATAAGTTTGTGCACATCAAAACTTTGAAGGCCAGCCCACTGAGTCAAGTTTGTTGAACTTTGTTTTAGTCATAAAATGTCAGGACTCCAGACAGGTAATTTTTCACATTTAAGACAACTTTTCACCAATATTTCAGCCAACATTGGGAACTAACCCCATCAGTCTAGCAGCACCAGCAAAACCAGGAGATGACTTTGTCCTGGACATGGCAACCACCACTGTAGCTCTTGGCAAGGTGAGTGCACATTTCTTTCAACTCAAGAATTCAGTGAAATGGCTTTGAAATTCTTTAAATCTTCGGAACTCAGATGTGTCCTTGCTTTACAGATTATTGCTCTATCAGTTAAAGTGTCAAAGCTGTAGCAACAGTGTTGAAAGTGTTAAAATTAGTTGAATATGGTGTTGATCTATGTCTGTGTCAATTAGTGTTTGCAGTTGATCTTTACCTTTTTGTTGAAGGGGATAGAGTGGAGGGGGGGGGGGGGGGAGATTTTGTATAACAGTATTTTTTCTTTTGACCAGCTGAGGAAAAAATGGCATTGATCAGTGATTTACTAACAACACACAAAAAGGAATAATAAAAAATAAACAAAAAATAAACAGTTGTACCTGCGATCAAAGGATACCAATGGGATCAACAAAAATGGCCCCATCATTGCAGGTGTCTTCTTACTACAGGTACATTAAGGTAAAGTTAATAGACAAAGGGACAACAGAAGATGTTCTCTCCTGACAGGTGTGAGGAGCCTCATGTTGCAGGTACATGTACCACTGTAGATAAATGAATGGAGAAATTAAAAGCAAGTGAGAGTGCAGGAAATGATACTTGTTTTCTTTATTACTGCTGATGTTCATTAACATTTATCACTGATATCAGCATATTATTTTCAGATTGAACTACATGATAGGAAACAGATTCCCATTCCAAACAGCTGGGGAGTGGATGAGCAGGGAAAGGTAAGAACTTCTTCTTCTGTGTTCATGGGCTGAAACTCCCACGTGTAGGTTTTTACGTGTATGGCCGTTTTTACCCCCGTATGCAACTGAGGGGAAAAAAAAAAAATTCTTGCAAAAACTTCTATTTTTCGTCCAGCACTTCCTAAGATTGCATTCTGTCAACAACAACAAACGATGACGGCGAAAAACTCGTCGACTTCGATGGTGGAAAAGCATGAAAGTGGCCATTCTGTTCGCTTAAATCGGTGACTAATTCATTTAGACGACCTTGAGAGCACGTCTAAATTATGTTGCCAGTTTCGGCGGTACATGCGTGTAGACGCCACTCGTGCAGATACTGTGTAACTGGCGGTAGGCGGCACACACTGTTTACATGCCGCCTAAACGTTTACACGCCATCCATGCATAACTCCCCAGGGCGTGTTCGACTGTATTTTTTGTAGTTTTTTGAAATTTTTATTATATTATTATTATTATTATTATGAACATTTGTGCGCCTAATCTAAATATAGCCCTAGGCGCTTACAAAATATAAAATACATAGTGAACATTATACGAAACACAAATCGACACATTATATGCTTCTTGTGGCTGTCAATGTCTGGATAAATTTGTTTCTTCTTCTTCTTCTTGTCGATCACTGGATAAATTTGTTTTATACATTCATTCTTTTTCAGGAAAGCAATGATCCCAAGGTTGTCATAGATAAAGGAGGACTCATGCCCTTGGGAGGTTCTGAAATGACAGGTATAAATGTCACACTAAAAATGTGTGTGTGCGTTTGTGTGTGTGTGTGTGTGTGTGTATGCATGTGCATGTGCATATATATGTGTGTTTGTGCATGTGTGTATAAGGTTAGAGAGGTGCATGGGTGCGACTCAAAAACTGGATGAAAACAACAGAAACCATTTTTGGTAAATTCTTCATCAATATTTTGTCAGCCTATCGCTGACCTCTTCAGGATGGTATAGACCATATTTATATTCAGAAGTTATGGTAATATCAAGCTACTGACTGCAAAATGCGCTCTGTGATACTTCATTCCTTACGCGGACAGTTCCCGATGGAAGAACATGGCAAATATAAATAAGATTATCTTGCACAGGTGGATACAAAGGATACGGGCTGGCGATGCTGGTGGAGATACTGTGTGGGATCATGGCTGACGCTGACTACGGCCCCAACATCCGCAAGTGGAGAAACACTGACAGGATAGCAAATCTGGTATGCCATACATCTTCTTCTTCTTCTTCTTCGTTCATGGGCTGAAACTCCCACGTTCACTCATGTTTTTGCACGAGTGGGTTTTTACGTGTTTGATCAAAGGAAAAATAGGACCGTGGTACATGAGTCAATATTGAGAGATGTTTTTAATTAACCAAAAGCGTCCCTAGAGTTGAGGTGTCCTTTTATGTCAGGTATAGTGGTGTGAAGTTGTGGTCAGCAAGCTGTGTTCTTTATTTACAGGTGTCCTCTTTTTAGAGGGGTCTCAGGAAAATTACTGGTGCCCCTGGTTGCCTTGTGTAGCTTGTTCACGGAAGAGAAAATTACAAGATTGCAAAATTTAATTTTGCAGTACATGTACTATGTAGTCTGTTGTGATGTTTATTTTTACTTTTTTGGTTCCCTTAACGTAAAACTTACATTGTAAATTTAGTTGCATCTGTGAACATTTTGGGATTTAGACTGATTACAACAAGAAGAAGAAGACTGATGACTTGCATGATATCAAGTTACATGTAATGTGGATGTTAGAAATGACATTTCATCAAAAAGTATAGTGCGCTCATGTGCAGGATTGATACAGTGACCTTAAAAAAAAAGAAAAAAAAAGGAGAAACATGTTTTGTAATGCTCATTTTAGCATTACTTATTTGATCAACAATGTGCATCAATTATTTGTTGGTAAACATGTCCATCTTCAGTTGTACACTTTTTGAAATCATTGTTTGTGTTTTAGGGACAGTGCTTCCTGGCCATCGATCCAGAGTCCTTTGCTCCTGGCTTCAGGGACAGAATGGCTGACTTGATGCACACCTGTCGAACTCTGCCACCAGTATGAGATGATTATTTTAAATTATCAATAGACACCTTTTCCACATTGAAGCTTTTGTACATGATTTTGCTTTTTTTTGGTGTGCATCCCAATTCACATTCAGAAGAGCTTTGCTCAACTTAAAGTGTTGCTGTTCATGTTGGGGTTGGTGATGTTGTGGTGGTTAAGGATTAAAAAATAAATATATATACACACACAACAAATCATAGTGAACGTTTCTTGCATGAAAAGGAGACATTGAGTTTTCTTTCTTTTAAATAGTGGAAGTTCTTAAAAAAAACGCCTCTGTGCTTGAAACAGTGCAAGAAGATATCAAATAACCAAAGGGAAGTAATCGCTCTTAATGCATACGACATGTGTAATAGAGTAAGCGAGAGTTGTACGGAACCTTTTCTCCTGGCACCTGAGAGAATAACAAGCATTGAAATGAACAAGCGACTTTCATCCTCAAAAAAGGATGATCACCGCAAGCTCATATGCTCATCATTCTCCAAGGCACGTACACAGTCATATACAAGAATCCTTTTTTGAGGATGAAAGTCGCTTGTTCATTTCAATGCTTGTTATTCTCTCAGGTGCCAGGAGAAAAGGTTCCGTACAACTCTCGCTTACTCTATTACACATGTCGTATGCATTAAGAGCGATTACTTCCCTTTGGTTATTTGATATCTTAACATCGCTCTGCCTCATTCCGTTTGAAATTCTAACTGATACTTTCGAGGCGACCCAGTAACAATGTGTGTGTTTGTTCTGTTCAAAACCAGTCTTGATCTAAGGACTAAGTCCGGTCGAGAATAAAAGCTGGTTCTTGTATATGACTGTGTACGTAGGTGTTAGTTGGAGTGCCTTGGAGAATGATGAGCATATGAGCTTGCGGTGATCATCCTTTTTGACTCACATGCGAAGCAAAAGTGAGTCTATGTACTCACCCGAGTCGTCCGTCCGTCCGTCCGTCCGTCCGGACGTCCGGACGTCCGGAAAACTTTAACGTTGGATATTTCTTGGACACTATTCAGTCTATCAGTACCAAATTTGGCAAGATGGTGTATGATGACAAGGCCCCAAAAAACATACATAGCATCTTGACCTTGCTTCAAGGTCAAGGTCGCAGGGGCCATAAATGTTGCCTAAAAAACAGCTATTTTTCACATTTTTCCCATTTTCTCTGAAGTTTTTGAGATTGAATACCTCACCTATATATGATATATAGGGCAAAGTAAGCCCCATCTTTTGATACCAGTTTGGTTTACCTTGCTTCAAGGTCAAGGTCACAGGAGCTCTTCAAAGTTGGATTGTATACATATTTTGAAGTGACCTTGACTCTGAACTATGGAAGATAACTGTTTCAAACTTAAAAATTATGTGGGGCACATGTTATGCTTTCATCATGAGACACATTTGGTCACATATGATCATGGTCAAGGTCACTTTGACCCTTATGAAATGTGACCAAAATAAGGTAGTGAACCACTAAAAGTGACCATATCTCATGGTAGAAAGAGCCAATAAGCACCATTGTACTTCCTATGTCTTGAATTAACAGCTTTGTGTTGCATGACCTTGGATGACCTTGACCTTGGGTCAAGGTCACATGTATTTTGGTAGGAAAAATGTGTAAAGCAGTTCTTAGTGTATGATGTCATTGCTGTCAAGGTCAAGCATGTGAGTCGTATGGGCTTTGCCCTTCTTGTTTGAGGATGAAAGTCGCTTGTTCATTTCAATGCTTGTTATTCTCTCAGGTGCCAGGAGAAAAGGTTCCGTACAACTCTCGCTTACTCTATTACACATGTCGTATGCATTAAGAGCGATTACTTCCCTTTGGTTATTTGATATCTTAACATCGCTCTGCCTCATTCCGTTTGAAATTCTAAGTGCAAGAATGTATGGCTGTATGAAAACAAATCTAAAATGTTTAACGATTCACAGTAAACATAACTCTGTTCAAATCAGAAGCCATTACACATACACAAGAAATTGGGTCTAATTTGTAGCACAAAGAGTTTTTCAGGTGTTGTTGAAAGAAGAATTGTGTGTTGTGATTTTTGTGTGTGTAATTGTTTCTCTCCATGCCCCAAGAGTGCCAATGATATTCATTAAACCTTCAAACCTTTAAACCTGCAGAGTGTTTATTTTTAGGCGCCAGGAGAAGAGTCCGTGCTGGTGGCTGGTGATCCGGAGAGACAGCATATGGAACTGTGCCGGAGAAAGAGCGGGATACCCTATCACCCAAATCAGATACAGTTTGGAGTAAGTTCTGACATCTTTTTCTGCCTTTTTGCAATGTACGTGTCCTACAATTCAGATTTTATTTGAAATTAGAGGATTTTGAAAGAGTTTTGCAGGCAAAATTGAATATTGTTACAAACACAGAAGAGATTCACCCCCCCCCCCTTCGACACACACACACACACACACAAAAGATCAAAATAAGACAATGGTGACAACAAAATTGAAGTGGGGTTTCTGTGGGTATGCGTGCATATTTTCAAGTGGATGAGAAGATTCATCATAAATGTCAACTTTTTGTTAAAATTCACAAACAGAAGTTTGAACCTTGACAATAATTCTGATTTTGTCTTTCTTTCAGAAACAACTGGCAGAACAGCTTGAAGTCACACCAATGAAGGCACTGTGATCAGTTCCCTCTGCTTTCCGAGCATTAATCAGCATTGTTTAGTACAACATATATGCAGTTGATTGCAGATGAATATGGAAATCTTGACCAGCAGATAGCTTGGTGTTTAAATTTGATAGGTTTTGCTATTTGAGACAATGCAGTGATTTTATACTAATTGTATGAATTAATCAATGATATCTTAAGCTGGTGTTAGTCATTAGCTGATA
Source organism: Littorina saxatilis (assembly GCF_037325665.1). NCBI lineage: Eukaryota > Metazoa > Mollusca > Gastropoda > Littorinimorpha > Littorinidae > Littorina > Littorina saxatilis. The sequence continues at coordinate 37,916,822 of NC_090249.1, read as the reverse complement.
GCTTGGGGTATAGATGTGATAGGTTTTGCTATTTGAGACATCAGTGATTTCATGCTGATTGTGTGAATTTATTTTGAATATTTTTAAGCTAGTTTTAGTCATTAAGGATGTTGCACTTGTTCGAAAACCACAGCAAGTAGTTTGAACTGTTAGATGTTAGTCATGATAGGCTATAACATGGCAAAACCATCACCTTTTTCAGGCATGGGAATTCCAAAATAGAAAAAACTCTGAAAATAGGCCGAGGTCCAGGGGCCGCCTAGGCCCTGGTGGGGCACATGGGCAGAGTCCCGTTGGGAGGACCAGGGGGGCAAAGCCCCCCGGAAGGAAAACAAATTTTAGCATTTTAGACCAATATTTTGATAGTTCTCGTGTAAGCAAATAATGAATTAAGAGACAATAGTATACATATAATTTAATTTACCTTTTTTTTGCCGCGGACAATTTTTTATTTTTGCTGAAACGTAATTTATTTCGCGGACAATTCCCATGCCTGCGTTTTATCTCTAGATAAAGAAACATCAAGGAAACAATGTGTATGATTATGCTCTTGATCACGTATTTTAGACATCTACTCACGTAGCCATCATCAATGATTTAAAGTGACAGTAATCATTTAGAGTGATTCATTTTTCTTTGCATCTATACTGTTAGTTAGCTTGTATACAGTCATCTGTTTGACAAACTCGGAATGGTGCTCAACTACTAAATTTGAAAACGTGTATACATGTATTACTTTGATTCTTATTGATGTGCTTTATTTTCACCTATTAAACAGAAGAAAGTAAGTATATACTTACGTTTGCTCATATTCTCAAAGACAGAGACTTTTGGGTGCATGTATTTAAAATTGTTCTAGGTGCTGAAATTCATCACCTTTTTGTGTGTGTATCCGAAGGTCAATTTCAGATAATTTACAACTTTTTTGTGGTATTAATAATTCGAAGGTCAAATTCATATAATTTACAACTTTTTTTGTGGTATTAATTATCTGATTTCCACATGGACCGGGTGTCATTCTTGTAATGCAATATTAATTGTACAAATGTTTTTCCTCATTACAATGTGCAGGGCTTTATCACTATCACCATGATTTCAAATCCGGGTCTCAGCAAAGAAAATATCTCAAAGAGTCAACTTTGTGCAGACTCTTTCATGTGTCCAAACACCCTTGTGTGCATGCTTGCGCATGATAAAGATTCCAGGCTCACAGCTTACAAGTCTCAGGGCTTGGAAAACAGGAATACATACATGCAACGAAAAAAACTGGGTAGAACAACTCTGTTACTGCACGCTATCCCTAGGGATAGCAGCCATAAGCAATAAATATACTACATACTAAAAATAGCACGATGCTGGCTTTGACAGAAAGTTTAAAAATTAATATATATACATGATGAATGAATTCTTGATCTCATGTGTATGATGTGTTGAATGTTACTGTAGTATTTGATGAAGGTGAATTTAAATGAAGGTGATTTTTTACTTGATGTAACCTGTGATAATAAATAAGTATAGTGATGTGCATTGTGCACGAGATAAAGATGGAGACAATAAATTTACTTTGGAATGAAAACATGACTTCTCTCTCTCACCTTTTCATACTCAGAATGAGATTTAAGTGTTTGTATGGGGTTTACTTTTCCTTTTTTTAAACGAAATTTGTGTAAGACAATCAAACAAGGAGATTCATAACTAAAATTGCAACTGTGATAACTTTCTTATTTAATACTGTACACAAACGCACAAACTACTAGACATAGCAAAGGTGAATGAAACAGCTGTAACGATAGAGTAACTGTAATGAAGAGAAAAAAAAACAAAAAAACTGTCCATCATATGAAAAAAAAAAAAAAAAAAAATACTGTACAGACAAAATGGCAACAGTGAAGCTGAACAACAAATTTAACAAATGATATGTAGCAATACAATTTTCTGCATAAAACTTATGCATATTACAGCACTATATACAGCACTACTTTGTTTGTTTGTTTGCTTAACGCCCAGCTGACCACGAAGGGCCATATCAGGGCGGTGCTGCTTTGACATATAACATGCGCCACACACAAGACAGAAGTCGCAGCACAGGCTTCATGTCTCACCCAGTCACATTATTCTGACACCGGACCAACCAGTCCTAGCACTAACCCCATAATGCCAGTCGCCAGGCAGAGCAGCCACTAGGTTGCCAATTTTAAAGTCTTAGGTATGACCCGGCCGGGGTTCGAACCCACGACCTCCTGATCACGGGGCGGATGCCTTACCACTAGGCCAACCGTGCCGGTATACAGCACTACTGCATGACATGTTTTAACCATCAAAGTAACACACACTCACACACAGATAAAGCCATCACTCACAGAGAGAGAACATATAAGCATTGACAGTTGTGTATGCAACAGTCACGCACACACACACGCATCCAGACGGAACAACAGCACCGTATGAATACACAGAAGCCTCAGCAATGGCACTCTACTTCATACTTTGTTTATCCCAAAATCAAACTTGTATGTCCCTGGTTCCTGAGTGAAACTTTCATTCAGGAGTACGTTTGGAATGCTTGAAAATAAGACTTCACTCACAGTAGCTTAGCGTACTGTACATGTACAAAAACAACCACATTTCTGTGTAAAATGGAGGGCTACACAATGCTGATCTTGTTCACACTTCTTTCCATTAACAGGCACAATACGCAAAATCCACACACAACAAGTGACAACATTCCTTCATACAAGAGTTTAGGTGAGAACACAGTCCACACAAACAGATGATAGCGCATAAGAGTGACGAGAATTGTGTAGACGGCTAGAGGCAAGGCACGGTTCAGAAGAGCCAAGCTGCAAAGCTCTGAATATGTGTCGGACAACCTGCAACACATATGAAATATTCTGTTAGAACTGAGCAGAGTGACAGACACACATGTTCACCAACACACATGTACCCACAAAACACACATGTACCCACAAAACACACACACGTACCCACATACACACGTACCCACACACACATGTACCCACATACACTAACACACACATACACTAACAACCACACACATACATACATACATACACACACACACACACACACACACACACACACACACACACACACACACACACACACACACACACACACACACACACACACTAGGCAACTACAGTGACCATCAAGAAAACTGATGTGTGCAGTTCTGTGTGAATGCCTGTCTGCAACAAATGCATTATTAGTGTCTTTAGTCTAAATGGAGCATGTTGCGAATAGCAGCTAATATCAATATGTCATACCATTTCTGGGTATGGCAGGATGGTGCAGCAACACTGATGTACTTGCAGAGAGTGAAGAGCCAGAAGAAGACGCCAGCATAGGTGGACATGGTCATCTGAAGGCCTATGATCACTGGCTGGTAGTCGTACAGTGCTGTCAGTCCTGCTGAAACGTCCACTGTGCTTAGGCTATTGGAGTTGCCCTGCACACATGATAGCTTTGAATGAGATGAGAGGTCCTAGGGAGTGAAAGTACAGTCGAACCTGCCTTGGTGACTGCCTCTTGATAAAAACCACCTGCCCATTGCGACCACCCAAAACGATCCCCATCAAGTGACTGCCTCTTGATAAAAACCACCTGCCCATTGCGACCACCCAAAACGATCCCCATCAAGTGACTGCCTCTTGATAATAACCACCTGCCCATTGCGACCACCCAAAACGATCCCCATCAAGTGACTGCCTCTTGATAACAAGAAGAGCAAACGCTCGATCGAGTCACTTTCGCAGTTCTGAATATTATATGAGGCATCAGATGGACAGGAAGAAATTGCTATTCACAACACAATGAGTCACGTTCACATAAAATTTGAGCCCGGTCACTTTTCCGAGAAAAGCCCAACGTTAAGTTGTGTGTTGCCGAACAGAAAAGGCTAGTTATCTCCCTTGTTTTTCTGATAACGTTCGTAAAAGGCTACAGATGTAAATACTTTGATGTAAAGAATAATCCTACAAAGTTTCAATCACATCCGATGAACTTTGTCAAAGATATAAAATGTCTAATTTTTCCTTTGACGCTGACCTGTGACCTTGAAAAAGGTCAAAGGTCAACGAAACCATCGTTAAAGTGTAGAGGTCATTGGAGGTCACGACTAAACAAAATATGAGCCCGATCGCTTTGATAGTTTCCGAGAAAAGTCCAACGTTAAGGTGGTGTCTACGGACGGCCGGTCGGCCGGACGGCCGGCCGGACAGACTAACACTGACCGATTACATAGAGTCACTTTTTCTCAAGTGACTCAAAAACCACCTGCCCATTGCGACCACCCAAAACGATCCCCATCAAGTTTTCCCCTACATAATTCCCCTTGCCATAACAACCACCTGTTTATAAAGACCATTTTTGGGTGGTCCTTATGGACAGCTTCGACTGTATTTACTACCGATCTTACATTTTTAAAGTACAAGTACCAGCTACTGGTCACACATTTTAGCTGTTCTTCCCCGTGTGCTTGATAGGTTCAAGGAACACTTTATCCAAATACGATACAACGTCACTGAACATACAAATTTACAAAAGGTATACATTTTGAACTATCCTCTGGCAAAACTTGTGATCAGATGTCTGCATAGAAATTGAAGCTAAACATTTACATTGGCATTGGGAAGACAAATGTCTGCAGTGAAATCAGGTGCATAAGTGAAAAACCACACCAAAGTGACTGTGAATGTCATGGAATCAAAAAACAAGAATTGTATGGTATTGGAACATTTAATTATTGACAAAACAAAACGTTACATTTACAGTAAGTCGACCCAGTGGTCTTTACTGTTTTGGGATTTTTGCAAAGCATGGGATTCACATTGCCACTCATAGAAAAAAGAATAGTTACAAACTTTGCACAGTGCACAAAAAGAAAGAAAGATTTACCTGAAAGTAAAAAGAAGCCTGACCCATCATCAGACAGTAAAGCACCAGGCACTGAGGAGACAGCTTCACAAACGGCAACACAAAGTGACAAGTTAACATCTCCACCATGGACACCATCGCCACTTGCACAACGTTGTGAGGACGAAGCAGCAGACACATCACCGACAACCACGCCACCTGGACTCCTTCCCACAAACCTTTGTGTCTGTCTACAATCTGATTGGCTGGATGACTCAAATCTTGTTGATCCTTGCTTGAAATGGTTGACTGAGAATCACTTCTGATACAATCTGTATAGAAGTTGTCAGTGCGTTTTTGAGGAGCTGGAAAGTTGTCTGTGGTGTTGGTGGGTGAGTACTTGAGACTGCAGACCAGAAGTCCTGCGATGAAGAAATAGGCAATCCTGGCTTCCAGCACTCCTCTGAAACACAAGAACATAATGAAGGTACTGTATACAATATGGGTGTGTGCTTTCAATGGAGAGACTCCTTAGATCATTGTGTTTCTGCAGCATTTTGGTGAAAGTGAACAAACTTGAAGATGCACTTTCACTCGCACACACTTATGCTTGTATGCAGGGACACACACACACACGCACACACGCACGCATGCATGCACGCACGCACGCACACACACACACACACACACACACACACAGTAGGACAGAAAGATAGAGGCAGACACTGAGACAGATATAAACAGGTAGATGGGCACGCAGACAGACAGATGGACAGTCATAGAGACTCACACACAGTGACACTCCAAACTCACTGTGAGGAAACAAAATCTGTTATGATGGACGGCAGAATTAGAGCACCAGAGGTTGCCTTGGACAGGTAGGTGGATATAAGCATTCCAGCAAACGTTAGTCGGCCAATGATCCCTGGCAAAGTCCGAAGGCGAGTGGTCCATAGGCACAGCAGGGACAATAAGACTATCACAGATAGATAGCTCTTGTTTTCTGGCCTGCAGTACACACATAATCAAATTTAAATTGAAACCACTTCGCAAATGAACTGAAAGTAAAACTTCTTTACCCCTATTTTAATCAAATGTTACAGCTTCGATGTGGTGACCATTTTTCCAATACAAGAAAATATTCACAGAAAGTTTGATTTGATCTCATGGATAATCACAACTGTCACAGTAATTATTTGTACTGGGGAAGTTTACTTGCTTTTGCTTGTCTACAATGTTTTTGGTTTGGTTTCTCTCATCAATGATTCAGCTAAACCAGCCTCATTATGCACAGTTTCAATAAACTTCTTTCGCACTGATAGCTTTCCTTTAGAGAGTACTTTGATCTGCCATGATCAAGCAGCAGTTTTACCTGTAATCTTAACGACTACAAAAAGTGCATATTCCTCACCTTACAAGCCAGTCTCCAACATCCGGAACATCCAACCACTTGTTTCCAGTTTGGTTCCAGCGTCGCAGGATTCGGATCAAGAACAGAATCCCAACCAAACTCGCTACCATCTTCACACACTCTTCTGCACTCATCTGCTTTGAACGTTCCACAGGTGTGTTTACTACTTGTGACATATCACCTTCTTCATTCCTGATCTTGCTTCTAATTTTTGTAAAGTTATTGTCTGAAGAAGAAACCTGAAATCTGTCGGAGGTTCGTTCCGTGCGATTTTCCGCTGAAGCGCCTGCGCACTCTGTTGACCTTGGCTGACCTAATCGAGTCATGAGGATGGAGAGGGGGTGGAGGAGGAGGAGGGTGTGGAGGGAGGAGGAGAAAAAGTACCAGGTCTGATGTTCCTCCTCCACAAAACTGCTGGAGAGGAGGGAGAGAGAGTGGAAAACGGTGCATCCCACCAGACCCACCTCCAGCATGGTCATAGGCTTTCTGTCACCCTGCAGCAGAGTAAGCCAAACAAGGCAAGTCAGACATAATACAGTGGAACCCCCCTTTTAAGACCTCCAAAAATCTGGTCTTAAAAAGGAGGATGTCTAAAAACAGGGGTTATGAACAAAAAGACTGAAAACGCAAGGTCTTAAAATGGGGGAAGTTTTAAAATTGGAGGGTCTTAAAGGGGGTTCCATTGTACTTACATCATTATTTAGATACAGTGAAAACTGTCAAATACGGTCACTGGACTTAGCGGACACTCGCAGAATATGGACAGTCAGTCTCGGCACGGACTGCTTTACACTGTAAAACACCTGTACGTTACGGCCACCTCGGCATTACGGACGCGGACACGTATTTTGGGTCCATAATAAGTCATATACCGTACTTTCCGGGTGACAAGGCGCTTCGTTATCTAAGACGCACCCCCTTCTTTTTAAAATAAATTGTAATCCAGTCACACATTGGACGCAGGGGGCCGATATGGCACACCAAAATGACCCAGTTTTTGCCATGAGAGGTGGTTCCCCTGTCATATCTGAGAGAGGAAACACTTCCTGCATCGGGGTCAGTGACCGGTCAGTGACCGAGTTTAACAGAGTGGAAATCTGTGTGTGCGGCCAGATCAAAGGCAGGGCAGTACCTAGTAGCTGAAACATGCATTATCACAAGTTTTTAAACTTGTTTTACAACAGTCAATATTAAATGTTTCTCTATTTAATCTAAACAGCTTCTGTTTTTCTTATAAATGTACATGTACATGTGCAGTACTCTCTCTCTCTCTCTCTCAACTTGACGTTGTCGCGTTTACTTGCACCTGTCTAATAAGGACACCTGCAGAATAAGGACACTTTTGTCTGGTCCCAAGGGTGTCCTTATTTGACAGGTTTTACTGTAGTAGATAGTGGTGATATTCTAAATTAACCCTGTGAAACTTTGGGACAAATGAATGAATTGATTGCAAAATGGCTGGATTACTCTTATAGTAACTGACATAACTTGCACATGGCGTATGCCTTAAAAGTCTGTATGTTCTGTCATACTGGAGCTTGACCGAAAAAGCGACTCACTCAAATGAAGTAATTCAATCTTGCTTCAGCCTTAAAGTTCCAAAACATATACAGACATAGTTTTGTAGGAATTAGTAACACCCACTGTGCCTCAAACACAGAAGGCTTCACTGTTTCTCCACACAGGCGTTTCAACTACATGTAATGATTTGATGATGGCATGCTAAGAACTGAGCCAAAATATTCAAAAGACTGCATGTTACATCTCTACTCTCTCTTGATTCAACAACTTTTTGTTATCCCCTTTCCTACCCTACAGTCAGACAGTCATCGACAGACAGAGGCTCAGACAGACGCTCAGATAGACAGACTGACAGAAGAAAGACCAACAGCTATAACATACCTTAAAGGCATTCCTCACCACCAAGGACCCAAGCAAGCCACCCAGGACACAGTTGATAATGAGAATTCCAAACACAGCCAGCTGCACAGCAAGACTGGTTATTGATGTACTGCACATGATGTCGCTGCTGTGCTGACTTGTACAGAGGGTCACATGACTCAAGATGGCCACCATGAGTAGAAGAATCACCCAAACCCATCCAGTTGTAAGATGAATAATGGCTGGATCTTCCTTGTTTATGTATGCCAGACTTTGAATTAGCAAGTTCTGTAAAAGAAAAATGCAGAGCTTAAATTCACAGACAGAAGATCTGGAATTATAACCAAAACAACATTTAGGAAAAAATCTTAGTTTTTACATGAATTACAATTACAATAACAATAACAATATCAGCACTTTATTGTCCATTACAATATTACATACAAATGGAAAATTTACTTCACTGACTGACATAACTTACACATGGCGTATGCCTAAAATGTCTGATGTTCTATCAATCAATCAATCAATCAATCAATATGAGGCTTATATCGCGCATATTCCGTGGGTACAGTTCTAAGCGCAGGGATTTATTTATTTATTTTTATTTTTTATATTTTTTTATGCGATTTATTTATGCCGTGTGAGATGGAATTTTTTTTACACAATACATCACGCATTCACATCGGCCAGCAGATCGCAGCCATTTCGGCGCATATCCTACTTTTCACGGCTTATTATTCCAAGTCACACGGGTATTTTGGTGGACATTTTTATTTATGCCTATACAATTTTGCCAGGAAAGACCCTTTTGTCAATCGTGGGATCTTTAACGTGCACACCCCAATGTAGTGTACACGAAGGGACCTCGGTTTTTCGTATCATCCGAAAGACTAGCACTTGAACCCACCACCTAGGTTTAGGAAAGGGGGGAGAAAATTGCTAACGCCCTGACCCAGGGTCGAACTCGCAACCTCTCGCTTCCGAGCGCAAGTGCGTTACCACTCGGCCACCCATACTGGATCTTGACCGAATAACGCTTTAGATTACATGAAGCTGCCAACTGCAATGAACAACCAGTACAAAACAACCGAAATGACTGAACACATTTTGAGGTACAGCCCTGTAACCTTACAAAGAAAGAAGACCAAAACATATGAACATAATAACTTATGCCAAGCAAATGTGAGAGTGTGTGTGTGTGAGTGCTGCAGGAGAGGGGCGGGGGGCGGGTAAGTGAACAGAGCGAGGGGCTGGAAAGGGGGCATGCATAATAGGAAAAATAAGAAGAATAAGGATGTAGAAGAAAATAACAGCTGGCTGCATTCACAACCCAACTTCCCTCACCATGCAAAGAAAACCAATGGCAACAACAATGCCATACATGTCATAACTGGTGGAAGTCTGACTGATACGATGCGACATTCTCTCCACCGCATCCTGGTATCCCATCAACACCCTGGCGCCCACAGCTTCCCATGATGCAGCAGTGGATGAATTTCGTAATGACATCCACGAAGCATGTACAGCAAGTGCATCTTGATGAAGGACATAAGCTTGATCTGCAACAGCAATTTTCTAGACAATCATGTTCATTCAGAGTACCGACACAGAACAAAATAACAAATAAAGGGCTGAAAAACCCACATCAAAACAGTTGTATAGTATCAACAAAAATCCTGTGATGTGGAATAAAAAATGGCAGTAAATGTAAAACTAGCTTTACGAACTATCAATGTAATTTAAATACACCCCTTCGGAGTTTCGAGTGCGCATGAGCGGCTAGTCACATTTTTGGCGGCAGGAGGCGCTCCGTTGTACCAAACACACTCGAGATCCATTCCGCTTAAATCATGAAACTATTGTGGGACAAAAACCACAGAAATATCAAAGAGATAAGAGCTTACGAGGGAAAACTTGAACGCAATCGGCAATGTACCTCTTCTGAAGACCTCGTGTTTGGTACAATTTGCAATCCCAGCATGCAATGCGCGGATTTTCTCGTGACGCGAGATTTGCTCTCGCCTGAGACTCCGAAAGGGTGTAGTTTATTCATTATTATCAGAAACATCATGTTCACTTTCCTTCCCAGAGTTATGTAAACATGTTGTTGTAAGAACAGAAAAATCTCAAATGCAAATAAAACTATCCATAAGAGCACCTGTACTGGAATTCTTCCTGCGTTCTTTGTTACCCTGTTTAACGTTAACAACCACTTCAACAGCAGGCTGCATTTTACATACCTTCTTCAATATTGTCCACATTTTCCTTGAGAATTTCTGCAATCTGAGCTGCATTCAGTTGCAGGAATCTCACTTTGTCAACCAGAGGTGTACTCTCAGGTAAGGCTGCCACCTCCACTCTCCCCAAGTTGTTTTTTGGCATGGGCAGACCCATCAAAGCTGACAGTGTTGGACACAAGTCTATCTGTTGGAGTCCTCGAGTTCTAGCTACAAATAATCATTGTGAAATACAGTCTTTCAGAAATTCAAAACAGTATTTTACTCATCTAGCAACCATTTTTTGTAATAACAAAAACCCACACATTTTCTATTTTTATTTTCTCATCCTATTGTTCCTTGTACCTAGTGTGTGTCATTTCACAAATAAATTCAGGAAAAGTTTGGTTTTTTTTAAATCAGAGGTAACAGATTGATTCTTTGGTTCAAGAAAAAATACAGAGAGCAGTAAATCTAACAATTGTATCAGGGATGATCATGCACAATTCAAAATCGCAATGATCACTCTGAAGTTCAATACCCAGCTTAAACCATCCTTTCAGTTGTTCAAAATTCAGTAAAAATTGTTAGCATCTTTTGAAGCCAAAAATCTGGTATTCTATCGCATTCTATTTTTCAGTGTTCATCTACATTATCACATTTAACACATGTAACAAAGTAAGCGCAACTGTTTTCACATTTTTCACACACTTTTCTGTTGCTGAAACAGGGCGTGAGGGCTGAGGATGATGATTGGAACGTTTATCTCCCCTGGTGAGGCACCCCCATGACCCCCCTGGTCACTCATGCCGTGGTCACCACAGATCACAAGCACGCTTGGTGGATCACTGTTCTGTGAGAAAAATGTGGAAATCGGATAAAAACAAAATATTCATTGAACAAAAAATATTGTATGCTGACCTTGCTAATTGCTTTATAAGTCTAACACAAATTTCATCTCTGTCTGCTGATGAAATACACCAGTTAACAAGTCAACAAGCCATTTCTTCTTTGTTCATGGGCAGAAACTCCCATGACCACGTACACTCATGTTTTATTTGCACGAGTGGGTTTTTATGTGTATGACTGTTTTTACCCCACCATTTAGGTAGCCATACACCGCTTTCGGAGGAGTCAACAAGCCATGAAAATAAACTATTTTGTACCCAAGATTTCATAGCGGTGTAAATTTGCCTGACAACAGCATCCATCTCGTGGAGTTTGGGGGGAACAAGGTCACTGACTGGACCATACAGGTGTCCAATGTGATCCAGCCCCAGGTAGTGAAGTATCATAACGTCCCAGTCCTCGCTTGACAGCTCCTTGCTCAGGTGTCGTGTTACATTGTTGTCAACCTGAGGGAAAAAGAAAGTATGTGATGCACAGAACAAAGCAAAGATTAATTCATGACTGCAAAGAAGGAAATCAAAGGACGAAGTAGTATTACATACAGACACAAACAGTATCATTAATCTTTATGATTGTAATCAAAATCAATCAAAGGAGTAAGTAATATGAGATACAAATCGACAAACAGTATCATCAACCTTGTTCGTTTTTTTTAAATCGTCAATGAGACAAAACTAAATTTAGACTTCAAGACCAAAACTAAACTGTGACACATGATGTTGCAAAACATATTACTTTATTGTCCCATTGAAGGAAATTCGGGTCGCTTTTTCCCAGTGGAAAGCTAGGATAGGATTACTTTACCTCAGTATAATCTGCAACATAAAATGAAGTAGTTCCATCTGCCCTTTCAAAGTGATCCGGGAAAAGGTTGAGCCATGTGTCATCACCAAAGAAAGTCAATGTTTTGCCTGCTAACACCAGCTGTGTTACCAGGTTATCATCGGTCAGTGCAGGTGAGCCAAAGTTAAGCACCACATCCACAAAACCTGGGATGCTTCCAGATGTGATGGCCTGCAACACAATTTTACTCATAAAGAGTCACATCAAGCACATGTACGTTAGACACAAATGATCTTAATATTTGTTGAACAAATCTACTTTGTCGGAGTGTATACAGACCTATCGATCCTGTATACACTTGGAGTGTAAAGCTTTTGCCAATAGCAAATCACCCACCCACGTCTACTTCTTCGAATTGAGGGAATCCTTATACAGGGCAATTATCCTCACTTGTTGGTGCACCTAAGATCCCTGGAGTGAAAGATAAAGAAGATAGTGTGCCTATGAAAATCAAAACAGGGGTGGGTTTGTAGGCAAGCTACTGCTTTTTGTGATTCGCCCTAGTGCCCAGTTTCAGGCCCTGGGCTGTGGGGCAAGCCTACCACACAGAGCTACCTAGGGTAGCAACTGGGCCCCGGTAAAACAGGACGAACAATATGGAACAAAAGCAATAGATTAATTCTAATACATTTATATTACTACTGATTTCTTATGGGTCTGGAGAGGGGGGAATGTAATGTAGGGGGCGGGGTGGGTGGGTGGGTGGTGAACTTTGACAGGGGGTGCTAATGGTCTAGCTGGTTCCTCTGAGCCATGCAGGCCTCTTTGGGGATGTTATTCCAGCGGCAGATCGCTGACGGAAAGAACAACGTTCTGTGGGAGTCAGTGCGGGGCTGGGGGACCTGTAGTCTGGTAGAGTGCCCCCTGGTGGATCTTGGGACCGGTGTCAGGGTGCCTTCGAGCTGACCTTGACCTTGACCAGTCGATCAACTCATGATTTTATTTTACCCACATACATGCAGCGCAGTATAGCCTACCCACTCTTTTGTGTGCTCATCATGGAAAACTGGGGATGTCGCAATAGTACTCTGGTAAATCCTTTGTGATTACACTGTAAGAAATACTGTTGTAACTTTCTGGCAAAAGGTTGTAAATGGTAGACTATTTTAGTATTTTCATTATGATTATATGGTCTCAAATTCAGATCTCGCCCTTATTTCAGTACCTTTATTCTAGGCAGAGTGACTGTGGGAAGGTGGGTTTTTGCAGCGAAGGAGACACCTCGGCCATCATACAGTAGCCGCTGTGTGAAAGGCATGTCATTTCTCTCTCCGAGCACAAAGTCTGTCCGCAGCGCGTCAATCACCATCAACACTAATCGGCTGTAGCTTGGCTTCGGCACACCATTTCGACCTGAAACTGGTTCAGGTGTAACATCTGTTGGGGAAGTATTGCCACTCAGTCCTTGTTTCACTGGGAAGTAACATTTCAGAAACAAGGAATAGCTGAAAAGTGTAACTGCTAAGCAGTAAATGTTCAACAAACTTCTGCTATGCACTTTCATTTTGTCTTCATGGCCGCGGACATTTTAGGATTGGTATTTAAACGAAACAGGAAACGTTTTATTATGATGATAATAAAACTGCAATATTTTGTATTGGATACCCAATGTACAACGTATTTCTCATGTTTAAAGCATGATGATTACAAAATTAATTCAGTACTAACTAAGAAATTGTGCTTTCTTTAAACTGTGTGGTACGCATTTGGTTCGAGTTTCTAAACAGCGCAGTTTGTGACACCACACTTCCGGCAGCATGGCTTCCAAAAAGTCTCTGATTGAGTCAGATGACGAAGAGGATATCAAGTTAGAAATAAACAGAGACTATGCAAAGAAATATTCCACGTGGAGACAAAACGAGGAACTTCAGAAATGTACGTAAATTATGTTGGTTGGGGTTCTTCTGTCCGATACACAGCAGATCAAAATAAAGAGCAAAGATTGCAAACCTTGAACAAGTTGAAGTTGTAATGTGTCAGCATCAGCATGTGTACACAGCTGAAGTTTACAGTAGCAGAAATTCCAGTCGTGTTCAGCTGTGGTCGCTTTAGAGTTCGTGTATGTGATGGATTGATACATTCACTAATTTTATCGCGTTGGGTCTTCTTATCTCTCACTGTTAGGTTAGAACTTAGAAGTCATGCCCATCAATTTCAGATGAACACAAATCTGACAGGCCAGGAGGTCAAGGAAGAAGAATGTCTTCTTCAATTTTATTTTCCTGCATTATATTTATTGTGTTTACGAAGTGGCGTGGGAACCGGCAAGTCGGTTACTACTTACGGAGCCCCCAGGCTCGAGAACCGGCATGCAGTCTCTGGTATCTCACAAAATATAGACCTTCCTAGTTTTCCCTATCCTGGCAGGTATCAGTTGTTAGCGAACTGTGCTACGGTTTGTGAGGTCGTTGGTTCAAGCCCTACCATCATGTCATTCATGATTTTAAAAAAAATTCTTTTTAATTTCTTTCATTTGTTTCAGTTTTTTCTTCTTAACTGTCCTTTCTTTTTCTCTATTCTTATTTATTCCAAAGCATTTCAGTGATCCAACTGAGATGGCAACAACAAAGCTCACAAGTCAGTGAGTCACTGATTTGGTATTGATCACTGAACAGATTTGTCCGTGAACCAAGCAACGTGAATCACTGGTCGGTGGTCCCAAGGCTAGGGTGAACTGAGCAATCTTAGTTAACAAAATGCAGTGAATAAATTATTTACATGGAAACAAACAAAAAACAACAAATTTGTTTCAGGTATGGCAAAGCATAAATATGTTTTGCATTCATGAGTCACTCCGACCTATGTATCTTACACCCCAGCAAACCGCATTTCTCTCTACGGGTCAGTCGCTCATCAGTGATCGCGCTGTTGCCGAAATACAAGTCTTTCTTAGTCTAAAACTGATCTCCATTAATATTTCTCCAAAAAGCAAAGACCACAGTTCTTTGAATTGAACTTTAGAAGAAAATCTTAAATGAACGACCCATCGGACCTCAACAAATAAAGGTAGCTTGTGGAGAGTGCCGGTCCCCGATACTGGGGGCTCCGTAACTGACTCGCAGGTTCTCCGGCTACGGCCTAGTGTTAAAGGTCACAACCACTGAAGTAGATATTCTCTTTTTTGGCCTAATGCAGGCTTTACTACACAAACAACATGCCTTTAACCTACTCTCTAAAGGAAATGCTTCCCATTTTCCCTTCTTCCTATCCTAATTTTATTATTAAAACTTTTGTTTAATAGTGAAAACGAAGTATGGAGAAGAAATTGACCTGAATGATTCCAGCAGCTCTGAGGAGGATGAGGATGAAGATGCAGAGGTATGTTTTGAAATTAAATTGGGTGTGGTTTTGATTGAACTGAGGAGGGTAGAAATGAACAAGCTATCAGCAAGAAGAGGGATGCAGTTACTTTTTATGGAAAGTGAGGTTTATTTTGTTCAACGTTAAAGTGTTTAGTTACTTGTGTCATGATCTCTTAGACTTCAAGTATAATGGTGTAAGTGCAACTATTAGGTTTGGCAATGAAGTCCATTTTTCATAGTCATAATTATATCTGTAGCAATTATTTAATTTATTTCTCTTTCCATGAAAAAACAAAAACAAAGTAAAAATGAAGAGATTGCTACATTAGAATTCAGGTAGCATTGTGCATTGGAATGGAAAACAACAATATCAATGTTTAAAGAAACAAGAACACGTAAGTTACACTTACAGAAAAACACAAAATATAAAAGAAGATTGAATGTTAACAAAATAACATGTAAATATTTGTATAATAAATGTATTTATTCTGCATTTCATTTCCCCTTTTTGATAAATATATACTTCACTTTAAAATGTTCTGTTAATTTTGTGCTTCAATTTGTTTCAAGGCTCTCACTGGAACTGTGGACAAAAGCTGGTATCGGGTGTTGGCTGCAGTGCGGAGCAACGACCCTCGCATTTATCAGAAGGATGTCAAGTTTTATGACAGTAAGATTTTGCTGTTAAGGATTTTCCATTTTTTTCTTAAATCATGGAACTATGTTTTTTGTTTTATGTTAGCAAATAATGTGGCAAAACAGCCAGAAACGAAACATGTAGTGGTGGGCTGGCAAACATTTTCCCACTTGTTTTCATCAGCTTTACATGCTGAGGAGTAGCGCAGTTTACATGTCATTGCCAAGTAATGCAGTGCAAAGCTAGTCCAGCTTCTTTGTATATTTTCTGAAATTTTATGTTATTTTGCTTTTGTTTTCTTTCTTGGGGTTACAAGTTGAAATTCATTTCATGTGTGTTGTTTCTTTGTATGACATCAGATGTTTGTCTCTGTTCACTCAGGCGACAAGGAGGAAGACAGCAAAGGTGACACATCGGAGGGGCCATCATCAAAGAAGCAGAAAAAGAAAGAGGACAAACCTATGTACATGAAGGACTTTGAAAGAAAACTGATCACAGAAAAGGGAGGGTAAGTATGCTTGTTCTATAAACCTCTGGAAGATGCTCCATATTTATGCTTTATGACTCAAATGAGCTTTTAGTTCTGGAGATGCTATAAGAAATTTCATCAGGCTGAAAGAGAGAGAGAGAAAAAAGAGTGTTCGTGTATGTGCTAACTTTGCGCACATGTATTTTTCATTATTTGTTTAGCAGTTTTGAAGTACCGTATTTTCCGGGTCATAAGGCGCGACTTTTTTCCTCGAGTTTGACCCCTGCGCCTTGTATAACGAAGCGCCTAATCCATGTATGAAATACGAAAAAAATCAAAGAGACCGCCCGAGTACCAGTCAAACCACTTGTGATAATGCATGTTTCAGCTACTAGATACTACCCTGGCCAAGTTTCCTCTCAAGACATCAAAGAGACCGCCCCGTAGGTTAAACTCGGTCACTGACCCTGGTGCAGGAAGTGTTTCCTCTCTCAGATATGACACTCCTCCGAAAACGGCGTATGGCTGCCTAAATGGCGGGGTAAAAAACGGTCATACACGTAAAATTCCACTCGTGCAAAAAACACGAGTGTACATGGGAGTTTCAGCCCACGAACGCAGAAGAAGAAGAAGAAGAAGATATGACAGGGGAACCACCTCTCATAGCTAAAACTGGGTCATTGACCCCTGGGAAGAAGCTCAGTGTCTATAAACAAGGCAACCCAGCTATCACAATGGACCTGCCTTTGATCTCACCGCACACACAGAGCACACATATTTCCACTCTGTGTTCTTCCTTTGATGTGCGGCTTATTTTCATTCTTCGATATTTTTCAATTTTGGTGCGCCCTATCGGCCCCCTGCGCCCAATGGGTGACTGGATTACAATTTTTTTTAAAAGAAGGGGGTGCGCCTTATGCGCTGTAGAGCCTTGTAACCCGGAAAATACGGTACTTTTCAATTCACAAACTTATTCCTTGACATCATTTTGTCTTAGCAATATGAGTGATCATATATATGTCTTTCCATGTCTGTGATTTTGAAGGATTCTGAGTGAGAGTGACGATGACGAGGAGGATGAAGAGATGCAGAAAAAAATGCAGGGTCCAAGCTACAATGAGGAACAGGATGCTATTAAAAAGAGGTGAGCGCATTCCACTTCTTATCCTTTTTTTTGTTTGTTTTTTGAGATCAGAGATTTTTCATTCTTGTCTAGTTTACAACCAGGGGAAGAAGGCTTGTCCAGCAAACTTAACCGGCATGTAGAGCAGGAGCATGAATCCTCCTAATCCTCTTTCCTTTATTCGTATGCCTCCCAGCAATGTTTTCACTCCTCTTGCCAGCTATATGGTATCACTGGATGTCACCATTTTTCATCCCTAACCCTGCCACCAGTTTATCTCTGTCTCAATGTTCGACTAGTTGTGCATTAAATCTTCTTTCCAGTGAGTGTCCCAGGCGGTGGTTTGTTCAGGGTTTCATTTACTAGTGCGCCCTGCGCCATTGCATACCTGTCAAGTACTTTTGGCCTCTGACCATAGTAAATGGCATAAGAAACCATAGTTGGGGATCAAAAACCATAGTTAATGCGTGGATCAGGATGTGGTTAAACGCACAAATTCAACTTCTCACGCATACACACTAAACCAATCAGATTGTTTTTCGCAAACTAAAAGTAAAACACATAAATTCCTTTCTACACAAACTGCTCTTTATTTACCACTACATGTAATACATTTACACTGCACTCTTGTTCGTTCATTTTTTTTGTCACTTGTCACTTGTGTTCTTTGTTGTATTCATCTGTGCAAATCTTTGCTTTGTCAATCATGCTGCCAGTCACCTTAAAATCATGGCAGCATGCATCAGAGTTAATTTTGACCTGTAAGAAGGCAGTCAGTGTGTCAGCTCCCAGACTGTGATCCAGCACTTGAAGGTGTTGCAGGGTTTCACTGTCAAATGGAAATTTATTCAACATTTTCCTCACACAGGCCATGTAGAACTGGCGCACATCATGCCAGAACTTCTGTTGTGTGGCTGGTGCAAGCTCCTCCTCAGAAATGAATGAACGGCAGTCCATGCCAGCAAAAAAAAAAAAAAAAAATTTTTTTTTTTTTTTTTTTTTTTAATGCTGAAAATGCGTATGGTTTGAGGTATACGACGTAGGACCCAAAAAATACCGAAAATCCGTAAGAATTACGCAGAATGCG
The DNA here is from genome assembly GCF_037325665.1 of Littorina saxatilis. Classification (NCBI taxonomy): domain Eukaryota; kingdom Metazoa; phylum Mollusca; class Gastropoda; order Littorinimorpha; family Littorinidae; genus Littorina; species Littorina saxatilis. The sequence continues at coordinate 37,898,066 of NC_090249.1, read as the reverse complement.
TAGGACTTGACAGGTATGCCATTGGCGCATTAAATCTGAAAATGTCCCATCACAATTCCCTTCAGTGCGTCAAAGGGCGCATTGAGATTACGTACCACTACGCCACAAAATGTACACTTTACATTGGATTACACACACACACAAACACACACACACACAAACACACACACACACACACACACACACACACACACACACACACACACACACACACACATGGATAATACGATATAGGAGCTAATTGGGCACCATATATATTGCACCATTTTGTATCATTGGTGAAAAATGCGTACAGGCCTCTTTGGCGTTTCTTGCCTTTGACTATGTCCCATCGGAATTTGGTTGAGGGGGACAAATGTCCCATCGCCTTTTTCTCCCAGGTTAAACCCTGTTAGTTGATGGTTTTTAAAGGTACTGAACTTGTCAAATCCAGGTGCACGGAGCCCCTGGGGCTTTTAGTCATACCTCAGGCAGCTATCCGTTAGAAGAACTACCAAGTTTCATTGACTTGCACCCAAAGAGTCAAGAACTGCAATTTTTTTACGAATTAATTTCGTACTCGGACCCGGCTGGTCTTGACCTATTTTTGGATCTAAATTTAGATCAGGTAAATCACCACATCATGCACAAAAAGACACGTCACTAGCTAACTATGTCAGACGTCATCATGAGTTTGTGTATAACAAAATGGAAGCCGGAATCACTCAGTTGAATCGAACTCCGACCAAACACCACGTAATAACTAGGTTAATTTATGCACTCGCATGAACAAGAAACTGTCGAGCTTCACAGATGTCGTCGTTGGGTAGTTTTGGGTTTGTTTTACTACCATAGGAAGATTTTTGAACTGTAAATGCACTCAGCTGCAACAAAAACGCAAAACGAAGGCTGTGAGCTGCACTGTGCCTTTAATGTTCCTTGAACCTTTTGGCTATCTCAAGTGGGGTAATTAGACCTCCATTACTCCATTTTTTTATTTATTTGATACTTTATTATCCCATTGCTGGGAAATTTGGATCACTTCTGCTCAGTGGAATGCCAACAGCAACAAGAGTTACCCATATGCTCTTCGGCAGAATGATTGAGGTCTTTTCTGTGACACATCTAAGACAGAGGGGTGGGACATGGATACTGTCTCAGATCCATCACTTAAAGTTGGTCTGTCTTGGCCTGGATTCGATTCAGTGACCCGAGGATGACAAAGCCAATGCTTTACTATCTGAGCTACCAGACCCACACCCACTTTTATTTTATTTTATTTTTCAGTTTGAAGAAATTGATGTATTTATAGCAAAAAGTCCTTTGTTTTGTTGTTGCTTTGCTGTCTGATAGTATGCTAACATGTTTGCCCTTTGTTTCAAGATTTTGATTGATGTGTTTCTGTGTGCAGCATCACAGGTGTACTAGCAGATGTCAGCTCTGACGAAGAAGAAGTAGACCTCCTGAAAACACGGGTTAAGACAAGAAGACAACAGGTAACATGTGCCAGTGAGAGAGATTGTGTGTGTTGGTATGTGAGCATGTGTGTGTATATTTCTGTTTGTCCATCTATCCGTGTGTTTGTCCATTGTAATGTATATTTCAATCTTGATCTCTGAAAAGAAAATGCAACTCTTTTTTTCCAATCAGTTTTTGAAATGGAATAAAAAATTTTTATCTGATGCATTCTTGTTTTGCAGGAAGAAGAAGAGGAGGAGTACATTCAGTTCCTGAGGGGAGAAAAAGACAAGGCAGACCTTCAAAAAGATAAAGACATCGCACAAGAACTGGTTTGTATACATTTTCTTGATTTAAATCATGTTTCTGAAACCCGAATTGGAAAGTCTGGACTCCAAACAAAAGATGCTGCTAAAACAGTAAATTCACCAGACCTTGTTTAAATGTTATGCCAGGTTTTTAGTACTTCAGGCATAGTATCATGCTTTGTACATACACCTTTCTCTATTGAGTCTATTCTGTATTTGCTCTCAGGTTAAATATTTTGTCTGGTACGTGTGCTGCAACAGGTGAATGAAACACTACTTGCTTTGATTGTTATTTATATGCAATATCATAAGATACACTGATCACAGGTTAATATGGTAGAGCTGTTTTTGTAGGCTCCACTGAGAGAAATATACTCTCGTCCAGACGTGAATGAAGATGATAAAGAGTTGTGGAACATTGTCTTGGGGCAAGGATTCCGCAGCAAAACAAAACCTGAAGATGAGTAAGTATGGTGTGTTTTTGCACAATGTCTTGAAGTGGATGTATTTTTCACTTATACATTAGGTTAAATATCTTTTTCAGTAGCGGATAAACTAACATTTTTATGGAATTTGCGTATGTCAAGAAAAGATAATATCAGTATTGCTTTACACAGTTGACATAATTTCATTGTGAAAGCACAATGATGTGCTACACCTGCCAGCACAATTTTTACTTAATTCTCCCTGTACGGATATGGAATCCTGAAAATGGTCAAATTCTGTAATATCTTGAATCCATGAACACGCACACATACATAATAATTACATGTCCACACACAGATCCAAGCCTACATGAACACACACACTAGCACACACAGGCACTCACACGCACACTCACACGCACACACACACATACATATAATACATATATATACACACACATTCGCATGCATGCTTGCACACAACACACACACAACTCTCTCTCTCTCTCTCTCTCTCTCTCTCTCTCTCTCTCTCTCTCTCTCTCTCTCATATATCGTTTATCTTGAACAGTCACCAGTGCTTCCTCTCAAAGATTAAAGCTCATGATATTATGAGGGTTCAGTCAATTTCTAGAATGTTGAGCATGTTGCAAAAGCGATTTTAAGAGCATCTATTACCCTCATTGCAGGGACTGGTATGAACAGCAGATGGCTGAGCTTCACGATGATGAAGAGGCCATTGAACAGCAGGAGGAGTTTGAAAACAAATACAACTTCCGCTTTGAAGAACCTGACAACGATTTTGTATGTTGTGCGTGGTGTGATTGTGTGTAAATGTAGGATTGGAGGCGGGAATTAATTTTAACTGTGCTTTTGTAAATAACTAATTGATACTAATACAGACTATTGCCAAGGGGGTGAGGGTTCAGCATTGATAATGAATGTGTCGTGAGCTGATCAGTGTGTGTGTAAGGGTTTTGCCATCATTCAAAACCCTATGTGTGAATAAAGTTAAGTAAACTACATGTTTTTTGTCTATTAAGGTGAGGTTTGGGTAGGGGGGGGTGCGGGGGAGGGTATGGGGAGGGGGGATGTGTAAAAAAAAATCCAGTTAAATGTCACACATAAGTGTGCTAATTAAACAGAATTTATGTTCTGAAGCAGATCAATACTTATTGTGTACACCATTCAAACAAAGTGTCTCTGGTCAGGTGTATTTACTTTGTTCTTTAATGTGTACAGTGGAACCTCCCTTTTAAGACCTACTCAAATCTGATCAATTCAGGTCTCACAAAGAAGGGGGTCTTAAAATGGGGATACATTTACAGAGGTTTGGGAAAACAACGTCTTCTTCTTCTTCTTCTTCTGCGTTCGTGGGCTGAAACTCCCACGTACACTCGTGTTTTTTGCACGAGTGGAATTTTACGTGTATGACCGTTTTTTTACCCCGCCATTTAGGCAGCCATACGCCGTTTTCGGAGGAAGCATGCTGGGTATTTTCGTGTTTCTATAACCCACCGAACTCTGACATGGATTACAGGATCTTTTTCGTGCGCACTTGGTCTTGTGCTTGCGTGCACACACGGGGGGTGTTCGGACACCGAGGAGAGTCTGCACACAAAGTTGACTCTGAGAAATAAATCTCTCGCCGAACGTGGGGATGAACTCACGCTGACAGCGGCCAACTGGATACAAATCCAGCGCGCTACCGACTGAGCTACATCCCCGCCCCCCCCCCCCCCCCCCCCCAAAAAAAAAATAATACCCAAAAAAAACAAAGTCTTAAAAGGGAGAGAGTCTTAATTAAATTACGGGATCTTAAAAGGGGGGGGGGGGGTGTTCCACTGAACTTACCTGCCTGTTTTTGTTTTCAGGTGAAGACATATGAGCGTAATCCAGGAAACACAGTGCGACAGAAGGAGAACAAGAGGGCAAGCAAACGACAGGAGATAAAAGAGAGAAAACAGATGGTTAGTTTTGATCTTTTTTAAAAAAAATATAATGGGTACTAAACAATATATGTGCTGATTCCTGGCACGGCTGATCTGCCTGAAAGCGAGAGGAGATTCAGTAGCCGACAAACTGAAAAGGAAAGAGATTCTTGACAGACTAGATCCACATTGCATACATGTATTTTGTTTTGTAGTTGCTTTTTTGCAGGAGAAGTACAGTTGGCTGGGGGAGATAGAAGCACTTGAAAAGAGACCCTCTGCAGACTGGAATCATTTCATATTTTGTTCTGAATGTTTTTGTCCGATCTCCCACACAGTTTTTACACATGTTTTTACAGGAGAAAGACAGCAAGCTGGAAGAGATTCGACAGCTGAAGAACCTGAAGAGGAAGGAGATACTTGGAACAACATTACATTGTATTGTGTATGTTTTTACAGGAGAAAGACAGCAAGCTGGAAGAGATTCGACAGCTGAAGAATCTGAAGAGGAAGGAGATACTGGACAAGCTGGACCAGCTGAAGCAGGTGACGGGGAACCCTGACGTTGTCTTCTCTGCCAAGGACATGGAGGAGGAGTTTGATCCCGCCGCTCATGAAAAGATGATGCAGGTTAGATGAAGGGTTGAAGCTGTTTCCACTTTTCTAGAATGTTTTTCTGTGTGCTGCAATGGAACCCCCCTTTTAAGACCTCCAAAATTCTTAGAAAATCTGGACTTGAAAAGGTTGGATTTTCAGAGGTTATTAACAGAAAATCTGAGAAAACAGGGTCTTGATAAGTTGAATCTTAAATCAGGTAGTCTTAAAAAAAAAGGGGGGGGGGGCCTCAAATCAGGGTTTCTTAAAAGGGGAGTGGGGGGAATCACTGTATGGTGACTCTCCACCCTTCCAGCCCTTCTGGGTTATCAGGAAAAAAGGCTTTGAAAGAGGGCTTATCCTAAAAAGGAGGTTCCTCAAATGGGGGGTTCCTGAAACTGGTTGGTTGAGCTAATTTGAAACATTGTCATGGTTAATAGCTTTGACTGCATAGACGTGTGCAGTAGAATTATACTATGTATGAGGGCATGAAGCCATGGTATAGTGGTTATATCGATAGGAGGTTTAATTTTGAATCGCAGCTGAAGTTTATGGACATAGTATAGGTCATGTTTTGAAAAGCATAATAATTGTTAATGTTTGCAACAAGTTAGAGTTTTTGTACCAAACTTTCTCTCTCTTGCTTTCAAGTCATTCACAGTGCCCTTTGTCATTTTTTGTTCAGGATCAGTTTGGTGATGATTTCTATGAGGGTGAAGAACTTGAAAAGCCACAGTTTGAGGATGATGATGATGATGATTTCGGTGATGAAGGTAAGGCTTTTTTGTGAATTCAATCTGTGCATAAAAGCACTCCTGAAATCGTATGAGATAGTAGTCAGATTGATATGTTCTTGTAGATTTTTGTGTGTCTCCTTTGCTTGCATTATTTTTACTGAGCAACTTCGTTCAAATTTTAATTAGACCATGCCATTTTATGGTTGGTCTGGTTGAAAAAAAGGCTTGAGACGGAGGCACTTTAATGTCACTGTCATCTTTAGCTCAGTTTTATTTTTATGTGCATTTAAAACTAAACAACATTGGTCCAAATGACTTCTGATTGTCTCTTTCCGATTGTAGCACTTTTTGACTAACGTAAATGTAGCCTATGTATTATGAACTAAGTTTACATGGGTGAAAGTAGCCCGTCAATTGACTGAAATCCGTCAATCTGAAAATAAGTCTGACGGAAATTCCGTCAATCCGCAATTTTTATTCAAAAAAAAAAAAAAAAAATTTTAATTTTTAATCGGAACGCGTTTTTGAACTGCTATGCGGTAAACCCCGTAGGTGAGATTTCTTCGCTTTCGGATTTGCTCTGCATCACGATAAAAAAAAAGTTCTCGCGTTTTGGCAGGCATTATGAAGTGGTGACACGATTTCTGCGACAAAGATACCGGTTTTGACGGAAAACGCATGGACAGATCTTATTGATGCTGGTCTAGCCAACAAATGGCGATGGGACTGGTTGGAGTTCATGAAACTAAAACTGTGTGTGATAAGTTTGGTGCTTGAAACTCAAGTGCTTTTCCTTGAGAACTTTGCACTATAAGAGATGCTACTGCTTAGTTGCTACTTTGTGCAGTGCTACATCATGCTGTTTGCATGTGTGACATTCTGTTTCATCATTTATTTCAATGCCTGTCTGGCAATGTTTGCTTCTTATAATTAAATATTTCGAACTTTTATTTCAGTTGTTCAGTTGTTCAGTTTCTATTTCATTTAGTAATTGGCTGTTGTCAATGTTAATTGTTATCAATTGTGTCGTTGTGTTGGAAGATGCAAGTGTGAAAAGATACAAAAGAAAAATGATTACTTCTGTGAATTGTTTTGATTTTGTTTACCCTTTTTACCATATCATTAGAATCTGAAGGTCTTTTTTTGACCTGCATGATAGTGACAAAAAGTGTATTTTTTTGCCAGGAAAGGCCACAAAATCACAATGTATAATGCAAAAATTCGTTTTCGGCCCTACCCCGTACCCCGCCAGGGCCTGGGCGGCCCCTGGACCCCTGCCTCAAAAAATTTTCAGTCAATTTGATTTTCATAGCTTTCACCCATGAGTTTACCTCTGTGTGTGCATATGTGTACATTTGGTGTGTGTCATGAGACATTTACAGCAACGATACAAATAGGTTTTAGTAGAACATTAACTTACAGAACTTTGAGATGCCTTTCCTTCTTATTTTTCTTTGAAGATACACTCCAACCTGTCCAAGGGACCCACTTAAGTGCTTAATACAGACAGGTGGTCGCTGTAGAAAGGTAAATCATATAGAAAACATCATTGGTGATCCTTGGGAGTGGGGGTGGTTGAAGAGGACAGGTGGTCATTATTGGTCGCTGTGGCAGGTTGAACAGTACAATTCAATCAATCAATCAATATGAGGCTTATATCGCGCGTATTCCGTGGGTACAGTTCTAAGCGCAGGGATTTATTTTTTTATTTTTATTTTATGCAATTTATATCGCGCACATATTCAAGGCGCAGGGATTTATTTATGCCGTGTGAGATGGAATTTTTTTACACAATACATCACGCATTCACATCGGCCAGCAGATCGCAGCCATTTCGGCGCATATCCTACTTTTCACGGCCTATTATTCCAAGTCACACGGGTATTTTGGTGGACATTTTTTATCTATGCCTATACAATTTTGCCAAGAAAGACCCTTTTGTCAATCGTGGGATCTTTAGCGTGCACACCCCAATGTAGTGTACACGAAGGGACCTCGGTTTTTCGTCTCATCCGAAAGACTAGCACTTGAACCCACCACCTAGGTTAGGAAAGGGGGGAGAAAATTGCTAATGCCCTGACCCAGGGTCGAACTCGCAACCTCTTGCTTCCGAGCGCAAGTGCGTTACCACTCGGCCACCCAGTCCACAATTGTGACCATCCACCACGGAACGAGTCGGATGTCACCTCACGCGGTTCTGGGCTAGGCCTAATATACGCCCGGGAGGTGTCAGGTATCAGTGTGACCTTAGTCACAGGCTTATAACTCCAAAAGTTTTCGCTCTTTTCTAAAACAGGTTTCACCACTGGATAGAGCATAAAACACTCTTTAAGAAAATGTAAAAATGTAAAAATCATGCAAAGGTGACATGCGACTCATTCCGTGCTGGAGGGTCACAATTATGGATGTGCATTTACTGTTGTTACAGAGGACTGGGACAAATGGACAGGTCCTTCAAGCAGCCAGGGGGCCAGTCATGAAGAACAGCAAGCTGGCAACTCAGAGCAAGGAGCGAGTACCTCTGCCGATGGTAATGAGGATGCAGACTTTAACGTAAGTATGTGTATAGACATAGACAGAACTTTGTTATCTCAACGAGGAGAAACTCAGGTGTGGTGTATACAGCATTACAATAAACAACATAAAACGTAAGAACATAAATAAAATATCGAGGCGCAAATAGTCCACTCATAATAGTCAAGATTAGGATGACAATATCAAAACAAATTCTCTCTCTCTCTCTCTCTCTCTCTCTCTCTCTCTCTCTCTCTCTCTCTCTCTCTCTCTCTCTCTCTCTCTCTCTCTCTCTCTCTCTCTCTCTCTCTCTCTTTCTCTTTCTCTCTCTGTCTGTTGAGATTGTGAGTGAAGTAGAATCTTTTTACTGTCTCTGGTGTGTTTTTCAGTGAATGTATTGTCAAACCAAACCCAAGGAAACCTTTACAGATAAATGAAACAGGCAGACAAAGAGACACAGGCTTTCCCTGTGATAGTAAATTCACAGAGGGGTAAACATTATCGTATAACCCACCTTCCTGTTCTGCTTTACAGTGGAATATATTGTCAGAAGGTATGTAGTCACTTGTATCTGCAAAAAAATAGATTAATAAGTTTATGAGGTCTTGTGGTCCTTGTTTTAATACACTGGAACACCCCCGAATAGACGTGTCTTTTTTAAATAACTCTGTCGGGTTTGTGGACAAGTTACAAGAAATGGTCACTCTCCCACAACCCATACAGACCTCAATCAATCAATCAATCAATCAATATGAGGCTTATATCGCGCGTATTCCGTGGGTACAGTTCTAAGCGCAGGGATTTATGTTTTTAATTTTTTATTTTTATTTTATGCAATTTATATCGCGCACATATTCAAGGCGCAGGGATTTATTTATGCCGTGTGAGATGGAATTTTTTTACCCAATACATCACGCATTCACATCGGCCAGCAGATCGCAGCCATTTTGGCGCATATCCTACTTTTCACGGCCTGACAGAGTTATTTTCAGAATTCATGTATTCGTCGTAGTAAGCGTAGACATCCGGTCTGCTCCCCGCCTAATGGCCGATGTCTTCCGTCTTCGGGGGACTACGTGGGTTTAAATTTGGAGTGGTCCTTCTCCTAGAGGAGTTTCCTTGCAGGGATAGTGAGCCTCCTCTGCCCTCGTTTTAATTTTGGAGTGATCTTCTGCTAGGACAGCTGCCTTCCAGGGTTGACGAGCCTGTCCTGCCCGGCTATTTAACCCATAGTTGGGGGTTGGTTCGTGGGCACCAGGGCGTATCCACACGCCGGTGGGCCTGCATGCCACACATCTAGGGGCCAACCTCCTCCGAGTCCTTGTAGTTCAGCCTGGGGCCTTTCGGTACCCAGTTCACGCCTGTCGCCACGATGGAGGCACTACAGAGGGCTTGCTGTGGAGAGGTTATGTACTGGCAGGAGAGGCTGACGCAAGCTGCTCTCTTTTCGCGTTGTCCTGAAAAGGACGGTGCTAGCCAGCGGTGAGGGCTGAAAGCGAGAGGTGACAAGCACAAAACACTTCGCCAACACACTAGACACATCACACAACCATTTGACAGGCAAATTCATGTATTCAAGACTCCCTCCCTTTTAAGACCCTGCTTTCTCAAATTTTCTGTGTATAACCTCTTGAAATGTATCCCCATTTTGCACATCACAGATGGATGCTGACTGGGACCCGGCACAAGCCTCCTACACATCAGGCAAGAAAAAGAAGAAATCTAAATTCAAGCAACTGATGGAGAAGAAGAGGCCAGCTTTCGATGATGGTATGTTCTGAAGTTTTCCAAAACAGAACTAACTGTAATTGTGGAGGGCAAAGTTGTTCTGCATTTATTTTACCAGTTAATTAATTATTGGTTGGGTTCTGTCAGTTGAACAACTTGGGGTAAGTATGGGTTTTGAGGGGGGAAGGAAAGTGGTCTATGTCAAGAAGTTATCTGCAGAATTTTTTTAACAATCAATTTCAGGCGTTAACATGTCGGTGATTTGATACTATTAAAGTCCCAATGTTTGATGTTTTCTGTTAACAAGGTAAACAAGTGAAATATGCCATCCTGTTATATGATTGTGAATTTTTCCATTGTGATTTTTTTGCTTTCATGATAGAAAAAGAGCCTGTGTGAGTTTTTCTGTTTATGCATTTACTTACTGATGTTAAAAACTTATATGTACACTTTATGTTTGAATTAAAATCAGAATGCTTCTGCTTGCTCTTATAGTTGAACTCAGTGAGGAGCAAAACCCTGTATGCTCATGATAATACTCAATATGAGAGCATAAGTGACATAATAATGGATCTTATTATTTGTTTTATTAACATCAGATTGTTAAATGATGATTTATGAATTGTTGAATGATTGTTGAATGATGATGATGGAACTGATTCTTGTTTTCTCATGCTCCTGACAGTGTGCAAGAAGTATGAGGGAAGTGACCACCCCTTTGGCGACTACCTGGATGAGTACTTCAAGCTGGACTGTGAGGACATCATCGCCGGTGACGTCAAGTGTCGCTTCAGATATCGCAAAACTGTCCCCAACGATTACGGATTGAGTGTGGAAGAGGTTAGTCAACACGGACATAAACATGCACGCGCACTGGCACTCACGCATGCAGCACACTTACTCACACACACACACACACACACACACACACACACACACACACACACACACACACACACACACACACACACACACACACACACACACACACACACACACACACAATCACACACACACACACACACACACACACACACACACACACACACACACCATAAATATTTACACAGACACACATAAGTGTGGTCAGAAACACGGGGTAAAAAGACTATCTTTCATGGAGTTATAAAGGTTTCAAGTCATTTGTAAAGAGAACGGGAAAGATGTCTTTCCTAACAAAGTTCAACATTCAAAATGGAAGTTGCAGAAGTATGACAACAGTGACCTTTCTTTTCAGATTCTGAGGTGTCCAGAGAAGGAACTGAATGCCTGGGCCGCCCTGAAGAAAATCACACAGTTTAGGTAAGAATACCTTTTTATGTTTGTTTCTCGACATGATGAGAGAGTGATAAAATTGTGTCGTAAAAACATGGTGAATTGCAGGCTAATGAATAAATGTTCAGTAGGGGGGGGGGGGGGGGGGGGGGGGGGGAGAGAACTGGGGGAAATAAACTCCCCAAACCTCTGTAAGCTCAACCGTTTTTGCTTTGTTTATCAGTGGTTTTGTTCTTTTCTGTGCAGGAATGAAGACGATGAATTGTACGAAGTGCGCAAATACAAGCAGGCTAGGATGCAGAGGAAAAAGCAGAAAATTCTGCCCTCTCTAATGGAACCCATGTGAGTTCAGCAGATTGATTGTAGTCTGTCATTAGTCAGAAGTGTGTGCGTGTGTGTTTGTGTGTGTGTGTGTGTGTGTGTGTGTGTGTGTGTGTGTGTGTGTGTGTGTGTGTGTGTTTGTGTGTGTGTGTGTGTGTGTGGTTTCAGTTAAAAAAGAAGAAAGGTATGTTATTGGAACGTTATATTTATGACACATCAAAACGTTACGTACCCTGATCTTCAACCCAGCGGTCTTTTAAGTGCACAGTCAAGTTCTTTTAAGTTCCAATAACATACCTTTCTTGTATTTTGATTCTGATTTTTGGAACGTTAGTAGTCTATCTGCCCCCTGCGGGTTAGGGGGAGTCCCATATATTGGTTGGGACGAGAAAGAATTTACCCGATGCTCCCCAGCATGTCGTAAGAGGCGACTAACGGATTCTGTTTCTCCTTTTACCCTTGTTAAGTGTTTCTTGTATAGAATATAGTCAATGTTTGTAAAGATTTTAGTCAAGCAGTATGTAAGAAATGTTAAGTCCTTTGTACTGGAAACTTGCATTCTCCCAGTAAGGTAATACATTGTACTACGTTGCAAGCCCCTGGAGCACATTTTTGATTAGTGCTTTTGTGAACAAGAAACAATTGACAAGTGGCTCTATCCCATCTCCCCCCTTTCCCCTATCCCATCTCCCCCCTTTCCCCTATCCCATCTCCCCCCTTTCCCCGTCGCGATATAACCTTGAATGGTTGAAAACGACGTTAAACACCAAATAAAGAAAGAAAGTAGTCGATCTGTTTTTGGATTTGTGGTTTCAGTTCGTTGTTTTAGAAAATATTAGATCTGTGACAATCTCCTCACAGTGTATTTTGGGCAATATTTCTTGTGTGCATTCTGCCAGTGCACGCCAAATAGAAGATTTCAAGTGTGCGTTGAGGATTTTTTTGTATTCATATATCTTGCTGGAGTAGTATTTCATGACAGTTTTCACACGTATTTTGCAGTGATGAAACTGAAGAAGAAGAAGAAGCAGAAGAGGAGGAGGACAACCAAGTCATTTCCAAGAAAAAGGGAAAGAAGCACAAAATGGACGAAGAAGTGGATGTCAGCTTAGAAGAGACTGAAATAGAACAATCTCCCAAGAAAAACAAAAACAGCCGCAGTGTTCCAGACTCAAACTCTGGCCAGTCTCCCAAAAAGAAAAAGAAGAAAAGAAAAGAAAAGCAGCCTGTGGTTGCCGAGTCAACAGAATCTGAAGTATCGCCAAACAAAAAGAAAAAGAAGGCGAAACTCTCAAGTGAAAGTGAACTGTCGGAGCCCAGTCCCAAGAAAATCAAAGTGAAAAAAGGTAAACGAAAATCAGAACCAGAATCAAGTCAGACGTCAGAACTGGAAGAAAAAACAAACAGTGAAATAAAAAAGAAGAAAAAGAAAAAGAAGAACCCACAGGGTGTCAGTTCCCAGCCTTCGCAGGTGGTGAAAAAGAGAGGAAAAGGAAAGAAGATGAAGAAGAAAGGGGACGGCAAACCAAAGAATAAGGGCTATCAGGCAGGCGACATGATCAGCGAGTCGAGGCTCATAGCGTTAGGCGTCGACCCAAGGAAATTCAAGTACACAAAGCACAGGATCATGCAGAACACTGACAAGCAGGAGTAAACAGATGACTGTTGCATGACCGTGTCACTTTTCTTCTTGAAACAGACACATAAAGGATCAAGCAGAACACTGACAAGCAGGAGTAAACAGATGACTGTTGCATGACCGTGTCACTTTTCTTCTTGAACCAGACACATAAAGGATCAAGCAGAACACTGACAAGCAGGAGTAAACAGATGACTGTTGCATGACCGTGTCATTTTTCTTCTTGAACCAGACACATAAAGGATCATGCAGAACACTGACAAGCAGGAGTAAACAGAAGACTGTTGCATGACCGTGTCACTTTTCTTCTTGAACCAGACACATAAAGGATCAAGCAGAACACTGACAAGCAGGAGTAAACAGATGACAGTTGCATGACCGTGTCACTTTTCTTCTTGAACCAGACACATAAAGGATCAAGCAGAACACTGACAAGCAGGAGTAAACAGATGACTGTTGCATGACCGTGTCACTTTTCTTCTTGAACCAGACACATAAAGGATCAAGCAGAACACTGACAAGCAGGAGTAAACAGAAGACTGTTGCATGACCGTGTCACTTTTCTTCTTGAACCAGACACATAAAGGATCAAGCAGAACACTGACAAGCAGGAGTAAACAGATGACTGTTGCATGACCGTGTCACTTTTCTTCTTGAACCAGACACATAAAGGATCAAGCAGAACACTGACAAGCAGGAGTAAACAGATGACTGTTGCATGACCGTGTCACTTTTCTTCTTGAACCAGACACATAAAGGATCAAGCAGAACACTGACAAGCAGGAGTAAACAGATGACTGTTGCATGACCGTGTCACTTTTCTTCTTGAACCAGACACATAAAGGATCAAGCAGAACACTGACAAGCAGGAGTAAACAGATGACTGTTGCATGACCGTGTCACTTTTCTTCTTGAAACAGACACATAAAGGATCATGCAGAACACTGACAAGCAGGAGTAAACAGATGACTGTTGCATGACCGTGTCACTTTTCTTCTTGAACCAGACACATAAAGGATCAAGCAGAACACTGACAAGCAGGAGTAAACAGATGACTGTTGCATGACCGTGTCACTTTTCTTCTTGAACCAGACACATAAAGGATCATGCAGAACACTGACAAGCAGGAGTAAACAGATGACTGTTGCATGACCGTGTCACTTTTCTTCTTGAACCAGACACATAAAGGATCAAGCAGAACACTGACAAGCAGGAGTAAACAGATGACTGTTGCATGACCGTGTCACTTTTCTTCTTGAACCAGACACATAAAGGATCAAGCAGAACACTGACAAGCAGGAGTAAACAGATGACTGTTGCATGACCGTGTCACTTTTCTTCTTGAACCAGACACATAAAGGATCAAGCAGAACACTGACAAGCAGGAGTAAACAGAAGACTGTTGCATGACCGTGTCACTTTTCTTCTTGAACCAGACACATAAAGGATCAAGCAGAACACTGACAAGCAGGAGTAAACAGATGACTGTTGCATGACCGTGTCACTTTTCTTCTTGAACCAGACACATAAAGGATCAAGCAGAACACTGACAAGCAGGAGTAAACAGAAGACTGTTGCATGACCGTGTCACTTTTCTTCTTGAACCAGACACATAAAGGATCAAGCAGAACACTGACAAGCAGGAGTAAACAGAAGACTGTTGCATGACCGTGTCACTTTTCTTCTTGAACCAGACATATACAGTGGAACCCCCCTTTTTTTTCTTCTTTTTCTTCATTCATGGGCTTAGACTCCCACGTTCACTCATGTTTTTAGTACGAGTGGATTTGTACGTGTATGACCGTTTTTACCCCGCCATTCGGGCAGCATACGCCAATTTCGGGGGAGGCATGCTGGGTATTTTCGTGTTTCTATAACCCACCGAGCTCTGACATGGATTACAGGATCTTTTCCGTGTGCACTTGGTCTTGTGCTTGCGTGTACACACGAAGGGGGTTAAGTCACTAGCAGGTCTGCACATAAGTTGACCTGAGAGATCGGAAAAATCTCCACTCTTAACCCACCAGGCGGCAGCGACCGGGATTCGAACTCACGACCTCCCGATTGAACCCCCCTTTTAAGACCCCTAAATTTAAGACCCTGTTTTTTCAGACTTTCTGTTCATGACCTCTGTAAATGTAGCCCCATTTTAAGACTCCCTCCTCTTTAGGACGTGATTTTCTCACATTTGTGGAGGTCTTAAAAGGGGGGTTCCACTGTACTTACTGACTCTGGTGATAAACTTTTGAAATGATTAAGACTTAAGGAAAGTAAACTACACTCTGGAAGGGCAGCAGATATTTGATTTTGATGGAATGACTGTTTGTAATGCACAATGAGCAGATTGAGCTGCAACATAATCCTCAGTAAATCTGCAATAGGTGTTGATGGGTAAGCTTTGAATTTTGGGATGGGGAGGTGGAAAGTTGTACAGTGGAACCTGTAATGTGTGGCCCCTCCGATGAGAGGACACCTCCCTTTAAAGGACACTTTATGTTGTCCATTTGTCTATTATCTCTACCAAAATATACCTGTCATGACAGGACACCTGCAATGGAGGGACACTTTTGGCTGGTCCCAAGGGTGTCCTTTCATGGCAGGTACCACTGTAGTAATTTAAAAAAAAATGTCATGTCAGTTGTTAATCTTACTGATTTTGGGTGAAGAATGAGAAGTACATTAACAACGTTGCTAGAGGTTATAACTTGAATATAATGTGGTATGCTGTAATTCTTAAAATGCACAATATGATGTTCCTATGAATAATGTTGGATAAGTTTTGTTTTACGCCCTCATGGTAAAACCATTAGGGGCATACTCCTGGGAAATAATGCGGAATTGCATTTTGTGAATGTGTGTAGTTTGAAAGTTGTTTTTAGCTAGATTGAATGTGAGAGAATATGTGCAGTCTGCCTGGTGATGAAGCATTTCAAGTTAACTCTTACTATAAATGTGATAAAGATTTGGTGTGACTGAAACTGCACATGTTTAAAGGCAAGCTGTTATGAATAAAGAAAGCTTGGTGTCCTACTCTTGAGTTTAAAGTTTAATGTGGATGCTTGCATTTTGTTGAACCTGTTGAAAGTGTGTGTTGAACTACTGCAGAGATACTATTGAAACCTCACAAGAGTTGTAAATATCAGTAGACAGTTTGTTGTTAAAATCATTATGACACAGTCAAAAAAACTACAGGGAAGTTGCTAACAAACACGCATGCATACACGTGCAGTGCAGGCACACACACACACAACCACACACACACTCAACCACACACACACTCAACCACACACACACTCAACCACACACACACACACACACACACACTCAACCACACACACTCAACCACACACACACTCAACCACACACACACAACCACACTCAACCACACACACTCAACCACACACACACAACCACACACACTCAACCACACACACTTACACTCAAGCACACACACAAACACACACACACTTACACTCAAGCACACACACAAACACACACTCAACCACACACACACACAACCACTCAACCACAGACACACACTCAACCACACACACACAACCACACACACACTCAACCACACACACACTCAACCACACACACACACAACCACACACACACACACACTCAAACTAATTTAAAAGCAACTCAGAACTTTTTCATGTTTTATTTTGAAACACTTTTTTTTTTTAATGTTTGAGACACTCAGTTCAAGTATCAACTATTTATGCTGCTTTTTTGGTTGTTGAAGTATCGCCTCTCATGAGGTTCACACATTCACATTTTCAGTTACTCAGAGATATATAAGAGACAAACATAACCATACTTTACACAAAGAGAATACATGATTATGGCTTTTTTGAGTTCTACTTCAGACAGACAATACACAAAAAGGTAAACATACAAAAAATGAGAAAAAATAAAACTGGAATCATTTTCAGGAATATGGTTATAAAGACTAATGCTCAAGAATTTAACAGGAATGCAAGCATTACCACTAGCAGTCCTGTGAGCGCAATAATCTTGGAAAAGTTAAAATTGTGACATGACCGAGCATTTGAAAATAATCCTGGAAAAGTTGAAATTGTGACATGACCGAGCATTTGACAATAATTCTGGAAAAGTTGAAATTGCGACATGAACAAGTATTTGACAAAGCAGTTAGCTTTTTCGTTTAAGCATGTATTTAGGCATCCAGTAATCCAATGCCATAATGCACCCTTGAGGGTGGCTGTTCTAGTCTGGTCATGATTTCCTTTAGCCAGATGTCTCTCAGGCTTAGAGTCCTATTTTAGCCCCTGCACTTTCTTTCTTTATTTGGTGTTTAACGTCGTTTTCAACCACAAAGGTTATATCGCGACCGGGGGGGGGGGGGGGGGGGGGGATGGGATAGAGCCACTTGTTAATTGCACTAATCAAAAAATTGCTCCAGGGGCTTGCAACGTAGTACAATATATGACCTTACTGGGAGAATGCAAGTTTCCAGTAAGCCCCTGCACTAAGCTGGTGACAAAAAACAACAGGTACTGCTTGCCTGGTTTCCAGGGTCTGAGAAAAGTATGAAGCAAAACTGACACTGACAGCCCAACTAAAGCTTGAGGAATAGATTCTGCTGCAAGTACGTGAACACCGAGTTCTGAGAGAATTATGTTCTTTCTATACACGAGTCCACTGTGATAGTTGTGGAACAGAAGACATCCTCTCATACATAGCAACAGTGACCATCCACAATCCTCGGAATGAAATGTTCTCGCACACAAATTGCATAATTCCCTTTAACAATAACAACTCTTTATCGTTCATTAAAATATTACATTAAAATGGAAAATCTAATGGACAAGTTGGTATTATCCACAACAGACCCTTCAAGTTTTCACCAGTAATGATCAAGACATGTTAAGTTTGCATGCCAAGCACGTGGAATCAATACCCGTTAAATGAGGCTTACAAGTTACACAAGAGTCTGAGTCAGTGAGTGTAAGCACATCATATGTTTTGGGGCCTCATATTCCTTTACTGTTGGCTTGCTTGATCAGTCCATGAATGTTAATTCACTCTCCACTGGAGACAGGCTTCATTTCCAAAGTACCAGTAAGCTCTCAATAATAACACTCTACACTACCCACCTCATTCACAAATCTGCTGCAGTGACTCTCACTGGCACTCAAGCTTTAAAAAAATAATAAATAAAGACTGATAATATTAACACTAAAAATCAAGACAGATAATATTAACACTAAAAATCAAGACTGATAATATTAACACTAACATGTCTAATCACACACAAGCAGCAAGCTCTAGAAGACTAACAAGCACCTGCCTCATAGCTAGCTAATGATGAAGTGTAGTACAGTCTTAACTATGTTTTGGTCTGATTTTATGATGGAACAATGCAATGAAGGCAAATAAAACTATTGCAATTTGCATTTAATTTGATATTGTATTATCAGTTTTGACAAATCACTGTGCCCACATGTAAGCACAAGTGACAAAGAGTACCTCTTGATTCCCTTTGCAAAGCAATACCACTGAGAGGGATTACAACTACACAACTTCTCTCACAATACACTGTACCGGAGTGCTTAAAACTATGATACATAGTACGGGGTACATATTACAAGTAAAACAGACAACGTTCGAACTTTAAAGAAATCTGATTAAGCCATGTTTCAGGCGGTAAAAAAAATTAGATGCCAAAAAATTCTGGCAGGAAAGCCTCTATGAACAGCAGTAACAGGTAACCTTAATTACTTGCCTGCATTCAGCACAACAGTCACTGCTCTTAACACCGTGATCATTATCATGGATCAAAATCAAATCGACATTACAATCAGGATTATTAACACTATCATTACTCTCATTAGGCTGAATTGAAAAAATAACATCTTAAAGTTTAACACAAACTCCAACCTGAAAACTAACTCTAACTGTTAGATTCACAACTTTTTTAAAAAACTTTCTTAGTATGTGGTGACACAATTCAAATTGTTCAAACCAAAAAGCGGGGTCAAATATGACATGTCTTTTTTTCCCCATGAACTTTAACGGCACAGTCCACCCCGTTAAAAAAAAAAGTTCTACCATCTCTGAACTCCCCAGGCTTTTACATTGGATAAGATTAAGGAGATCCGTCCATTTGGACACATACCAGGCTGCTTCCTGTACTGAGTTGGAATTTTTTGCTGAATCAATTTTGTGGCTTTTGATAAATTAATTTATAAAACAAAACCCCACTCTGCACAGAAAGTAGCCAGGATGTTGATTTTTGGTATGTGTCTCCGTGGTGAGATGACCTCTTTCTTTCTTTCTTTATTTGGTGTTTAACGTCGTTTTCAACCGTTCAAGGTTATATCGCGACGCGGAAAGGGGGGAGATGGGATAGAGCCACTTGTTTCTTGTTCACAAAAGCACTAATCAAAAAATTGCTTTCTTTCTTTCTTTATTTGGTGTTTAACGTCGTTTTCAACCACGAAGGTTATATCGCGACGGGGAAAGGGGGGAGATGGGATAGAGCCACATGTTAATTATTTCTTGTTCACAAAAGCACTAATCAAAAAATTGCTTTCTTTCTTTCTTTATTTGGTGTTTAACGTTGTTTTCAACCACGAAGGTTATATCGCGACGGGGAAAGGGGGGAGATGGGATAGAGCCACTTGTTAATTGTTTCTTGTTCACAAAAGCACTAATCAAAAAATTGCTTTCTTTCTTTCTTTATTTGGTGTTTAACGTCGTTTTCAACCACGAAGGTTATATCGCGACGGGGAAAGGGGGGGAGATGGGATAGAGCCACTTGTTAATTGTTTCTTGTTCACAAAAGCACTAATCAAAAAATTGCTCCAGGGGCTTGCAACATAGTACAATATATTACCTTACTGGGAGAATGCAAGTTTCCAGTACAAAGGACTTAATCCAGGGGCTTGCAACGTAGTACAATATATGACCTTACTGGGAGAATGCAAGTTTCCAGTACAAAGGACTTAACATTTCTTACATACGGCTTGACTAAAATCTTTACAAACATTGACTATATTCTATACAAGAAACACTTAACAAGGGTAAAAGGAGAAACAGAATCCGTTAGTCGCCTCTTACGACATGCTGGGGAGCATCGGGTAAATTCTTCCCCCTAACCCGCGGGGGGTGGATGACCTTCTACCTGACCCAAAATGAGATGGTGAGCCGAATGACAGTCTTTTCCGTGTAAACGATTGGGCTCAACATTCCAGACACAGGAAGGACTTTGCCTTTCAATTTGCTTGCCACACAAACATGCCTGAAAAATTCATTATCATACATTATTGTCATGGTCCCAACATTGAAAGTCAGATCAAATATCAATGTTATTACCAATTAGGGTTATTGACACTTATCAACATTACAAATCATTCAGTTCAAGTGAAAAATGAACAGCATCCAAAACCTAACTTCAGTTCAAAGTCTAAAAGCTGAACACTAAAAGTAAAACACTTATTCTAACGACAAGACTTTGTGAATTATAGCTATGGATAACCTCATGAAAACTGTCTAAAACCATCAGGATTAATTAAAAGTGCCCCTATAACAGAGCAGCCGATCCAAATCTAGATATGGTTAAAACTTGTGTTTGCACTTGAACCACAAACAAACCATCTTACGAGTTTGTTTAAATTATTTTCTTTTCTTTACAAAGAACTTATCAATAAAATACAAATGTAACAATCACCAACATGAACATTCAGATACATGCTTGCAAATTATGCTCATCTGGCTCTATTTCATTGTGTATTAACTGACAGAAAAGACATTTGAAGAATTCACTGGTTCTTTTCTACATGGTCAAGGCTTTTCAGACAATTTTGTTCATGCATGATAACAATTTTTAGAGTATACAGCACCACATGATTCATTTCATTCTAAATATATTGTTGCTTGCAATCATGTTTTGGTGTTGAAATGTGAGCTTTTCAGATTACCATTAGGGACCTGATTTGAACATTTGCAAAGCAAAGTGGTTTCTCTTCTTCAGTGATAACCTACAAAAGATACAAGCCAAGCCATCATCCTTAAAACTGCATTCTTGGTAAAATGACATGATGGTTAAAAAAACAACATTGATTTCCTCTTTGGTATCGCCTGAGAACAATTGCCCTGCTCTGTTACACACAAATAAAACTTTGATCAAAACTGAGAAACCTTTTAAAAAAATGGTAAAGCAGAGAACACAGTAAACATAAAACTGGAATGAAATGCACATTAAATGACACATACATAGTTTTCAAAGCCAGACTTTCCTTTGTATAATTGCATTCACAATCATATTCCAAACAAAGATGAGACTAATATAAAAAATTCCGTGAGTTTGCTGTGCCTAAGTGAAGCGCCAACTGGAAATGACACTATTGCAAGTCACACACACACACACAAAAATGTGCAGTCAACAATACATTTGATTACTGGGGCTGGCAGTTGACACTGATCTAAATTAACCTCACAGTAGTATTATCATCTATTGGAAACCCACAATAATCATTCTCTTGCGTTTGGTGCAGCTCTGAGAATTTCTTAGGTGTTTGGGACCTGGGTGTGGTGCCCCCACTCTCACTCTGCCACTATTCATAAATTATGAATCAGAAAGGGAATGAAACAAAAGTTCACAAATAGACATTAAGTAACGTCAAACATGTTCACAGGAAAAAATTGACAAAAAGAAATAAATCTTACTGTAATCTTTTGAGATCAGAGTAAGCAGTTTGGTCCCTTCAACTTCATGGCAATTCAATCAATTGAGCAAATGTAGTGAACAGTGCAGCCCCTCATCAAGGCTGGATGATGTGTCATTTACAACAGTGTGCTAAATAAACAAACATATGTGACTGAAATCAAGCGACAGACACGGCAGTTTGTTTGAGTGTAAAAGCCAAAAATGTACATTCACAAAATAAGGCAGAACACAGAACTTCTTCAAAGTCACACAAAGAGGGTAAGAGGGTTGTTCTCTTGAAACATGTAAAGACTGAACAAGAAGGGCAAAGCCCATACGACTCACATGCTTTACACATTTTTCCTACCAAAATACATGTGACCTTGACCCAAGGTCAAGGTCATCCAAGGTCATGCAACACAAAGCTGTTAATTCAAGACATAGGAAGTACAATGGTGCTTATTGGCTCTTTCTACCATGAGATATGGTCACTTTTAGTGGTTCACTACCTTATTTTGGTCACATTTCATAAGGGTCAAAGTGACCTTGACCTTGATCATATGTGACCAAATGTGTCTCATGATGAAAGCATAACATGTGCCCCACATAATTTTTAAGTTTGAAACAGTTATCTTCCATAGTTCAGGGTCAAGGTCACTTCAAAATATGTATACAATCCAACTTTGAAGAGCTCCTGTGACCTTGACCTTGAAGCAAGGTAAACCAAACTGGTATCAAAAGATGGGGCTTACTTTGCCCTATATATCATATATAGGTGAGGTATTCAATCTCAAAAACTTCAGAGAAAATGGGAAAAATGTGAAAAATAGCTGTTTTTTAGGCAACATTTATGGCCCCTGCGACCTTGACCTTGAAGCAAGGTCAAGATGCTATGTATGTTTTTTGGGGCCTTGTCATCATACACCATCTTGCCAAATTTGGTACTGATAGACTGAATAGTGTCCAAGAAATATCCAACGTTAAAGTTTTCCGGACGGACGTCCGGACGGACGGACGGACGGACGGACGGACGACTCGGGTGAGTACATAGACTCACTTTTGCTACGCATGTGAGTCAAAAAAGCACCACTCATCAAAAATGCACACCTGATTTTATAGTCAGTTTCACATAAATCCATCAACCACCAAACAAACCAAGACAGACACACACACAATAAATACTGTTTAAAATGCTGAGACAAAAACTTGTCAATCACCTGCTCACAACCTCACACAAATCTCTCTTTCAAGCTACGAGCTACAACGTTTCTCGTACGCGCTGCTCCCAAATGCTCGTTCGTCTCGGCCCACAGGTTGGCCGAGCGATGGTGGAAAACGGTATCTTGTTCAGGAGGATCTTGGGAAGGATTTCCTGCAGCTCTTCGATAGGTTCTTTTGACAGCATGCCAATGATGTTGAGCGAAGATAGCCTGGGAATTGAGCGAAGCATAGCGATGCTGCTGGGAAGGATACTGTAACAGCGACTGAGCGAGAGGCGTCGAAGTTCGCGGAGGTTCTGGCGGATGATGTCGATGCTGAGGTCGGTCAAGCGTAAGGAGTCGCTGAGGTCCAGTTCATACAGGTGCGGGCATCTTGTGCACAGCGTCTCCACATCTGTAGAAGAAGAATTTATGTTCTAAATGATAACAAAATAACTGAGTTGAGCTTTGAAATTATTACAGTAGAACCCCCTGTTTACGACTTTGGAAAAACCTTGAAAATTAGGTCGTAAAAAGGGGGGGGTCTTAAAAGGGGGGTTTGAGTTTTTGGCCGGTCGGTCATGAATTTGGTTGCAGTGTATGTACTGTCATGTTTACACACAAACACACAGTTGCAGTTTACTGTCATATCAAAACACACACACACACAAACACATTACAGCAGAACAACTTGAACTCAAATTTCAAAGAAAATTTGCTCATGGCGTAATGCTCGCTCCCCGCTGAGTGAAGCACATTTGACATTGTGGCGCAACCAATAAAATCCGAATGTCCTAACTCGATAGAAAGCATAATGACTTTTCTCCCGAATCATCTTTCCGCTCATATGAGTGATTCGTCGCCTTGCATCGCTAAACTTGACCACGATCGTTGAGGTCTTCGTACAGGCTCCTCTCTTTGCGTACTTTCGCTTCGCTATCCTTCTCACCATCTAGATAACACCGAGTCCTTATTATCCTTGATGACACACAGGATTTTCGTATTCCCGACTCCCAAGGAAGTCGCCGCGGATTGCCACTTCGCTCGATTAGCGATTACTTTATTAGCTCTCTACTCAAGAGTCGGCGCTTTTCTTTCGCGAATCTTCGTTTGTCAACAAGACAGTCGTCGTGACAAGATAGCGTGCAGAAAAAAACCGGATGTATCAGGATCTCGCGCGCGCGAGATTTCCTTTTTATTTCTTCTCGCAATAGTTGGAGGAGCGAGAGCCGCCATGTTGTGTTTTCGTCTGCTCGAAATATGCGCAAAAGTCGTAAATTATCCCAAAAAGCTCGGTCGTAAGTCACGTTTTGGGTCATTATCCTTGACAACTGCTGAAATTCTTATAAAAGCCACATGCATCCATGTGTTTTCTAGGGATGAGAACTGAGAAAAGTGATCTGGGAGTACTGGGGTGCAGTACGGTGACAACCGTAGCGGTAAATGTATCTGTCATTTACTTGTTTTTTCCCCCCCTATCTTTTTTTAAACATGAAAAACGAGTACATTTCCCATTCCTGGTTTTCTGCTTCCATGCATTGAACCAGAATGTCTTACAAATGAAAACAATACCTACTCACCTTCATCTGAGATGGCCTCTCGACAGCCACTGAGATTCAGAAGCCGCATGGACGGTGGCACGGCACCACACACGTACGCTACACACGAACGGTCCATTCCTGTCCATGCCAGGTTCAGCTGTGTCAACCTGTGGTCAGCAAAATACATCAACAGTTATTAAATGAACGCTCAATAGACTTGACATTCTCCACTTCGATGTTCACTGAGAGTTTAGCCAACCACTTACCGTACTTTTCGGACTATAAGGCGATACTTTTTTGGGTTTTTTCCACTTAAAATTGTGGGGTCACCTTATACACGACATCGCCTTATTCTCGGATAAAATAGGTTTCACGAGCACTGTGAACTTGAAATCAATGAGCAACTAACAACCATTTAACACTTTCGCGACGGGACACTGATAAATCAGTACCAGCGCTGACACGCCCATGGACGGGACGCGCATTTTTCAGTACCAGCCATAGAGGGTACACGACTCGTGATTGCTTCCCGGTTTTTGAAGCTTGCAAATAAATTGAGTTGTTTCCCTTGATACACTTGGCGTCCCCTTCTGCCATTTGCAAATCCGCCTGATTTGTGTGCGTTTTTGAGGGAAAAAAATGAATCAAAGGCGAGCCTTGTCTCGGGAGGAGATTCTCCGGATGTTGGACCTAGAGGATCCCGTAGAGCATGATTCGGACGTATCGTTTTCGCCTCACGAAAGCGATACAAGCAGTGAAAGTGAGGAAGAAACAGTCCCGTTGTTGCTAGTACGAGTCGGCAAACTACACGTGGTTGGCGGTGATACTGCTAGACGAACATGTATCTCGGAATCGTGCAGGAGCTATGGGGGCGTGGCAGCACTGATAACAATGGATGGCTGGAGCCTTCGAATCCTTTTGGAATTGTTCATAGGTGTACAGTTGGTACTTTGTTGTGAAAATGTGACTTATATTCAATATGGATTACCTAGACATCATTTGGTGAGTGTTAGATCAACAGTTTTGTTTCATTTTAGTCAGGATGCTGTGAGTGAATGCGTGATTTGCTTGTTTTTTTCTTTGTACTGTCTCCTTATTTCTGTGTACAATGTTAACAATATTTCAGCTAATTCATAGGTTTTACACCTTGTTTGGTTATAACATTATTTATGATACTTTGTTAAAAAATAACTTTTAAAACAAGAAGAGCAAACGCTCGATCGAGTCACTTTCGCAGTTCTGAATATTATATGAGGCATCAGATGGACAGGAAGAAATTGCTATTCACAACACAATGAGTCACGTTCACATAAAATTTGAGCCCGGTCACTTTTATAGTTTCCGAGAAAAGCCCAACGTTAAGTTGTGTGTTGCCGAACAGAAAAGGCTAGTTATCTCCCTTGTTTTTCTGATAACGTTCGTAAAAGGCTACAGATGTAAATACTTTGATGTAAAGAATAATCCTACAAAGTTTCAATCACATCCGATGAA
Organism: Littorina saxatilis; assembly: GCF_037325665.1. NCBI lineage: Eukaryota > Metazoa > Mollusca > Gastropoda > Littorinimorpha > Littorinidae > Littorina > Littorina saxatilis. Next base: position 37,872,249 of record NC_090249.1, on the reverse strand, counting down.
CTTTGTCAAAGATATAAAATGTCTAATTTTTCCTTTGACGCTGACCTGTGACCTTGAAAAAGGTCAAAGGTCAACGAAACCATCGTTAAAGTGTAGAGGTCATTGGAGGTCACGACTAAACAAAATATGAGCCCGATCGCTTTGATAGTTTCCGAGAAAAGATATAAAATGTCTAATTTTTCCTTTGACGCTGACCTGTGACCTTGAAAAAGGTCAAAGGTCAACGAAACCATCGTTAAAGTGTAGAGGTCATTGGAGGTCACGACTAAACAAAATATGAGCCCGATCGCTTTGATAGTTTCCGAGAAAAGTCCAACGTTAAGGTGGTGTCTACGGACGGCCGGCCGGCCGGCCGGCCGGACACACTAACACTGACCGATTACATAGAGTCACTTTTTCTCAAGTGACTCAAAAAGCAGTAGAAAATAAAACACACACAAAAAAACCGTTAAAAAACACAAATTATCCCCCTTTCACCCCCCTTTCATCCCCCTTTGCTAAAACAAATCGCGTGACAAACTTATAAATAGCACGACTGAACTGGGCATCCATTTTTGAATTAGTACACAAAATTTGGTGGTGATTGGACTTAATTCAAGCTTGCTAGACAGATTTCTTTACAGTTACTGATTTTTGGGAAGTTTCTTGGTGGCAAGCTTGGGCAGGCAGGACGTAAACGCCGTGGCAGTGCTAGTCACAATAGTGTTAAGTGAACACAATTCAAGCAATGTTGATCGCCGAGGCAGTGTTACAGCAAACGTCCAGGCGGATTCTTCCGCAGGACCAAGTCTGTGTTGGTGATGGACAGCATGCGAGCACACATCACAAAAAACGTGAAGGAAGCAGTCGGCAAACTGAACTCTGTGCCAGTCATCATCCCAGGAGGAACAACCAAGCATCTCCAACCCCTCGACATCTCCTGCAATCGTCCCTTCAAGACCCATCTTCGTGGCTTGTGGGAAGCATGGATGAGTGAAGGCGATCACTCCTTCACAAAAACGGGACGACTTCGACGTGCTACCATCGCAGAGGTGTGCACCTGGGTTGTGAAGGCATGGGAGGTGTCGACACGAACGATCGTCAACGGCTTCAGGAAAGCTGGCATCATCCAAGCAGACGGTCAAGCCGACAACGCTGTAGCAGACGACGATACCGAACCGGAAGATGAGGACACAGCTGGAGCCTCGACTTCGACGGGTGGGGACCGCTCGGGTGCCATGTCAGCAGCGGCTTTCATGAACTTCTTTTGTTCAGACTCTGAGGGTTCAGATTTCTCTGGATTTTCTGGGAATGAGAGTGACGACGACGACAACGAGTGACGATTGAGGTACCGCTGATCTTCTTCCCTGACTTTCTGTTTGAAACAGTGTTTCGTGCTGATTTTGAGCGGTCGCCATGTTTGATCATTGATGTTGTTTTTCCCTACGTACGATGTTTTTTTCTTCTTTTTTTTCTTTTGTGCCGTCGCCTTATGCACGACACCATCGCCTTATCCATGGCATCGCCTTATTCTAGGATTTTTTCAGTTTTATTTTTAAAAGTAGGGGGTGCGCCTTATACACGGCAGCGCCTTATAGTCCGAAAAGTACGGTGCATCTCTGTAGAGTTTCTTCAGAAGCAATGAGTAATTATCAGAGTATATATACATGGGAAAAATCAAAAAACCTGAAAGGCAGGGGTCCAGGGGCCGCTGAGGCCCCGGCGGGGCACAGGGGCAGCGCCCCGTTGGGGGGTTCAGGGGGGCAACGCCCCCCTGAAGCTGAAGCAAATTTGCCAAAATGAAAGCATATAGTGGCCATTTCCAGCATTCTCACAGTCAGAAACCATACAAGAAGAAAAGAAGCAGAAACAAAAAAAGTCCACAAAAATAATACAAATGGGATACTTTACTGTCCAAATCAACCAAGCAAAATCACCGTCAATAATTCAAAAAAAATTCTAGAGCATTCGAAAAATGTCTGACAAGAAACAAGGCTTCACTGTCTTGGAGCAAAAGATGCAGAAACTCGTTCCAGGCAAATCTAGCTTCTTCAGCCAGGTTCGATATTCCTCACCATCACCGTTTTTTTTTCCAACAACCATTCCCACCTCCACTTGTTTGTAACACCTTCCTCTAGTTTTTCAAGTTTAGAAGGATCGACATCATCACTGATGTAAGGCATTTTGATCGAGCAAAATGCTCAAGTTTGAAAGAAAGTTTCTGGACACCGACGAAACCAAATCATAATAAGCAAGATGGCGGCAAATCCAAGGGAGCGAACCGAGAAAGCACGCGAACCGGTGTCAAAAGTCGGATCGGAACCGCTGCTCGTTATTTCAACTTAGCGAAACGAAGCTTGTTTTTTTTTTTTTTAAAAACGAAAACCGGAATTTCCGGCTTCAGATTTTTTCAAAAACCGGAAATCCGGCAAAAGCCGGAAGAGTAACACCCATGTATATATATGGGTCATTCTCAGAAATGGTGGTACAAAGTGTTACATACAAAGTAAAAAATAAAGTGTCAAGAAATACAAAATAATTGTTTTTACTATGAAGTCTATTGTTTGCTATACATAATAATGCAAAAATTAGACAAAAAGAGTAATTGGTTGCTGAATAAGAGACGTTTTAAAGTGTTGTATTTACGTGATGAATGTTGTAACATGGAAACCAAATTCCAACTTTAAACCACCTAAGCCTTCAATCCTTTGTGCATTTTTTATCAGTTCTGCAGTATTTTTGTGTTCTACCCAACGCATTCTAGTTATGAAAGGTAAGGACTTCAACTAATATTGGTAAAAAAATGACATTTGGAACTGACTAAGGTGAATGTTGTAACACAGAAACGAAATGCTTGAACCACTTTCGGTTCCTGTGCGACAGACATGAATCTGCACTGTTTGGCCTTTCTTGCCGGCAAAACCTGTCTGACCCAAAATAACTACACAAAACACAATTCGTCAGAGTTTGCTGTATTTGTTGAAAGTTCCTGTTGCGTTCAGATTACCCATTTTAAGTACTTGTTGAATGTCGAACATCGACGATCAGAAGATACGAGAACTTCTTGGCTACTTTGTTGCCGCTAAACTTCGCGCGTTGAGAAACTGTTGCACTCGATATCTTTCCGACGCTACATTGTCGCCAACCGCGGTGTGTAAGTTTGTGACAAAGCTTTGCAGGCTCGACAATTTAGTAAAAACCATCTTCAGTCGTGACGTAGGTCAGGAAACGACGCCATGAGTTTCAGCAAATGATATGATTCTGGTGTTTTCTGTGAATATTTGGCTGTGATTCAAAGGACTATTTTCTTGTTCGAACTTCCTGCGCGCCAAAGAGCTAAAAATAGCCGTGATGTGGCAAAGTCATGGAGCACATTGCTGTCCGATGTTCGGGCGTCGAGTCTGGAAACGATGCGTTACGACATTCAAAATTGTTTGTTCGAAGCCCCTAACTTCAAATTCAGCGTGAGTTTTTGCAAAGATGTGTTGCTACGTCCAATACTGAAGTCCTGACTGTCGATTGCAGTAATTTGTTGGTGTTTGCATGTTTGCATTTAGCCATGAGACTGAACATATCGTTGATCACGAAAGTCGTGTAACGCTTCGGCGATCCGGAAACGGCCGAACTTCGCAATTGAAAAGCACACAAAAACAACACCAACGTATAGAAACCATTTTTATAAACATACAACAATGCTTTAATGTCTCAGGAATAGATTCAGATGAAAAAAGTCTTGGTAGAAATAATTTTAATTTACTTTTTCATGATTTCAAATGTGTCACCCCTCTCACTCTCACTGTACCACCATTTCTGAGAATGACCCATATACATGATTACATTCTGAATTCGTATGATATTGATTTAGCCAATTTTTGTACTTCAATGCATCAGTCCCCGAAAAGCCTGATATTAATTGGGTGAAGTCGACTTCGTAGAGTCTACTACACGAAGCTTACTGCACAAAGCTTTGGCACTTAATTCTTGTATCGGTGAGTACAGATCTTTTGTTTTTTAAACTTAATTTTTAGTAAAATGACTTTGCGAAGTATAAGCAAAGTTAACTTTGGGCTCAATTAAGGAAGGCCTTAACGTTCATCACAAGTTAAAGCCGGTAGCTGTCTCTCAACTTTCAAGCATTTCTTCTTCTACAGGTATCATACTTAACAATATTGTAAAGATGGGGAACACTGTACTTACATTCTGCAGTGAGCAAAGAGAGGCATCAGTCCACTGGCGGTCACACCTTGACACATGACTAGGTTCAGGGTGTCAAGGTGAGTGTTTTCCGACAGCAAGCTGGACAAAAATAAACAAAATACATGTTTAAAGGGTAGAGTTGCAGCAGTCAAATATACATTTGCAAAATATTTCCATTAACAAAGCGGTCCAAACGAAGAAATGAAGGTGCTTCAATTTTTTTCAGGAAGGTTTTATTATTTGAATAACTGAAGTTTGAAGTTTCCTCCATCACGTAGTTTCCATAACTGGCATAAGCAAAGTCATTCAAATGAAGAAAGGAAGGTCTACAATTTTTTTCAGAGAGGTTACCATGATCAATTGAAGTTTCCATTGTACAGAACTGCCCTCAAGCCATGGTGGACGTATGCTTGTGATCTGATTTGTTCGAGTCTTCATGTAATTGTAAATGAGCAAATATATAAAAATGTCGCACAACTCCATTTTCAAATACATTTGTTACTGAAGCTTCCTCTCATAATGCTTTTCATCAATTTCTGAAAACATAAACCAGCCAATTTTCCTGCAATGTTAAACAGCCACAAAACGTGATGCTCACTGGAAGACGGTATCGTTGACAGGGACGTTTTCCAGGCTGACTTTGCGTAGCTGCTTGCAGTGAGCGAAGATGTCGGCCAGCATTTCCTTGTTGATTGAGGCCATACTCAGGTCAAGGTACTGAAGGCGACTCATCCTGGAATCAGAAGCAACACTTCACTGGTGACAATAATTCTATCAAAGATATTTGGGTACAAGAGAACATTACAGTGGAAACCCCCTTTTAAAACCCTGAGAAATCAGGTCTCAAAAAGAAGGGAGCCTAAAAAGGGAGCAATATTTACAGAAGAGTAGTTTTACAAAATAATCAAATAGAAACATAAACAAGTCGCGTAAGGCGAAATTACAACATTTAGTCAAGCTGTCGAACTAACAGAATGAAACTGAACTAACTGCATTTTTACAGCAAGAGCGTATACTCGTAGCATCGTCAGTCCACCGCTCGATGCACAGGCAGTGAAATTGACAAGAAGAGCGGGGAAGTAGTTGCGCTTTTCTTTATCTCTATTGTTTTTAACTTTCTGAGCGTGTTTTTAATCCAAACATATCACATCTATATGTTTTTGGAATCAGGAACCGACAAGGAATAAGATGAAATTGTTTTTAAATCGATTTTGGAAATTTTATTTTAATAATAATTTTTATATTTTTAATTTTCAGAGCTTGTTTTTAATCCGAATATAACATATTTATATGTTTTTGGAATCAGAAAATGATAAAGAATAAGATAAACGTAAATTTGGATCGTTTAAAAAAATTTTTTTTTTTTTTACAATTTTCAGATTTTTAATGACCAAAGTCATTAATTAATTTTTAAGCCACCAAGCTGAAATGCAATACCGAAGTCCGGCCTTCGTCGAAGATTGCTGGGCCAAAATTTCAATCAATTTGATTGAAAAATGAGGGTGTGACAGTGCCGCCTCAACTTTTACAAAAAGCCGGATATGACATCATCAAAGGTATTTATCGAAAAAAAGAAAAAAACGTCCGGGGATATCATTCCCAGGAACTCTCATGTCAAATTTCATAAAGATCGGTCCAGTAGTTTGGTCTGAATCGCTCTACACACACACACACACAGACAGACACACACACACATACATCACAACCCTCGTCTCGATTCCCCCCTCTACGTTAAAACATTTAGTCAAAACTTGACTAAATGTAAAAAGGAGACGAAGAGCTTGTTTACATAATTTAGAAATGTATTGAATATGGGCTGTGTGATTGTATGCTTTAGTGTGTTTTCCCGGTTTAAATTTTTTTATTTTTAAATTAATTCTTTTTTTTTTAATTAATTTTGTTGTTGTTGGAAGATGCATAGTTTTGTATGGTTGATGCTATTTGATGTTGCTGTCTGATGTTGATGTCGTGTACCAAAAAGAAATAAAAACATGTAAAAAATTTTTTTTTTTTTTTACAGAAGCTAAATGAGAAATCTGGAAAACTAGGGGGTTCCACTGTACTAAAACTATGTGTGCTTCTACAATCTGCTCTACTGTCTTCATTTCACAGTGGAATAAATGAAGTCACTCAGGTGCATAACCAACCCATGTCAAGCAGAAGCTATTGGTTTTCGGCCCTTTTTAACTACACACTGGCATAACAATGAATCAGACATGGGATTCAGAAAAAGTGATAATTAAGGAAAAAAAAAGGTTGGGGTCTAGTGGGGGCGAAGCCCCCAGAAGCTGAAGGTTTTTAGTGTTTTAGACACACAAAAATGGCCCTGAAATGCATATTTCAGCTTAATCATAGCCCCCCCCCCCCCCCCCCCTTTCTCTTCCTTCCCATGTTTCTCAAATTAATTTTACGCTAAGACTCAAAATAAGGAGGAGAAAGAAAGAGAGAGAGAGAGAGAGAGAGAGAGAGAGAGAGAGAGAGAGAGAGAGAGAGAGAGAGAGAGGCGGGGATGGGGGGGGGGGGGGTGGTGGCGTGTGACGGTGTGGTTTCAATGTTCTGACCTTGTCGGTGCCAAACGACCCCAGTGACTGATTACACGACTGGGTTTTCAGGATAGTCAGGTGCTTGTTGCTTTTCAAGTGGCTTTTGAGGGCAGTCTTACCATTGGCACCGTAGTTGATAACATTAACATCGTTGCACAAAGTGCACTGAGCTTTTCCCGGCAAGTTGATTTTAGCAAAAGCATCGCCAACTTTCAGTTTCACGTCTTGTGTCTTCTGGCCTTTCTCGTATTTCCAGCTCAATGATACAACTTCATCGAGCCAGTCGAATCTCCAGAGATTTTTCTTGTACTTCTGCTGGTCAATTTCCCGGGATAGAACGGTTTCGTCTCGCTTTAGCTTCCTCATCATTTTGGCAAGTGGCTCGAAGCGATGTAAAAATGGCGCCGAATCATTCTCATACGGTATGCTTATACTGAATCCCCGATAGCTACGTTGAAACGGTGACTGTAGGAGACAAAGACACAGAGCGCGTTCCCATACAGATCGACCAGCAACAGTCTGACCGTTTTAGGAACCAACCGTTCAAGAATAGTATGGAATGGAGCGTCACGATCAGCGGACCGGCCGAAAAACTTGGGTCTATACCTACATATACCCCAAAATTTTCTCAGCGGATTTGCACAAATCTCAAGAATGATCCCTGGAGCCTAAAAATTTACGGAATTCCGTAATTTTACGGAAGAATCCCATGTCTGATGAATACGAAAATTACCTTGGTCCTTCTTCAGGTCTGCCGTAAATATCTTTGATTCTGCGCCCCTTCATCTGCACAAAACGACAACGCAATGTGAAATAAATTCAAAAGGATGAACTAGGACAGTGGCTCTCTTAGTCTTACCTAAAACATCACAATAGTCACTCTTCATCTAATCATTGTTTTTGTTTCAAAAGCAATGCATTATAGTGCCCAAAGGGAAAATTGTCCATATTTATGTATTATGAACAAACATTTTCTTATCATATCAAAATGAAATCGATGGAGCACAAACGAAAATCTTGACTATTGCACGGTGAACTGTCTTAATTTGTTTTAGCTATGGGTTTGAAAAGATGGTTCACATATAATCCCAAACGTCCAACAGCTTTATTTATTTATTTATTTATTAAGGAGATTTCTATAGCGCATAACTAAAAGCACTTTGACCAGCGTGTACAGAAAGGACAGATTTAGACTAGAATGTTTGAACAGTCGCAGGTTTACTTACCTCTGCTTTGGCCAATCTTAGGTGTGTGGTTCCTCTTCTCACTAACTGACCAAGGGATCTGGGTTTGACTGTTTTCTGCGCCAAGTCCACCCGCCTCCAAAGTGACTCGTCGCTCCTGAATTTAAAAAAACAACACATTTTAAATATCTTTACCGCCAAAGATGCAAAAACATACAGCTGAATAAATAGATAGACATTCCCGAAAAGATTGACAGAAAAAAGCATACATAAAACTAAGCAAGCTCTCATTCAACATTATATTTATGGCAAGGTAAAGTTCAAATGCTTTAGGTCTACATGTCTGAGTCTGTTTCAAGGGACTGTGGAATTATTCAGCAGTATCACGTCTTCAATCTATTTTTAAATTTTGTTTTTTTTAACAGTACAAACCTGACACATTCATTCAATTGACACACTTTTTTTCTTTTTTTCAATCAAGTACTGACACACTCGTCATTATTTGAAATCATGGACATACTGATCTGCTGACAGGATTATCAAACTGGACATCTTATCCACAACTACAACTTAAGTACAAGCACAAGGTTTACAAGTATTATTTTACATCATACAAACTGTGAAACTTTAGAAGCAATATATGTAGAATACATTTTGTGAACATGATCTGGAACATGGAAGAACCTGTATTTGTGTACACTACATTGGGGTATGCACGTTAAAGATCCCACGATTCACAAAAGGGTCTTTCCTGTCAAAATTGTATAGGCGTAGATAAAAAAAATGTCCACCAAAATACCCGTGTGACCTGGTATAATAGGCCGTGAAAGGTGGATGCAGCGCCTATAGGCTGTTGATCTACTGGCCGATGTGAATGCGTGATATATTGTGTAAAAAATTCCATCTCACACGGCATTAATAGGTAACATGCGCCTTGAGTCGCCTTATGTGGTGAGATACGTGCGCGATATAAATCCTCGTAAATAAATAAAATATTCAAGCAACAACTTTCCATCATTATGCACAAAGGAACATCAACAGACATTTTTTCTAACATCTTATCAGAACCAGCTGTGCTGTACAGAAATGGTGTGAGGGTTATCATACTTACCCCACTCTGTGCCATTTCTTGCAAACTCTCATGCACCTTGCTAAGGATGGCCGAGTCAGGAAACTAAATATATGCAGTATCACTTCTTCTGATATGTGCTCAAAGTAATCTGAAAGAAAACATAACAAGATATGATTAGGTAGAGCTTAGGATAAGCCGTAACAACTGTTTTGCCATCATGAAACTATGATACCCATTCCGTTTACAAACAAAACTTTGTTTAAAAAACATAAGAGAAAAAAAACCACATCAACCCAAAACAGATACTTTTTAGGGCGGACAGAAAATTGTTTAGCATGTTGATCAAAATTATTTAGACATCCTCAAAATTGTAAGGCTTCTTTTTAAGCCTACTGTCTATATGATACTTACCGAGACAGTACTATTCTTGCACATTATCTATTATAGGCCGAAAAAATTGGACAAAACGCTGAGTGGGTACAATTATCTCCCATAACCATGCGCCACCGTGGATCCCAAGCACTGTCCGAGTGCTTCCCCCTTACAGGATGTAGGTGGCGCGTCCTCTTTCTTTATGAGCTGCAGACCCTCAAAAAGCCCATAACATATCAAGAGGGGAGGCGGGAGGGAAACTCTAATAGTACTGTCTCGGTAAGTATCATATAGACAGTAGGCTTAAAAAGAAGCCTTACAGTCAATATAACACTTACCTCGACAGTACTATTCTTGCACAGAATACCAGAGTGGTGTGAGGGTGATATGTAGAGTATTAAACTCCTTAATCAAAATCACTTAAATCCAAGGATTAAGATACCCAGGCAATTTTCGAACAGTACTACCGTAAAAGAAAATATACCCAAGAAACATACCTTAGACTGACGTGACCATGCTAGCAACCACTGCTGTGTGGTGAACTCAATGTCAAAGTCCAGGCCACTCAAAGCTTGAATACCACTGAGTCTACGGCAAGTGGCTAAAGCGATGAGGAACAATTAGTCTTAAAAATCAGCAACTTGATACTGATGCCTGCCAGGGGTTCAAACTCATTGCTACGCAGGAGTTTGAGGACCAGAAAGACATCCCCCTTGGGAAATGAAACCCGAGGTTTAGACACCGCTGCATTGCTAATACCCGAAAGGACATTAGCGATGAGGGAGGACCTGATCAAGTGTTCAGTTCTGCGACCAGTAGCGGCCGCAATCGTGGAAGCGATGGCAGATCTGTATCCAAGAAGAGTCTTAGAAGAAAGACTCTTCTTTTGATACACTTCCACCAGGAAGTTGGCCAAGTCCTGTGTTGAGGGATAAAGCGGCTTTATCCCCTTGGACAAGGCGAAGGTGGCCCAAGCTCTCCAGCGTAAGTCGTAGAGCTGATTAGTTGATCGCCTCTTAGCGTTCAAGGAAAACTCTACTGAACTCTTGTGCAATCCTAGTGCAAGCAGTTTGGAGCGCACAAGAGCCATGCGGTCAAGCACAGACTCTCTGGACGTGGATGAGGGAGGCATGATCGAGGCTGGAGCAGACCTCCCCCGTCCAGATCCAGAGGTAGAGGGTCTACGTGGGTGAGACCGCGAAGATCTGGAAACCACGGAGCTGTTGGCCAGTAAGGCGCGACCAAAATCAGTCTTGGTCGTTCCTGCAGATATTTTGCCAGCACCCTCGGAATCAGAGATGTCGGGGGATAGGCGTAAGCATCGAGGAGCCTCCACAAGAGAGTGAATGCGTCCAAGTGGAACGCATTCATGTCTCGAAAGGGGCTGACGTACCTGGGAAGCCGAGCGCTGAATCGAGTTACGAACAGATCGATCAGAGGACGGTCCCACCTTGCCCACAGACGCTGTAGAACGTTGTGAGCGATGGTCCATTCTGTGGAGAGAACCTGATCGCCCCGACTGAGAATGTCGGCCAGGGCGTTCAGTTTCCCCGGAACGAACTGGACTGACATCCGGACCTGATTGGTCTGGCACCAGAGCAGAATCTCCTCCGCCAACAGGGAGAGGGACCGAGAATTGGTGCCCCCCTGGTGGCGAAGGTAAGCTAAGCATGTGGTGTTGTTGTCCCCGTTGAAAATCAGAGGGGCCAAGGACAGGCCGAATGGGAGGGCCCGAAACTCGAACACCGTGCCCTCCCAAACGAACCGGAGCAGATGTCGGTACCCCGGGGCCACCAGGATGTGGAAGTAAGCATCCTGGAGGTCCCAGACATGGCCCAATCGTTTGGCCGGATGGCCAACCGGACCGACGAAGGGGTTTCCATCTTGAACTTGCACCTGTGAAGGTACAAGTTCAAGGTGGAGAGGTCCAACACCGGCCTGAACCGGCCGTCCTTTTTGGGGACGGTGAACAGGCGGGAGCAGAACCCCAGAGAAGGCTGAGAAAGGGGGTAGACCGCCTTCTTCTCGACCAACGAGTTCCCTCGTCCTGAAGAGCCTGCCATCTGGCAGGCTCTCGAGGAGGGGGGAACGTCCAAGGTAGAGCGGACAATGGAGGTTGTGACGACAGCGGTAGAGAAAACCCCGACCACACCACCCTCAAGAAAAACTGGTTGGAGACCAGTCTGCCCCACATGCCGCGGGCCCGAAAAAAGGGAACCGCCGGACGAAAGAGGGGCAACTTGAGGGGGCGTCAACGTAGGGCCGGGACTCACTGAAAATTCTGCTGGCGGGCAGGCGCAGGCTTGCGACCACCCCCCCTGGTGGTGCTGCTTCCCCTTACCTGTCTGAGCACCCTTCGTCTTGCTTGGGAACGCAACAGGCGTCTAAGAGGAGGAAGAAGGAGGCAGTGAAACTGGCTTCTTCTTCTTCTTCTGAGGCTGGGAGCTGGAGGTGACTGTAGCACTTCTCTTACTCCCCGCCGCCGTCGCCGAAGCAGCGAGGCCAACCATCAGAGAATCAGTGTTCCTCTGGCGTGTGGACTCCACCACAGAACGAACAGTGTCCGGATGAAAGAGGGAAGAAGGCTGAGGAAACGTGTTCCTCAGACTCTTCCTCATATCCGGAGGCACTATAGAAGTAGGCAGAAAATGATCACGGAACAGGGCCAATAAAGTGGACCCGTGTTCCAATGGCCAATTCTGCCGCAGACGTCACGCACGATCGCACGGCATGCAAAGCCCGATCCACTCGAACCGTGTCAAGGACCCGAGTGGAATCGGACTCTGCCCGATTGGGAGGGTCCAACAGTGTGGACAGCGTGCTCATCCATGTCAAGGCCTGTGATTGGGCCTCGACTGTGGAAGAAACGGTGGCCTCAAGATTGTGGAACGAAGCAGAGCTCAGTTCCACCTTCTTGACCGAAGGCACCTCCCCAACGAACACATCACCGTCAGCCCCACCCTAAACACTCGAAGTCTGGAAAGGGAGAGTTCGAGAGTCAAAGGGAAAAGGGAGGGACGAAACAGATTGGACACGAGGAAACAGTGGAGGTGCGCCTCCCGAAGGAAAGCATGGCACTGAACCCGCGTCCTCCCGAGGAACATAGGTCGCGTTTGCACGTGAATCTGTACTCCTCAGGCGATGTGCTGCCGCTTCCACCGTGGCACTTAGACTAGGGTGGAACGCGAATTGCCGGCGGCCGGATCGTTCATAAAACGAGCCGCCGGCAGACGCGGCGTGAGCCTCCCGCGCCCGGGCCGAAGCGGACTCAAAGGACGAGAGGGCGTCTCAGGGAAGGACGTCCTGAAACTGTTCAAACGTCCTTCTAGCTGTGCGAGGACGAGCCTCCTGCCTCTCGTCCTCAGACCCCGGGTCCACGTCCTGTGTGTCAACACTAGACGACAGACGCTTAAGAGAGGCATCCGTGACGTCAAGACGCCGCGTGATGTCTGTCATGTACTGTTGGAAAGTACGAAGCATAGCTTCGGAAGTTCCATCAGAAACCGGCAAGGGTAGAGGTTCAGTGTTAACCTCAGGGCGACCCTGATCCTCCTCCCTATCGTCCTCCGACTCACTCTCCTCTTCACTTCCCGACAACTCCTCAAAAGCAGGAGTGTAGGGAGCTTGAGGGGGAAGAGCCGAAAGCGATGAAGCAGGCTGTGAAGAAACGCCCACAGAAGCAAGAGGCCGCGAAGACCCCTGCCCCAAAGACGAAACGTCTCCAGCAGCCGAAGGGGGAGAAAAACAACAACCCTGCGACTGTTGGGTCAGCCCAGCCAACGAACCCCCGCCATTTATAGACTGAACAGGAACCCATCGGGTCTGATCAGAAAAGAAATGGTCCGGTCCGGTCGGGGGTGCCGATCCGGTCCGGTAGGGTGGTCCGGTCCGGTGCCGTACCATCCGGAGGTCCCGTTCAGCACCGAACCATCGTACCCACAGAAGTGTTCGGGTGGTTAGGTCCGGACGTGGACATACCGTACCATCCGGACCCGTAGGTCCGGTGGTCCGGTATGGTCCGGTTCGGTGCCAGACCATCCAGACCAACAGAAGTGGTCGGGTGGTCCCGCACCGGACCATCCGGACCCGTAGGTCCGGACCCGTAGGTCCGGTACCATCCGGAGGTCCTGTTCGGCACCGAACCATCCTACGCACAGAAGTGTTCGGGTGGTTCGGTCCGGGCGTGGACGTACCGTACCATCCGGACCCGTAGGTCCGGTTCGGTGCCAGACCATCCGGACCAACAGAGGTGGTCGGGTGGTCCGGACCGGTCCGGTAGGGTGGTCCGGTGTTCCGGTCTGGTGTTCCGGTCCGGTCCCGTACCATCCGGAGGTCCCGTTCGGTACCGAACCATCCGTACCCACAGAAGTGTTCGGGTGGCTCGGTCCGGACACACCGTACCATCCGGACCCGTAAGTCCGGTATGGTCCGGTTCGGTGCCAGACCATCCGGACCAACAGAGGTGGTCGGGTGGTCCGGTCCGGACCGGACCACCGGTCCAGCACCGGACCATCCGGACCCGTAGGTCCGGTCCGGTCCCGCACCATCCGGAGGTCCCGTTCGGCACCGAACCACCCGTACCCACAGAAGTGTTCGGGTGGCTCGGTCCGGACGTGGACATACCGTACCATCCGGACCCGTAGGTCCGGTTCGGTGCCAGACCATCCGGACCAACAGAGGTGGTCGGGTGGTCCGGACCGATCCGGTAGGGTGGTCCGGTGTTCCGGTCCTGTGGTCCGGTCCCATACCATCCGGAGGTCCCGTACGGCACCGAACCATCCGTACCCACTGAAGTGTTCGGTCCGGACGTGGACCTACCGTACCATCCGGACCCGTAGGTCCGGTATGGTCCGGTTCGGTGACAGACCATCCGGACCAACAGAGGTGGTCGGGTGGTCCGGTACCGGACCATCCGAACCCGTAGATTCGGTCCGGTCCCGTACCATCCGGAGGTCCCGTTCCCGTTCGGTACCGAACCATCCGTACCCACAGAAGTGTTCGGGTGGCTCGGTCCGGACGTGGACATACCGTACCATCCGGACCCGTAGGTCCGGCATGGTCCGGTTCGGTGCCAGACCACCCGGACCAACAGAGTTGGTCGAGTGGTCCGGTCCCGACCGGACCACTGGTCCGGTACCGTACCCTCCGGACCCGTAGGTCCGGTGTGTTCCGGTTCGGTGCCAGACCACCCAGACCAACAGAGGTGGTCGGGTGGTCCGGTCCCGACCGAAACACTGGTCCCGTACCGTACCATCCGGACCCGTAGGTCCGGGGGGTCCGGCAAGGGCCAGAGGTACTGTCCCGCACGTACGGTCCCGTACCATGGGTCCCGTCCGGACCAAACCCGGAGGTCAAGTCCAGTCGGGACCCGTGGGTCCGGTTCGATCCCGACCCGTAAGCCTGGAACGTTCCGGACCCTTGGTCCGGACCATCCGTCACCCGAACACCAGACGCTAAGGAATGGCGTGGGGTCAAGACGGTCCGGTCGGAGGTGTCGGTCTGAGCAACAGAAACAATGTTCCCGTCGCCCTGACCATTCGACAGAAGTACCACGTTCTGTCGAACACCTCCACGTCCAGTAACTAGTCGGCCGGAGCGTTTCAAGAGGGACAGCCACCAGTCACACGGACGTCAGAGGGAACCGTAGTAGCAGTGGTCGTAGGCACGAAGCCTGAAACCCCTGCCCCCACAGGACCGCCCTGAACGGGGTCAATTCGCATCCCAACCCCAGCGGGGAGGGAATTCAGAGACCCCGTCATCTCCTCCGATCTCCCCCCCCAGGAGGCCGAAACTACTGTCAAAACAGCAGCAGACGACCCAGCGAGGGAGTTCAGAGGAGGACCCGTGTCCCTCCTGGCTTCCACAGCGGTGGAAACCGAGGAGGGCACAGGAGAGGCACCGGAAAAAGAAAGATTTTAATGCCAACTGCACCCGGTGTTCCCAGGCGGTCACCCATCCAAGTACTAACCGGGCCCGACGTTGCTTAACTTCGGTGGTCGGACGAGAACCGGTGTTTTCAACGTGGTATGGCCGTTGGCTGTCAAAACCTGAGTCTCTCCAGTAGCCCCTAGATCGGATTCACCAACCCCCAAAGAGGGTTGGGAATCGACCTGCCCCCGGATTCGAGCCAGGGGGGAGAAGGAAACCTTCCCCCCAGGCTTGAAACCGGGAGGAGCTGAAGCCTGAGACCGAGGGCCGGACAACGGCGTCGAAGGGGGGGAAGCCTGTTCCACTGAAGGAGAAGGAGAAAGAAGCTTTTTCTTTCCCCTCGACCTTCCCCGAACCTTCGACGGCGCAGCCCCGCCCGAAGTCCCAGGCTCAAGCCCAGCCTGTTTGAGCAAGCTCGCATTGAGCTTGCTCAAACAGGCTTTCTCCGCCCTCCCTCGCCGCAAACGCAAAGCGTTTGGGGAGGGAGAGTCGGAGCGCCGAAAGATCCCCTTCTCCGTGCGTAAAACATGACGCTGGGCGCCCGGAGAAGGGTTGCCCCCGGCAGACTCTGGTTCCGTAGAACCAGAGCCCAAAACAGGACGAGACATCCTACCTCGCCCTGTACGTACCCTTAAGACCGAGAATTAACAAAATTCAAAGAAAATTTAGGTCAATACTCAAGTGAATGCGGCGAAACGAGAAGCAGACGACCGGTCACCACGAAGTAGGACGGGAGGCACGCCGAGTCCGCCACACAAAAACGGAGGCACAAGTTGAAGGAAACACAACGTAGCCTCAAGCCAGAAGTGGAATAACACACAATAATCCAACAGGTGATAGTCCACACAGAAAAGGAGCCTCTTAGTCCAAAATAATCCGGGAGCGTAGCAGAAACACAGCCGGTCTGACACGCGCGAAAAAAGAAAGAGGACGCGCCACCTACATCCTGTAAGGGGGAAGCACTCGGACAGTGCTTGGGATCCACGGTGGCGCATGGTTATGGGAGATAATTGTACCCACTCAGCGTTTTGTCCAATTTTTTCGGCCTATAATAGATAATGTGCAAGAATAGTACTGTCGAGGTAAGTGTTATATTGACATGTATGTGCAAGTATCTGTATGCTACAACGTGTGAATCTTCAATCTTTCCGGGACTTAAAAGACCGACTCTGCTCTCTGCAGAAGCCCCCAGCCCACCAGTATCTGTTCTTACCTGGACCTGTGACAAAATGATGATTTGGACGCAAGTCATCTTTGCGAGGTGGCGTCAGCATACCAAAGAAGATGGAAGAGGGGTCGGTTTCTGACTGTGCATGGTTTCTGGGACAGTTTTCTCGCTGACTGTTGACGAGAACTCTCGGCGCCTGTGAAGCACACTTCATTTCTCAGTTCGAATTTCAACATTCTCAGTTTCATATTTTAAAGAAAAAGATGAAGAATGTTCATGCACAAGAGATCAAAATCAGAATTTTAAGCAAGGTCGTATAAGAATTACAGCAGCCCGCTTTTCCTGACATCAGTTCTACTTACCTCTGCAGCATAGAAGTTCTATAAAATTAAAAGAGGAAAAACATACACACATACTCATACATTAAAGTCTGCCAATTCAACCGGAAAACTGTGAAGTCAGTCCAGCATAATCGAACAGTCCTTCTTCTGCTTAATATTTCTAATCTCATACTCAGTCACAGACCTGTACATAGTAAGAAAAGAATTTCCTGTCAGAACAGATTTTAATGTACACTACTGCTTTTTGAAACGTCGGACCATTTTTTTGACACTACAGCTGAAACAGTGAGTTGTTGACTTGCCGTAACAATAACAACTGACAATGAAAATGTAATGTATGAATACATTTATAATAGTATTACAGTGGAACCCCCCCTCTGAGACCCCCCCCCCCCCCATCCCCCCGTTTAAGACTTTTTCTTTCTTTGTCCTTACACCTGTGCTCTCACACCGCCCCGTCCCTGCTCAGTCCACATCTGAATTGCGTTCCGCAGCCAGACTTGTCGATTTTACAGACGCTCCAGGGGGGGATGTCGGGTCGCTGCGGTAGGCTACCCTCGGAAGATGACACTGCACTTCTGCCGAGTCACTTCGACGGTGTTTAGTAGTGGGTCTGTTCCGAGCTAACGGACGCAGCCCACTACCTACTATGCCCCCTACTAACAACATTGACTGTGTCGCGGAGCCAGACTGAGTGAGCGTCCCCTCCAGAGAGCAGACCGCCACTACGTCCCTCCGTCGACCCCCCAGAACGTCACACGTTGAAGACTGACAGCAGAACTACTATTCAGGAAAGGATCGAACAGGAACACTGAGACCTAGGTCACCATGAGAGCTCCGGGCATGAAGGACCACAAGAGCAAGGACAATTTATAATTTTGGATGATTAATGAGATGAGGATGATTATAATGATGCTTTGGATTTCCAATTTGGCTTGAGACTACGTGATATTAAGACAGCACTCTACGCTTACTGTCATAATATATCCTGGTGTCAACCAGAGGCCCGAGAACTGCCGCACCTGCGGTGTTGGTCAGGTGTACAGAACCTGAGCACCCTCAAAGTCGCATTCGTTAAGTGAATGTGAATGACACTCGGCTGTGTGATCCTAACCTTCCCATTGGAACCATAGCACTTCCACTCTGGGTAGGAGCCGGCCGTAGCCCGAAAAACCCACATGGCCCTGATGGGATTCGAACCCATGACCTCCCGGCCCGCTAACCACTGCGCTACGGGGGCTGGTCCGTTTAAGACCTTGCTTTTTGCGATTTTCTGTTCAAAACCTTTGCAAATTTACCTCCATTATAAAAGGGAGCTTTCGAAGACTTGATTTAAAAAAAGATTTTTGGCTGTCTCAAAGTTCCACTGTAATACAAAGGAGAAAACCAAAAGGAACACAACAGCACAGATGCACTTGTCACATACCAAGGGAACATCCAAAACTGGCGACTCCCTTCTCTGAAGCGATGGTGTGACATGAGGCAGCTGAGTAGTGGTGCTGTTAGTTGTGATACTGATAGTAGAACTTGATAATGTGGTGTACACTGAAAAAGAAGATGATCGAGCAATTTGTGGCCCCACTACTGGCGCAACCACAGTTGGGGCTGTTGAGAATAGAGCGTGGCCATCTGGTTCGTCCTCAGTTGGGAGAGGAGTGATGCCATTTTCCTCGCAAAGTGAGTTGAGGTTCCATGGTCCCCTGCTTTGTCGAAAGGATGCAGACATTGCACTTGCAGCGTCAGTGGAGAAACTTGACATGGCCATGGAAGAGTCATCCAGAAAGCTGTCGGCCATGCTTTCTGATAATTGATGGGAGGTGGAAGCTGTCGGGTGGCCTGTGCTGGTCCGTCTATTACTGGAACAAAAATAGACAAATATAAACAAATAATAGATACATAAATATAATAATTCTCTCTTGACAGGTATACATGCTGGGATAGCCAAATTGGCTGACCGACCGACAGGTGTGAGTAAAAATTCTGCAGGGTTGGTAGAAACCGGCTAGCAGTAGCACGTCTCCAGACTGGCCAGTGAAAATTCTTGCAAAATGCAAAGCAACTCTCGGTTGTATTATTAAGTTTCCAACCTATACACACACCGCAAACTTCTGTTGCCTGCAAAAACGAAGCCATGTTCTATACAGTATACTACAGTGACATGAGAACAAGGCTCCTGTCTTTGATGCACTTTCGATGTTCCATTCGCACTGCGGCCAGGCTGTTTCTATACTTTTGCTTTTGATTCTAAACCAGCATAGATCTCTATTAAAGTATTATGAGGAGAACTTGCTTTAAAATAAATTAAAGCAACTGATGTTACAAAAAAACCGCGAAAAATAGAAAGCACATTAAAAATAAAAGTAAGACCGTTAACAAAATTAGGCTGGCGAATGAATGCTGATAGCCGCCCGTGAGGAGAGTGGCATGTTGGAGTTTGATGGGCCGTAATACCTTGTTGCAATAGACCCTGTGTCGATATTGCTATCATGTGATCGTCACATGATACATATTAATAGACTGTGAACTACGTCACTATTATGTGTGTGAATGTACGCGCGAGACATGCGCAGTGTTGTACGATGTTACCGCCAAGATGTCCTAGAAGCCAAACAATAAAGTGAAGCCATTATCTCTTCAACTGTTACTGCAGTGTCCGTTTCTGTACATGGAACCCGGAGCGAATGCGTCCATAAACATTCAACTAACGCAAACACAAAACGATACATGGTGTCAGAATCATCATGGCAGAAGACGGAGTAGCAGCGCAGCCGAGGTCGGTAACCGTCAAAGTTCCGTTACCTCAGAGACTTGAGCTTTCAGCACAAGGTTTGGAGGCGACTTGGCGCAAGTTCAAGCGGTCGTGGGAGACATACGAACTAGCATCGCGTCTTGATTCTCAGGATGAGAAGTATCGAGCCGCAGTATTCAAGACTTGTCTCAGTGATGGTGCAAGGGACGTGTTCGAAGGTTTGCCTTTCGAGGCTGCAGACGACAAGGACAAAATTACGAAGATAATTCCCTTGTTCGAAGCCTACTGTGTGGGGGAGACATCAGAAGTCTACGAGACTTACAAGTTTCACCAGCGAAAGCAAGAGAAGGGGGAAACGATCGACACGTACATCGGAGCACTCCGACAACTAGCTAGCTCCTGTAACTTCAAGACATTCGAAGAAAGGATGCTACGCGATCAAGTCGTTATTGGACTGTCAGATGACACGGTTCGGGAAAAACTCTTGCAAGAGTCAGGTCTAACTTTGAAAAAGTGCATTGAGATCTGCAGAGTGAGTGAGGCAGCAGCCCAGCAGGCCAAGAGTATGGCTGGTGATGAAGCCCTACATCGTGTCGGTGTGCATGTGAGAAAAAAGACAAACAGTCAGAAGGACAAGGGTGCTACCCCGAAGTCGAAGCATGATCGTCATGATGGTAGAGGTATGGGCGAAAGAGACAGTGGTGTGAAAGCGTGTGTGTATTGTGGCAAATCGCACAAGAAAGGCAAGGAACACTGTTTCGCATATGGCAAGACTTGCAATCGTTGCAAAAAGAAAAACCATTTTGCTCGTCAGTGCAAACAAAGCTCAGATAGGCAAGTGCATGAAATGTCTGATGAAGAGAGTGATGATGATGATGGTCATTTTGTTCTGACGATGAGTGAAAATGATGATGAACATGTTTTGTCTGTTGATGATGTTGATAAATCTGTGCATGCAAAAATGCTTGTTGGACATGACAGAGTGACGACATCGTTGCAACTTGACAGTGGAGCCACTATCAACAGTTTGTCCGTAGAGACGTACAAGACTGTGACGGGAGACGTAGCGTTGACAAAGCTGACCAAAAGCAACAAACGCTTGTTGATGTATGACAAAAGACCAGTAACTCCTCTAGGTGAGCGTATTCTGCCTGTGGTCAATCCAAAGAACGGCAAAAGCTACAAAGTGCGCTTTGTGGTAGTGAACGCCAAAGTGAAGGATATCTTGGGCTGTAGAGCAAGCCAACACATGCAGTTGATCACGGTCAATGTCGAGAACATTTCAGCCATAGGCACAGGGGATAAGCATGTTCTCACAGGGTTTGATGACGTATTCAAAGGGGAGGTTGGGGCTCTGGACGGAAAGCTAACGTTTGAAACAGACCCATCGGTTCCTCCAGTGAAGCTTCCATGTCGTCAGTGGCCCATAGCTGTCAAAGAGAAGGTCAAAGCAGAAATTGATCGTCTGCTTGAGTTAGGGGTCCTCGTTCCAGTGAACACACCAACTGATTGGATTAGCAGCGTAGTTGTGACGTTGAAGCCCAATGGTCAGGCTAGGTTGTGCATAGATCCAAAACCCTTGAACAAGGCATTGAAAAGAAATGATTACCCCATGAAGAGCATTGATGACGCGTTAGAGTCGATGGTAGGCGCAAAGATTTTCTCGCATTTCGACATGCGCAATGGCTTCTGGCACGTTGTCCTGGACGACGAAAGCAGTCTCTTGACAACGTTTGAAACCCCTTTCGGAAAATTTCGCTGGACTAGAATGCCGTTCGGTGCGTCGGTATGTCCAGAGGAATTTCAGCGCCGTGTCGATGATGCGCTGAACGGACTGCCGGGCGTGTTCGCAGTTCATGATGATGTCATTGTGTGGGGGTCGGGAGACACAGAGAAAGAAGCAGCAAAAGACCATGACCAGAACGTTCGGTTGTTCTTGCAGAGATGTCGCGAGAAGAACATCAAACTGAACAAAGAGAAGGTCGAGTACAGGAAAACTGAGGTCTCGTATCTGGGTCACGTGATCTCAAAGGACGGGTTGAAGTGTGACATGAAGAAAGTCGATGCAATCAAGTCGTTTCCGCAGCCAGAAGACAAAGCGGCGGTTCAGAGACTTCTGGGGATGGTAGGGTATCTCCAGAAGTTTGCACCACGTCTGTCGGAGGTCGCAGCGCCTCTGCGTGAGCTGGTGAAAAAAGACGTGCATTTCCGCTGGGATGAGAACCTGCACGGGAAAGCGTTTGATGAGATCAAGCGCATGTTGACTGAACCACCGGTTTTGCGATTTTTTGACCCTGGTGCGAAAACTACTCTTCAGTGTGATGCGTCTGAGTTCGGTCTGGGGGCGTGTTTGTTGTCAGATGGACAACCGGTACAGTTCGCGTCGCGAGCGCTGACCCAAACTGAACGCAACTATGCGCAAATAGAGAAGGAAATGCTTGCGATTCTCTTCGGGCTGGAACGTTTCGAGCGCTATGTGTATGGTAGACATGTTGAGGTGGAGTCGGATCACAAGCCGTTGATTCCCATTCACAACAAAACCTTGTTGGCAGCGCCAAAACGTCTGCAACGCATGTTGCTGAGAACGCAAAAGTTTGACTACACTGTGGTGTACAAGAAAGGTACAGAGATGTATCTCGCTGACACGCTCAGCAGAGCTGTGGTCAGGTCACACAAAGCAGGGAAAATGAAGAGCGAACAGATTTTCCAGACAGAAATAGAGCAGGAAATCGAGTGCATTGACATGGCCGCGCATGTGTCCGTGTCTGAAGGGCGACTCGAAGAGTTGAAAGAGGCAACAAAACGTGATAAAGATTTGTGTCGGCTGATGCAAATAACACAAGAAGGTTGGCCTGAGTCGAGACAAAGCTTACCGCTAGGTCTTCAACCTTACTTTCCATTCAGAGAGGAAGTATCGACTCAGAACGGTCTTTGTTTCAAGGCAGAAAGGATCATTGTACCAACAGAAATGAGGGAGAAAGTCCTACACTTGCTCCATCAGGCTCATACTGGGATTCAGGGTTGCATGAGAAGGGCAAGAGAACTGGTCTATTGGCCAGGAATGAACGCAGACATAGAAAAGTTGGTGAGCAAATGTGCAACTTGTCAGACACACCAAAGCAACCAACAGAAAGAGCCCATGATTTCCCACCCAATACCTGAAAGGCCCTGGGAAACGCTAGGGTGTGATCTCTTTGACTTTCAAGAGAAGTCGTACCTGGTAGTGGTAGACTACTACTCTGATTTCTTTGAAGTCGATCGCCTTGAGAACAAAACAGCAGAAGAAGTCATCTACAAGACAAAAGCCCATTTAGCCAGACATGGAATCCCTGATAAGATCATCTCTGATAACGGTCCGCCGTATAGCTCAGACAAATACAGAGATTTCGCTGAGGCTTGGGGATTCGAACACATAACCAGTTCGCCATATTATCCGCAATCCAACGGAAAGGCAGAAAATGCGGTCAAACAAGCAAAAACTCTGATCATGAAAGCTGTAGAAAGCAAAACAGATCCATACTTGGCTCTACTAGAGTTAAGGAACATACCATCGGAGGTGATGAAAACCTCTCCAGTGCAAAGACTGTTCAGCAGAAGAACCAAAACCAGAATTCCTACAGCCAAAACTCTGCTAAAACCGCAGACGTGCACAAACGTGACTGGCAATCTGATCAAAAGAAAAGAAAAACAGACAAAGTGCTATAACAAAGGTACAGCAGAACTAGAAACCCTACAGCCAGGTCAAACCGTGAGGGTGAAGTTAGGCAAAACTTGGACAAAAGCAAAAGTAGAGCAACAGGTAGATGTCAGGTCTTACAAACTGCACACAGAAAATGGTAAAGCATACAGACGCAACAGGCGTCAAATCAGAACAACTGGAGAAACACTGACCAACACTGGTCCAAGGGAGACAATCACTCGAAAAACAGACCTTGATAGGCAGAGACAGCTAAATGACCAAGCAGTGAAAAACTACAGAGCAGTAGCTGATAGTCAGACTCAGGTGACCAAAGTCAGTACTCCTGTGAGTGCGACAAACACACCTGAAAATAAAACACCTGTGAAGATTCAGCCAAATGAAAAGAAAACTGAACACATCAAAGTCAAGTTCATGAAGTCACAAACCGCAGGTAAAACAGACACAGGTCAAAGTCAAACCACTTCTCGTGGACGTCAGGTTAAACCACCAGCTTACCTGAATGACTATGTCAAAACCTAAAGACTGAAGACTGTAGGAGACAGTTCAGTATTTGTTGTTTGTGTGTTTTGTTTGAAGAGAAAAGATAGACAGTGAAGAAAGTAAACATTTGGTGGTATTGTTTATGTCCCGCGTTGTGAGCGAATGTGATAAATTTAATTCAAGGCGTTGAATTATTGTCCAGTAAAGTTTCATTGTCCAGAGAGAGAATGTGTTGTTATTATTGGAGTTGTGAAATGATGCTCTAGTCAAGATGTCCAGTCAGTGTGAATGTGTGAAATTAATCTAGGCGTAAAAATAATCTCAGCCTATTGGACTATGGTGAGAATGAGAATTTTATGTGCAGAGAATTCAGTTTCCCGTGAAGTTTGGACAGTAAAAGTCTTTGGACTTGTTTATGTAAAGAAAAGGGGATGTGTCGATATTGCTATCATGTGATCGTCACATGATACATATTAATAGACTGTGAACTACGTCACTATTATGTGTGTGAATGTACGCGCGAGACATGCGCAGTGTTGTACGATGTTACCGCCAAGATGTCCTAGAAGCCAAACAATAAAGTGAAGCCATTATCTCTTCAACTGTTACTGCAGTGTCCGTTTCTGTACATGGAACCCGGAGCGAATGCGTCCATAAACATTCAACTAACGCAAACACAAAACGATACAGACCCTATCGGTATTCCAAGCTCTCGTAATCTCTCGCAAACTTCAGAGCATAGCAAAGCATGCGGTACAGCGATCTCGTGCGAGCTGCACAAGCCAAAGTTCGAAGTTCTCGCGATGTTCAAAGCATAACAAAGAGCGTGTCTCGCGAGAGCTGCTCAGATACCGAAAAGGTCTATTTATTTTGTTGAATAAAGAAAGAATTGAAAACTCTCAAGAACACAGACAGACAAGAATAACAAACTCTTGTTAGCACCCTACGTACAAGGTGTCTTGGGGCACCACCACGCGGAGGGGTTCTGCGGGCATCGCAGCAAGAAGAAAGAGGGAAAATCCTGGGGTTGGCGGGGCGAGCAACACTTTGTCTCTATACAGTATACTGTTAGGTACAGCATCAGCTAGATTACTCAAGTTGAAAAATATCAAGTCGTGCATATCTCTCGAGACCGTTCTTTTTTTTTTTTTTGGTGTGGGACCAAAAATCTAAATCATTCAGGAATCAAGTGCAAAAAGTGACCAAGAAACAACACATGACGAATTGGTGACGCTTCCATTCGATGCCCAAACGACGCATTGGGACGCAGCCTGGGGCGATCAGTGCAAAATTCATTAAAATAAATCATGATGGATGTTGTCCATCCAACAAATTTCCTCAAATAATCAAGGTCCACCACCACCACCAGCCTTAAAAGTGCACAGAAGTTGGCTAACGCAAGTCAACAATCATGGCGCAACCGGAATAAAGCAAGTGCGCTGACCGACCACACAAAAATTTAAATCACATTCAAATAAGCAAATCAAGTATAGATTGGCCTTAAAGTCAGCTAGAATATCAGTAAAGAGTATGCAGTACCCATAATAAGGAAGATTTTCCTTCCGAGTTTCCTTAGAAAGTCTTCTGGAACCTTTGATTTTCCCCATCTTCATATTTTGCGCCATCGAGTCGCCATTCTCACTGCAGGCGCTTGAAATCTCGCGCAAAACGAGAAAAGAGGTGAACCGGAACGACTCTATAAATACCCAGTCGGATTTGTATTTGGGCGCTCGCGGTCTTCACTCAGTCTCTCCATAGACCTAATATACTATAGGTCCCTGGTCTCTCTATCTCTTTCTTTCTTTCTCTTTCTCTCTCTCTCTCTCTCTCTCTCTCTCTCTCTCTCTCTCAATATATCTCCGGGCGAGGGTCGAGATGCTAAAAAGCCGCGTATCTGTGCTTCCTCTTGAGTGTTACCTTCCAAAATAAAGAAATGTCGGAACTCTTTTGAGAATCAACTATAGCCATTGCCAAGCACATTACCAGAAACAAATAATAAACTTTGATGATATTATGAATTAATTACTCTCGCCGGATTTCTTCTAATATGTTATATTGTTGTTGTTGTTGTTGTTGTTGTTGTTGTTGTTGTTGTTGTTGTCGTTGTTGTTGTTGTTTGTTGTTGTAGTTGTTGTTGATGTTGTGGTTGTTGTTTTTGCCGCCGGCACACACATAATTATGTTCATCACCGCTCCGGCAATGATCATGTGTTAGCCTCAATATTAGTAACGCTGGTTATGTGTGTTATGTTTTGGTTCGGCCGAATATCAATAAAGATGGTTATTTTTTGTGTTTTTCTATTTTGTGTGAGGGTTTGATGCAAACAAGTATGAAAATGCTCAGTTATTTCGACTCGATTACCCTTGGAAGATAAACTGATCTCTGTTCTCTTCCACTGTCTCAGTCAGTCTTTCTAGCCTCTCTCTCACTGAGACGGAGTCAGTCTCTCACTGTCTCTCTCCCCTCACTCACTGCCTCTGTCTGTCTATCTGTCTCTCCACCTCACGGGCTATCTCAGTGAAGGCCCCCCAGACCATTACAGAACCTCCACCAAAGGCCACCTTTTCTTGGACAGTGGCGTCAATGTAGCGTTCCCCTTGGCGGTTCAGGGTGAAGCGTAATTCATCACGGAACAGGACCTGGGACCATTGCTGACGTGTCCACCTCACGTGACGTCTGCAGAGGGCGCGGTGTGCTGCCCTATGGGCTCAGTGAAAGTTAAGCGTGGCCGTACAGCTGGGCGACGAGCCGCCGGAACGGAGCCGGTTAAACCCATGAAGGCGATTCAGTATGGTCTGCTGGCTGATGTTGGTCAGTGTTAGTAGCCACCCTCAGCTGCCTTCGAATAATGCCGGAAGAGACTGTTCTTGTTTGCAAGGCTAGTCATTCAATGAGACGATCTTCACGTGGAGTTGTCTTCTTTGGTCGCCCAGGTTTTTCCTGGACCCTCCCAGTGGCTGTGAAACGTTGAATCAGTCTGACAATGTCCGGGATGGACACGTGAAGTCGCCTGGCCACTTCTCGCTTGGGGACACCATCTTGGAACCATGCAACAGCTCGTCCCCTCTCAAACTCGTTCAATTTTCGTCGTGGAGGCATTGTCAGATAATGCCTAATACTGGTGGTATGTCTTCTCAAAAAGCCAAGCAAGTGACAGCATCTCACACATAAACAGCAGTGCTTGCACGTGCATAATGGTTTTTCCATGTGGCTTGTGCAATGTGTTCGGGCTGAACGGTCCAAAACAAGGTCTTTTTTCGCAAGTTTCCGCTGAGCTTTCTTTCTTTCTTTATTTGGTGTTTAACGTCGTTTTCAACCGTTCAAGGGGACGCGACGGGGAAAGGGGGGGATGGGATAGAGCCACTTGTTAATTGTTTCTTGTTCACAAAATCACTAATAAAAAAATTGCTCCAGGGGCTTGCAACGTAGTACAATATATGACCTTACTGGGAGAATGCAAGTTTCCAGTACAAAGGACTTAACATTTCTTACATACTGCTTGACTAAAATCTTTACAAACATTGACTATATTCTATACAAGAAACACTTAACAAGGGTAAAAGGAGAAACAGAATCCGTTAGTCGCCTCTTACGACATGCTGGGGAGCATCGGGTAAATTCTTCCCCCTAACCCGCGGGGGGTCTTGCTGAGCTAATGTATCGTAAAGTATGCTGAATTTGCATTTATCATTTTGCTCTTCAGTATTGCTTTGCACCTAGTCTTGAACACTTCATTTAGGCCTAAAAAAAAAATAGGTGTGGTTACGGTAACCCGACCTACCCTATTTTTAGGGGCCGATCCTATAACTTTTTATTACATTTGTCAAAAAAAAAAAAAAAAACCCCAGTACAAAAAACGCAATGAAAGCGAAAGCGCCCGAGTCGCACACTTATTTCCCTGTCAAGTAGGTTTAATTTGTACACATTAGAAAAAAAAGTTAAAAAAAAAAAAAAGTGATTGCCTACCTACCTACCCTATTTTTTTTGGCTATGTTACCGTAACCACACCTGTTGTTTTTTTGGCCTTAGCGAACGACAAGAAGAAGAAGAACACTTCATTTTAAATTACAATGTCAGTTTCTATATAATGCGCTTCATGTTCTTAAACTTACGTTGTTGTTGTGTTTGTTTTGTTTTTGTTTCCTTTTTACACTTTAGTCAAGTTTTGACTAAATGTTTTAACATAGAGGGGGGAATCGAGACGAGGGTCGTGGTGTATGTGTGTGTGTGTGTGTGTGTGTGTGTGTGTGTGTGTGTGCAGTGTGTGAATGTGTGTAGAGCGATTCAGAGTAAACTACTGGACCGATCTTTCTGAAATATTTCATGAGAGTTCCTGGGTATGATATCCCCAGACGTTTTTTTTCCATTTTTTCGATAAATGTCTTTGATGACGTCATATCCGGAATTTTGTAAAAGTTTGTTTGTTTGTTTGTTTGTTTGCTTGCTTAACGCCCAGCCGACCACGAAGGGCCATATCAGGGCGGTTTGTAAAAGTTGAGGCGGCACTGTCACACCCTCATTTTTCAAGTCAAATTGATTGAAATTTTGGCCAAGCAATCTTCGACAAAGGTCGGACTTTGGTGTTGCATTTCAGCTTGGAGGCTTACAAATTAATTAATGACTTTGGTCATTAAAAATCTGAAAATTGTAATTAAAATTATTTTTTTAATAAAACGATATGTTTGGATTAAAAACACGTTCAGAGAGTTAAAAAGAATAAAGATATAGAAAATCATGCTTTCCTCCTCAGCGCAACCGCTACCGCGCTTTTCTGGATTGTTAATTTCACTGCCTTTTCCACGAGCGGTGGACAGACGATGCTACGAGTGTACGTTCTTGTGGAAAAAATGCAATGCGTTCAGTTTCATTCTGTGAGTTCGACTGAGCTTGACTAAATGTAGTATTTTCGCCTTACGCGACTTGTTTACATTTAGTCAAGTTTTGGAATCGAGACGAGGGTCGTGGTGTATGTATGTGTGTGTGTGTGTGTGTGTGTGTGTGTGTGTGTGTGTGTGTGTGTGTGTGTGTGTGTGTGTGTGTGTTTGTGTGTGTGTGAATGTGTGTAGAGCGATTCAGAGTAAACTACTGGACCGATCGTTATGAAATTTTACATGAGAGTTCCTGGGTATAATATCCCCGGACGTTTTTTTTTCTATTGTTTTCGTTAAATGTCTTTGATGACGTCATATCCGGCTTTTTGTAAAAGTTAAGGCGGCACTGTTACACCCTCATTTTTCAATCAAATTGATTGAAATTTTTGTAAAGCAATCTTCGACGAAGGCCGGACTTTCGTATTGCATTTCAGCTTGGTGGCTTAACAATTAATTAATGACTTTGGTCATTAAAAATCTAAAAATTGTAATTAATATTATGTTTTTATAAAACGATCCAAATTTACGTTCATCTTATTCTTCATCATTATTTGATTCCAAAAACATATAAATATGTTATATTCGGATTAAAAACAAGCTCTGAAAATTAAAAATATGAAAATTATGATTAAAATTAAATTTCCGAAATTGATTTAAAAACAATTTCATCTTATTCCTTGTCGGTTCCTGATTCCAAAAACATATAGATATGATATGTTTGGATTAAAAACACGCGCAGAGAGTTAAAACGAAGAGACTGAGGTACAGAAAAGCATGCTATGCAGCACAGCGAAACCACTACCGCGCTAAACAGGCTCGTCAGTTTCACTGCGTTTTGCACTAGCGGCAGACTACGGTCATTGTGAAAAAATGCAGTGCGTTCAGTTTAATTCCGTGAGTTCCACAGCTTGACTAAATGTAGTAATTTCGACTAAGTTACGCGTCTTGTTCTTTATTCTTTTCTCTCTCAATGATTATGTATTCATGTAATGAGTTTTTAGTAGTAGTTGCAGTAGTAGATTAGTCTCTCTTTAGGGCGAGGGCCAGATGCAAAAAAGCATATCTATGCTTATTCTTGTTACCATCGAAAAATAAAGAATTGTTATTGTCATTGTCCAACACATTCTCATTTAGGTAAAACCAGTATTGGTATCATGCAGATTCTGTTCCTGTCCTGGGCGCACCTGTTTGGTTATCAGCTAAAGGCGTCTGTGGCTTTTGCGCAAGTTATTGTCAGATTTCTATTTTTTGGGGGTAGCGAAGGAAGAACGTAAAATGTTGCAATTTACCAACGCAAAATGAAGTAGTAATTATGAAAAGAAAAGACAAAAGAAATATGAGCATTTGCAACGGGAAAGGAGATATAGTTGCAGAAGGCTCATCAGGGGAAGTAACTTCCACAACTTGTGATTTTTGAGCAGACGTCACCCGACCACCATTCTGGACGGGTAAGTGTAGAACTTTACTGATGCTGCTTTCTTGTAAATCGCTCAAAGTGCAGCGGTGACTGTGCACCAACATGCATGATCCGATCGAAACGTTGTCGGTCCAACTCTTACACTGCCAAGTTTCTTGTGTTGAACTCGTACTCTAGCTTGTGCATATAAACAGCATTACTTTAGTTTTACTGTGAATCCCTAACACAAGGACCATGGTTTACAGACTACAGCACTACCGACTGTACTATCCGAGGTAACTGTCAGCACAGGCTGAAAAACCCCTCTATTTTGACAGGTAGTTGCATGTTAGTGCTGGTTCTCGTTTTCGGGACTGCCAAACCTGGCCCCTCCCCTCCCTGGTAGCAAGTAGTATGTATCACTCACTGTATCTGGTTGAGTGGAAGTAATATTACCAATAAATGAATAATGTTTTCTTCTCTCCTGGGTGAGAATAAAGTGTGGGTACATGTCATGTCCATATGTAGTTTCATTGTGTATTTCCTGGTCTGTTTTCAGTGAAAACCTGCTCGGGACATGGAGGCAGTGAAAAAAAGCGTGGCACAGGAATATCCATCCTCTTTGTTAAACAGTCTGAGAGGGCTGTGGGAGGAAGATGGCTTCTGTGATGTGCGGTTGGCAGTGGGTCAGCGGGAGTTTCCTGCACACAGGCTGGTGCTGTCTGCTGCCAGTCCATACTTCCGAGCCATGTTCATGTGTGGCCTGACTGAAGCCAAAACTGAGAGCATTACTCTTCACGATGTTTCTCCCACAACTTTTGAGCATCTCATTAAATTTGTGTATTCTGGTGAGTGTATTTGTTAGGCGCGTTTGATCGATCTGCGCGATCGCGCGATCGCGCTGCGCGTTTGGTGGATCGATCAAACGCGCACACATCGATCGATGTGTGCGCGTTTGATCAATACAAAGAATACAAGAATCGTTAAAACGCGCAGCTCTTATATACTTGCGCATTTGGACGATCCGTCTCACAAATCACCATACTACGCACACACACGTCTGCTGGCAATGACCGGAAGTTATGACCGGAAGTAGGCCTAGCTATAAGTGTCTAAACAACAATCTGTAAGACATTTTAAAAAAGAAGAAACAACTCGCGTAAGGCGAAAATACAATATTTAGTCAAGTAGCTGTCGAACTCACAGAATGAAATTGAACGCAATGCCATTTTTCAGCAAGACCGTATACTCGTAGCATCGTCAGTCCACCGCTCATGGCAAAGGCAGTGAAATTGACAAGAAGAGCGGGGTAGTAGTTGCGCTAAGAAGGATAGCACGCGTTTCTGTACCTCTCTTTGTTTTAACTTTCTGAGCGTGTTTTTAATTCAAACATATCATATCTATATGTTTTTGGAATCAGGAACCGACAAGGAATAAGATGAAAGTGTTTTTAAATTGATTTGGACAATTTAATTTTGATAATAATTTTTATATATTTAATTTTCAGAGCTTGTTTTTAATCCGAATATAACATATTTATATGTTTTTGGAATCAGCAAATGATGGAGAATAAGATAAACGTAAATTTGGATCGTTTTATAAATTTTTATTTTTTTTTACAATTTTCAGATTTTTAATGACCAAAGTCATTAATTAATTTTTAAGCCACCAAGCTGAAATGCAATACCGAAGTCCGGGCTTCGTCGAAGATTACTTGACCAAAATTTCAACCAATTTGGTTGAAAAATGAGGGCGTGACAGTGCCGCCTCAACTTTCACGAAAAGCCGGATATGACGACATCAAAGACATTTATCAAAAAGATGAAAAAAACGTTCGGGGATTTCATACCCAGGAACTCTCATGTCAAATTTCATAAAGATCGGTCCAGTAGTTTAGTCTGAATCGCTCTACACACACACACACACACACACACACACAGACACACAGACACACAGACACACGCACATACACCACGACCCTCGTTTCGATTCCCCCTCGATGTTAAAATATTTAGTCAAAACTTGACTAAATATAAAAATGGGATTATATTGTACCAAACACTTAGACTACCTCAAAGACATCACATCACAGGTATATATGCATCGAGGTTGCACCTGATCATCCATTTCACATGTATTAGCTCATTGAGTGTTTAATTGTCCTTTAATAGCAAATGATTTAAAAGTTCAGCTGTTTTCATGAGATGTCAGAGGAATGGACAGAGATGAGGAAGGAGGGACTGATTGGGGGGAGAGACTGAGAGACTAAGAGAGAGACTGAGAGAGAGAGAGAGAAAGTGTGTGAGAGAGAGAGAGAGAAGAGAGAGAGAGACAGAGAGCAGAGAGACAGAGAAGAGAGAGAGAGAGAGAGAGACTGAGACTAAGAGAGAGAGAGAGAGAGATCCTGAGAGACTGAGCGACTAAGAGAGAGAGAGAGACAGAGAGAGAGAGAGAGAGAGAGAGAGAGAGAGAGAGAGAGAGAGAGAGACTAAGAGAGAGAGAGAGAGACAGAGAGAGAGAAGAGAGAGCGATAGAGAGAAAGAGAGAAGAGAGAGATAGACTAAAAGAGAGAGACAGAGAGAGAGAGAGAGAGAGACTGAGAGACTAAGAGAGAGAGAGAGAGAAACATTGAAACATAGAACTTTATTACAGGAAAGATAGCATTAGGTCCGTAGGACCTTTCTTCCATCTAGTCCTGATCTAAGCAAAATGGTTATAATCGAAATGGGAATACATAGGAACAAACTTTTTATGATGAAACGCAGACACACGCAATAATAGTAATATAAGAATAAGATCATAAGAGAGAGAGAGAGAGAGAGAGAGAGAGAGAGAGAGAGAGAGAGAGAGAGAGAGAGAGAGAGAGAGAGAGAGAGAGAGAGAGAGAGAGAGAGAGAGAGAGAGAGAGAGAGAGAGAGAGAGAGAGAGAGAGAGAGAGAGAGAGAGACTGTTTGAAAGATTGAGAGGCCTGACAACAAACAAATCAAAAACGTTGTTGGGGTATATTTCGGAACATTCCTGTATTTGAAACTTTTCACTTCCGGCGTGCGATGTGTGTGTGTGGTAGGGACTTACTTTGTGACAGATCGTCCAAATGCGCAAGTATAAGAGCTGCGCGTTTTAACGATTCTTGTATTCTTTGTAGCCTATTCTTTGCATCGATCAAATGCGCACACATCGATCGATGTGTGCGCGTTTGATTGATCCACCAAACGCGCAGCGCGATCGCGCAGATCGATCAAACGCGCCTAACATATTGACTGCACAGAAAGATTATATAGGCAGACAACTGTCTTGCATGATTTGTGTCTTTTTATCGTGTGTGGGAAATATTTGTTGCTACGTCGTGTAATATGTAATCTGATCAAAGTAATGGAAATATGTAGTATCTTTTTAGGTGGGTTAGATAAGAAAGGGGAAACTGAGAGAGATTTCATAGCTGGCCTCACTTCCGAGGTGTAGATCAA
The DNA here is from genome assembly GCF_037325665.1 of Littorina saxatilis. NCBI lineage: Eukaryota > Metazoa > Mollusca > Gastropoda > Littorinimorpha > Littorinidae > Littorina > Littorina saxatilis. The sequence goes on along the minus strand of NC_090249.1, from coordinate 37,838,802 downwards.
ACGAAAGAAAGAAAAAAACAGAACTTTATAAGTGCACGCCCACACATGCGTGAGCATAGGCAGTAATTTAGTGAGTAATGGAGGCAGGCAGGTAGGCACACACACATTCGTACAAGCCCACACTTAAGTGTAAGGACAGAAACTTTAAAAGCGGTCCCCAATTCAGCCCAAAGTTGACTGCGTGAAGACTTCGCAAAGGTTTTTTTAATTGAAAACATAGCCTTGTGCGGCCAGCTTTGCGTAGTCGACTTCACCCAGTTAAGGACAAGCTTAAGGGAGTTCCTTAGCCTTACATGGAATTTACTGTGCATGCCAGTATAATACCAGCACTAGTGCCTTGAATGTTATCTTTTGTTGATGGGTTGTATATATTTTCACAGGGCACATTCAAGTATGTGGAGAAACTTGTCAAGAAATCCTGGCAGCTGCAGACATGCTACAACTGTTGCCAGTAGTTACCATCTGCAGGCAGTTCTTGATACAGCAACTTTCTCCTGATAACAGTATTGGTGAGAACTTTCATGTTACTCTTTATATTTCTGTGTACTTGCAGAAAGCTTGGGAATGAAATATATTTGAACATGTGTCATCTGGATGAACAGTGATCATGTTTACAGAAGATTTATGCTTATTTGACCCATTTGAAAATTCACTGACACAAATTTGCTCATTAGGACATGTAAAGCAAAAGTATGCAAAAATAGTGTCCCTCTTATTCTCTCCAATGGTAATCGTGGGTGGAAAAATGCATACCTTGGCTTTCAGACAAATCAAATACACATGCAGCTGCTGTTCTGTACTCATTGCATCTCTGGCAATGAAAACAGCTCTTTAACAAAAAATTTTTCCGACTTTCAAAAGTCAGTTCGCAAACATATTGCTCCTTCACACAATTTTTCCCTGTCCCATATGCCATACTTAAATTTTTTTTTTTTAAGCTGGCGCAATCTCTGGATGAATGAAAAAATGTGTTGTAGAGATAGCCATATTGCAGGCAACTGTATGTAAAAGATGAATTTGCTTAAAATATGTGATCAGTGGACTTTTTCACTGCTCTACCCATACTTATGTGGTGGCTTTATCTAGAAGCACTGACATAACATACAAAAAATAAAATAAATGAATACCTGTGGTTGTTTTTCAGGAATCTACTTGCTGGCAGAACTCCACCAGCTACAAGATGTGCAAGAAGCAGCCGAAAGGTTCATGGAGAATCACTTCTTGCAGGTGATCTCAGAGCCAGAATTCCAAAGATTGGAATGGAGACATCTAATTCACATCCTTCACAGTGAGCTACTCAAAGTGGACTCGGAGGCTCAGGTTCTCAAAGCAGCATTGATCTGGCTTCAGCATGATGTTCAAGGTCGTGTTGGACATGCGACAGACGTGTTAAACCCGGTGCGGTTTCCACTGATCTGCCAAAAAGATGTTGATTCCATGGTCGAAGATATTGATGATGAAAACTTGCGAGAGGCTGTTACTCAGATAGTTCATGAGTCTCGATTGGATCAAAAATTAGGGGCAGAGCTAAAACTTTTGCACTTGCGCCCTTACTTGCTGCACCCTCGCAAATCTGCGAGGAAGTATGTGTTTGTTCTGGGAGGCTACTGCCGCACACGAGGATACAGGTGGACAGACACGCAGACATTAGCATCAGTGGAAAAGTATGACACCTTTTACCAGCACTGGCACCAAGTGTCGACCATGAAGTATGCGCGCAGTAGTCACGGTGTGGCTGTTCTTAACAGATGTATATACGTGGCTGGTGGCGAGAGTGACTGTATGATCTATGACACTGTGGAACGCTATGATCCTGTCACAAACACGTGGTCACAGGTAAAATATCAACTTCGTCATGTTGCTCAACCTCAACGTATTTCCTGTTTTATTTATGAGTGCCAGAGTTTTGTTTTGTCAGAAACTCTGTTTCCCAAACAGTATGTCTGTGAAAGTGATCTGTTCACTAAAGACTGTATCACAACCTAGAATGGCACACAGGGAGTAATTCTTTTAACCTTCACCGTGCTTCATGGACAAAATCGTCTGTTTATCTCTGCAACTATTTTGAGATTTTAATTGAGACCTTCCCCAGGCATGGGAATTGTCCGCCGAAAGGCAAATTTCCGCCGCATTTATTTTGTGTTCCGCTGAAAAAGCAAAAGTGTCTGCCGAAAAAATAAATGGGGGAAGCAAAAATGGTTCTAAAAACTGAATTTAATGGCAAACTTGGAGTTTAGAGGACACCAAATTGCACAAATTGGGTTCTTTGGAGAAAAAAAAATCCGGGGGGACATGCCCCCGAACTCCCCTAGCAGGGCTAGGCTCTTCGCGCCGTCGACTTTGCCATTACTTACAAATTTTCAGCCTTTTTTACTTTTTTCAATTCCCATGCCTGCTTCCCCTTGCCCAACTTTTGAAAGATTATCTTTGTAAACAAACAAATAAATGATGACGTTATTTGAACTACACAGTCCGGATGATGTGCATCATGTGGGTCGTGGACGACCCATATGGAATTACGTAAGGAATTTTACGTTGTTTATCCTTATTCGGATGGTGTGAGTCGTGTACGACCCATACTTTTTAAAGAGGCGGCAACACGTTTATGTATCCCTATTCGGATGGCGTGGGTCGTGTACGACCCCTGCTTTTTACTTTGAATCCTTCTTTGGAAAGTATGGGTTGTACACGACCCATGTCATCCGAACTGTGTAGTCCGAATGCTATTAAACTGAAGCACAGCATATTAATCTTCTCTAAATAGAATCCCTCACAAAGACTGAATTACATATATATCTGAAACTGTCTTACGGAGTGGTAGGGGCTGCATAATGCCTTTTTTCCCCAGTCAGAATTCTATCAGACATTTTGTTAAGGTAAAGATGAATGGATCAAAAAGCATGTTTGTTATTTGATACTGGATATGACGATACTTTCATAATTTATTAAACCCCCCGCGGGTTAGGGGGAAGAATTTACCCGATGCTCCCCAGCATGTCGTAAGAGGCGACTAACGGATTATTATTATTATTATAGTGAGTATTTCTACGCACATACCCTCCCAGAGGGGAGGCTCATGGCGTTTACAATATGCCGTGTGAGATGGAATTTTTTACACAATATATCACGCATTCACATCGGCCAGTAAATCTCAAGCGTGTTAGGCGAGTATATACTTTTCACGGCCTATTATTCCAAGTCACACGGGTATTTGATGGACATTTTTATATATGTCTATACAATTTTGCCAGGAAAGACCCTTTTGTCAATCATGGGATCTTTAACGTGCACACCCCAATGTGGTGTACACGGGACCTCGGTTTTTCGTCTCATCCGAAAGACTAGCACTTGAACCCACCACCTAGGTTAGGAATGGGGGGAGAAAATTGCTAACGCCCTGACCCAGGGTCGAACTCGCAACCTCTCGCTTCCGAGGCAAGTGCGTTTACCACTCGGCCACCCAGACCCTACAGGATTCTGTTTCTCCTTTTACCCTTGTTAAGTGTTTCTTGTATAGAATATAGTCAATGTTTGTAAAGATTTTAGTCAAGCAGTATGTAAGAAATGTTAAGTCCTTTGTACTGGAAACTTGCATTCTCCCAGTAAGGTAATATATTGTACTACGTTGCAAGCCCCTGGAGCAATTTTTTGATTAGTGCTTTTGTGAACAAGAAACAATTAACAAGTGGCTCTATCCCATCTCCCCCCCTTCCCTCCGTCGCGGTATAACCTTGAATGGTTGAAAACGACGTTAAACACCAAATAAAGAAAGAATGATTTATTAACAGCCATTTTTATTTTCAGGTACAGAATATGGTGCTTCCTAGGTATGGGTTAGGTCTGTGCGCACATGGGAATTACCTTTATGCCTTTGGTGGCTGGATTGGGGCTGAAATCGGCAATACGTTTGAGCGCTATGATCCAGAAACAAACACTTGGAGTATGCTGGGTCACATGCCTACACCTCGCTTTGCTATGGGGGTTGTGCAACACGAAGGTAAAGGTATATCATGGTGAACTATTCTCGATGAGTACACATAGCCTTCTGGCTGAATATTGTAGAAAGTGGCATTGGTTTTCACATTTACTGTTAAGTCAAGTATTGACTAAAAGTTTTGTAATTATTTTACATTACATCCAGTAGAAAGGTCTTGGAGTCAGTCCTTGAAACCCTGGGATGTGTCAGCTTACTCTTCAGAATATTACTCCAGTGCTTTTCATGTGTTGTGTGTGTGTGGGTGTGTGAAGTTGGGTTAGACTGATACATCAAGTTTGTGCATGATGGGTTGGGCGTGAATTCATAGTTTTATTTCCCTGAAATCTAGCATTTGAGGCCGAGTTGCTCGATCAAAGCTCCAATAGTTTTGCAACCATTTTTCAGATTCACTCTTAAGCACGTTGTAAAGTTGCTTCCATTTTGAAGACAACCTGTAAGTTAAGAACGACTGTTCTTGGACATATAGACTTTGAAATTCTGAATGGATTTATTCCTTTAGTAACGTCAAAACAGTGATTTGTGATTTATTTTTTGTATCTTTACTAACAGTGATTCGTGATTCATTTTTCAGGTCTAGTCTACGTGGTTGGAGGGTTGAATGCAATGGGCATGGAGATGAAAACATTGGAGAGTTTCAACCCAGTCACACAGGAATGGCAGACTTTATGCTCCATGAGTGAACGCAGGGCTCACGTTGGTGTAGCCGGACTTGAGAGTTATATCTACGTTGTTGGTGGCTGGAACGAATATGATGGAGCCCTGTCATCAGCTGAAAGATATTCCATTGAAGAGGTACGAATTTTTGGGTGACTACTGATGTCATTCCTCTGGCAGATTTAAAAAAAAAAAAAAAATTCTTTTAAAAAAAGTGGTCAATAGCTATTCAAATCTGTGGGAGATTGTAGGGGTAGTTTTGTGTGAGTTGCAAGGAATGTGGAGTTTGTCAGAGTACACATGATCAGACGAGTTATCCTTGTCTACCACTATACCAGGCCCTTCAAAACTTACTCTCTGGCATTTGGAGTCTTGAAAAGTCGGTGCAGGGGTTATAGTGAGAAATGATAAGCCTCTGTTTCTGCAAACTGAATTGTTTTTTAGTTTTGTTACCCCTATTCCAGTTTCAGAACTTATTCAAGTACCAGAAAGGGTACAGTTGGAAGACTTACTGTAGATCCCGATATCTAGCATGCCACAAGAAATTCTTATTTGCAGACAGACTTCAAGGTGAGAGGTTTTTGTGAAGAATGTACAGTATCGCGAGAGTCATTGTACAAATTTAGTGAAGTACTGAAACATTACAGTGATGGCACTGTAACTTGAAGTTAAAAGAATGATATGGCATAGCCTGCTCAAATATCAGATTGAAACAGGCCTGAAAGTGGCGAGTGTTATTGTCGCCATGGCGAGTACAAACATGTAACTGGCGAGTAGAAATGTTAATCTACTTGCCAAATGCGAGTAAAGTTGCTGAAACAAATGGTTGGTTTGGCGAGTAAAATTTGCTCTCTGGCTAGTAAATTTTGAGAAGCACTAGCCAAAGGCCAGTGCACCATTTTTTGGACTTCCAGCGCTGTGAAACATTATTTTTTTAATGGCTGCAAGTGTAAAATGTGCTTTCAAAAATTTCTTCTACATTTTTTTCCAGGACAAGTGGACAGAGCTGCCACCCATGACAGTGAGTCGAGCAGGTCCTTCCTGTGTGGTGGTGAGCGGCATGCTGTACGTGATTGGCGGTCGCAGCCATGCAGGCCAGTGTGCCGCTCCGCTGACTCTTGACACGGTTGAGTGCTACAACCCTCAGACAGGCTCCTGGTCATTCCAGCCTAAGTTACAGACTGGCCGATGTGAGGCGGCTGCCTTTGTTTTCTGAACATCTGTGAAGATTGTGCAATCACAATTGATTAAATCATCAAGTGACACAGACAGAAACATGCAAGAATCTCTGAGATGAAAGAGCTTCCGGCTTTTATGCATAAAGCTGTTGCTTGTCAAATGTGGATGCCTTCCTCATCCTGCTGCCTCCATACCTGACAGGATACATGCAAACGTGTATATGTCTGGATAGATAAATTAATCTCAGAAGGAGCTTCAGGCTCTAACACCTGTGCCCATGGCTTGTAAGTTGTGGGTGTCTTCCGAACTTGCTCTCTTTAAACCAGGGGTGGGACTTTTCCGCGAATCCGCGGATTACAACTTACAAATTCCGCTGGGGTAATCTATTTTTCCGCGTCCCATTTCATCACAGTATCTATAACTTGTTGACTGAATGATACGGAGAGAAGTGAAGATGGAACAGAACACTGGAGGCTTGAGAGTTAAATTGTGCTGACTGAAAACTCCTGATAACTAATTGTCATTTTGAGCTTCAGTGCATTGGGGCGTCACTTGGATCATACTATTGCCAGTATTGGAGTGTGGTTACATGGTTCATTACGTTAGTATGCACCATTACAATGTTACCATTGTTGTGTGAAAGTGTTTTTTGTGGGTTTTTTTTGGTGGTGGGGGGGGGGGGGGGGGGAGAGTGAGGAGAATGTCTTCTTTACCTGATCCAAACGAGTAGAATTTTAGTCTCAGCATGCACCAGATTGCACAGATTTTAATGTACCATTTAAAAAAAATTCAGGGGAGCATGCCCCCGAACTCCCCCTAGAAAGAAGGGATTTCCTTGTTTTTCATTACAAGAGAGTCTAACCCCTGTTAAACCAGACTGGTTACACCGACATGCGTGTTTCATGCATATATTTTTTTTATAAGAGGTTCTCATGTGTCTTTAGAGCTACATTTGAACTTGCCTAATACTCGGATATCAAGGCTAAAAGACCAAGTTTCTTACTGAAAAGTGAGTAAACTACACACAATGTGTGTGTATGTATGAGCTGGCATGATGAAGGGAATGTGCATTATTTTGTAAACTGTCAGGTTGCTTGCCAGCTAATGGCATGTATTTTATGCCATTCCTGCTGTTATCAGTGAAACAGTTGGTTGATGTCTTTATGCTGTACAGTACTGAAAACTTGGATACTTTCAATACTAAACAAAAAGGCAAGTCATTTCCAAGCAGAGATGTTGTGATATTTATCCTGACATAGAAAATCAGTTGTTTGTTTGGTACATATGTACATGTTTTATGTATGTGTTGTGCATGTTATGGCACATAGTGTATCAACATTTGATTGAGGCGATCTTCTTCGTCTTCTTCTTCTTCTTCTGCGTTCATGTGAATTCATGTCGTACATTTGTGCCCCATGAGCATGAACGAATTGTATTCCTGTATTTTACAGGAAATTTAACTAGGAGTAGGATATTAATTTTGTGTTGTCCATATTTAACAACCTTCTGGTGAGCATTTACTCTGTGGAAAATTTGAATTGCACGGTTTATACAAACTACACTACCACTGGAGACGTATGTTCTTGGTAGTAAGGACATGATAGGTGATAATAAAACTGGATATTTGAGAAAAACAAATTCTTGCAAAAGTTTCCATTTTTGTGTTGTAATTTGAGCTTGATGGATGAAAGGTAATTTTAATGGGTAGCTGAAAAACTGAAATCCAGAAAACGGATGCTACAAATTTGATAGCATCCCAAATACTTTCTTTTGCATTTAACGTCTCCTCTAACTTTTTCCTTTTGATCTACAGCTCTTTATTTTTTCTCTGAAACATTTTGTGGTTGTTAAATTTCTTATGGAAATGAAATTACAGCAGGGATGTATTTTTTTTTTTCTGGTATGGATTCATCGCCTTTTATGAGCTGAAGGTGAAAAGAGCCACGTTTAAAAAAAACACCACCAAACAAACTAGAATTACAAACCTGGCAAAAAGCTTTCAAATCAAACAGGGCATATAACCCGCTCTTCTCTCATAATGAATGATACATTAACATAGCAAATTTGACAACAGGAACTTGGAAGTTTGGAAGCTCTGAAAAATGATTGAATGGATATGTGGAGAATATGCATTTCAGAAATATGTATTTTAAATGCGTGATCAGTGGTTGGATGTATTACGCCAATTCAGGGGCATGTATCAAAGTGTGGAGAGAACAGAACACGTAAAGCAGTTATCTCCCTTTCATTAATTGTGTGGCTGACAAAACGTTTTTCATACTGATTGGAGAGTCGTTGCATGTAGTGATTGGCATAATAATTATGTCTGTTGCCTCTCTTGCACACTTAATAAACACGCACGGCACACATACATGCACACGCACCCACACACAGTCACATGCACAGACGGACACACACACTTACACACAGTCACATGCACAGACACACACACAAACACCTCACTCACTCGCACACACACACACACACACGTGACACGCACATTGAGAAAGTTGTCTTGTCATATCGGCTAGTCCCATGTAGCTGGGAAGACATTTCTGTGCGACAGATAAAAGCCTATACTTTCAAATATGTAAGTGGGTGTTGTGTATTGGGTGTAGTTCAATATGCACGCATATCGGAATGACAAATAAGCCACAAGAAAATGTCGATTTAAGTGCTATTAAAGTGGTTGGTGTGCAGAGGATTTCGCAAATTCAGGGGCGCGCATTGAAGTATTCGGAAAACGGAGCATGTAAAGCAGTTATCTCCCCTGCTCCAAGTGTAGACCCAAACGATCTTTACTATTGGAAGAGTTGTTCAGTTCAAGACTTTTTGCTTCCTTATAAACTCCGCTGCCCTCTTTTACGTGCACGCCACAAACATACACACGCACTCACGCAAGGCATACACACACGCACACACACACACACACCGTGGGACACACACCGGCACACTACACACACACACACACACAGAGTATCATTCGCTCTCATTATTGTTTGTTACTTTCTCATTCTCCACCACAGATTTAAAGATAACTGAACTCCAACAGAGACGTTTCCATTGTTTTTATTCATATCAATCAACCACTACATCCGACGCTGACAATGGTGAGGATGAAACACATGTAATTTATAATCTGACAACGTAAGCGTGTGACAGTTTCAGCCTGCAGAAGTTACAAGCGTAAACAATCCCGGCGCGTGCCGCGTAATAACAATGATTGAAAGCATTCCACGAATAATATATACACGTAACATTTCACACGGCACTGAGCGATAACGGCGACGAACAGCGACGCCGGCGAAAGAACAATCAATACTTGAACTGGCAAGCCTATATACACCTTGGATAAGTACTCATCGAACCATGACAAGTTAATGAATTGATCGAAATGCACGCAAACTCACCAACACGCATATACAGTAACATCCTTCCCGCGTAAATCATTCATCACACGGTATCGCATATGTTCGGGCTTTTACATGGAATAAGCATGTTTCCAATTCATCTTGGACACCCGGCCAGTACTGAAACTGGCCTTGGCAGGGAACGATTCAAGGGGGGGGCAATCTCAGTCATCTCAAAGAGGGAAATCCAAACGTAATCCGCCTTGTTCGATTGTATGGGCTTGGACGATAGAGAAAAATAAGAAAAGCAAAAGCTGGAGTCAGTCTGGACGAAATTGCTATCAAGAACGCAGAATTGATTTTTTCTGAGTTTTTTTTTTGCCGTATGCGCCATGTTTATCGGAGCAGGAAACTCTCCAGAGTGAGGCCCCTTGTTGGTTTCACTGCGGCCGCATTGTGAACAGCAGTTATGAGAAATTCAGTGCTTCAGTACATGGCGCTTACGGCAACAAAAAAAAACTCAGAAAAAATCAATTCTGCGTTCTTGATAGCAATTTCGTCCAGACTGACTCCAGCTTTTGCTTTTCTTATTTTTCTCTATCGTCCAAGCCCATACAATCGAACAAGGCGGATTACGTTTGGATTTCCCTCTTTGAGATGACTGAGATTGCCCCCCCTTGAATCGTTCCCTGCCAAGGCCAGTTTCAGTACTGGCCGGGTGTCCAAGATGGTTTCCAATTGGGCGCATACCTGGCCAAAACCCTGGCTGCTTCCTGTTCAGAGTGACGATTTTCAGATGATTGACACTGGTGTCATTTTACGAAACTTATTCATAAAACATTCCTCCACACATGAAGAAGAAGGTCATTTTTGAGTCACTTGAGAAAAAGTGACTCTATGTAATCGGTCAGTGTTAGTCTGTCCGGCCGGCCGTCCGGCCGGCCGTCCGTAGACACCACCTTAACGTTGGACTTTTCTCGGAAACTATCAAAGCGATCCGGCTCATATTTTGTTTAGTCGTGACCTCCAATGACCTCTACACTTTAACGATGGTTTCGTTGACCTTTGACCTTTTTCAAGGTCACAGGTCAGCGTCAAAGGAAAAATTACACATTTTATATCTTTGACAAAGTTCATCGGATGTGATTGAAACTTTGTAGGATTATTCTTTACATCAAAGTATTTACATCTGTAGCCTTTTACGAACGTTATCAGAAAAACAAGGGAGATAACTAGCCTTTTCTGTTCGGCAACACACAACTTAACGTTGGGCTTTTCTCGGAAACTATAAAAGTGACCGGGCTCAAATTTTATGTGAACGTGACTCCCAGTGACCTCTACACTTTGACGTCTGCTTTGGTGACCTTTGACCTTTTTCAAGGTCACAGGTATGTCTTGAAGAAAAAAAATTGAAATATCATATCTCTGAAACTATTCATCGGATTTGATTCAAACTTTATAGGATTATTCTTTACATCAAATTATTTACATCTGTATTGTGTTGTGAATAGCAATTTCTTCCTGTCCATCTGATGCCTCATATAATATTCAGAACTGCGAAAGTGACTCGATCGAGCGTTTGCTCTTCTTGTTTGGGGAAATTTTAATTTATTTGTTTGATTAACATAATTAAATACTTTTTTTTTAGGATGCGTCCAAGAGGAGGGATGACATTATCCCACGTAAAATTCTCGACGGATCGGAGATGGTCAGCAACATTGTTTACACGGGAAGGAATGTATGTTAAATCCGATCGTAAAACGCAGTCAGAAAAAAACACTTAAACTTAGTTCCACGTTCTTTTATGTAAACCTAGCCACATGTACGAACAGTAAATGCACTCAAACTCACTCGAACAGTTACCAGATGATGATCAAAAACCGTGAATGAAACGTTTTCGTAAAATGTGAACGTGTGTACGCATTATGACAACAAAAAACACTGCTACACATAACAAGGTATTATAAACCCATTGTAGTCCTATTTACAGAAGAAGTTGGAAATATCTTTACAACAATGTTTGCGTTTCTTTCTACCTTTTCAAAGTGGAAAAAACACATTAGACACACGAACACTAAGAAAAGATAACTCTCGAATAGCATACAATCTCAGGTGGAAACCCTTTCAATCGTTTATTTTTTTAGTGCGAACCAAACCAACCAACAAACAAACAAATTAATACTATCACAAAATACTGTTGAATTTACAGATCGTTTTTGACTGTATGGTACAAACTATGCTATATGAAAAATAAACCTGATATGACTATTTTACGGAATGGCTTCCTCAGCCAGCCAATCCTTAACTAACCACCGACCCGAACATGCGAACGAAGAATGAACCAGCCAGCTATATATTCGTTAATTTGCCATCGTAACACACAAACATAAGAACATCTCTGTAGTTTTAGGAAAACCAGCTAATCACAGATGATCCCACGTCCTCTCTTCATTAATAAAATGAGTGTCCGAACATTTATAAAAAATCATCGTGAGAGTAATGATTTCCAAAATTTCCAAATATGATGAAAGCAGTAATGCAAACATAACAAGATACAAAAACAATTTTGTTAATGACACCAGAACACTATGGAGACAAACGCAACACACGCACATTTACTGCACCAATGACACCAAATTGTGCCAATGACAACACATTGTGCCAATGACAACACATTGTACCAATGACAACACACGAGAAAATGTGTGTAACACAACTTTTCAAGCAGTTAGACTCCTGCTTGAGAAATTAAGGCCCTAGCAATACCAGACTGGTTCAACACAAGCTCATACGTAATCTTAATACACATAACAGGTACTTTCCAGAGCGTAAACAAGGCCTTAAATTCTGGACCAAACACGGTAGACACGTATATTTCTCAAACAGCAAAAAACACTATATATTTAGTCACACTTCAAGTACAGGGTGAAGAAAGCAACATATTCAAATACAAGATTACCACGCAATCGTGAGCTCAGCAATGTGAACTTATAACACACTCCACAAAAACAAAACGACCAGGACTATTATAAACCAAAGTACCTCCGAGGCTAAAGTCTTTTTGCCCCTAGTTAAATATTTTTTTTTGGACCGCATTATACATTCACCCTCCGCATTTACGAAGAACCGGGTCACAATTTGAATACTGTACACACGTTTCGGGAACAGAACAATGTTTTATTGTAGCCCTCGTTAAATGCTATTTTTCAATACATTAGGGTTCGCACTCTCTGCAGTTTTCAAGAAGTTGGTCACTACCTCACTTATTTAAAGGTACTGCCCTCGTGTACATCTCCACAAATAATGAGTACAGGCCCTTACAAGTTACAACAACAGCACCCTAATACTTTGACACATACCCCAAACATTTACAGTCTGCACGACTGCTTTTTGTGCAGAGTGGCAATCTTTTGCTGAATTAATTTTAAATTGACACCTATATCAATCTGTGATATTAATTCGGTGCAAAATCCTACTCTTCACACGAAGCAGTCAGACTTGATTATTTGGTGTATGCCCAAGTGGATGGATGCTCTTATCCCATGTACACGATCACTTCTCACGAGAAGGACCGTACCTTTAAACGAGTTATGGCAATTTCCATGGGATGCATTTCATTGCAACCCCCACCCTACCCCCTTTAGAACAAAAACTGGGTCAGACCTGCGCTTCTTTACGTCATTCCATCCCCCATTTCTCTTCCCCTTTTTGTATGTATTTGTTCAATGCACTGGACGCACGCACGCACGATCGGGTCAGAGGTTGATTTCTTTACACAAGTTTCAGTAATTCCCAAGTGTTTCATTGTGGCTTCCGATCGATCCCCGAAGACACAAAAAGACCTTACGTGCTCATCAATCACACATGGCATCGCGAGGCACCAGCGTTTCACCGAGGGACGAAAAGGAGAAGGTTCATGCAGTCATTAGCCTCTGGTATTATCCACGGGAACTCAATTTCCTAGGTTGTCTGTGAAAACAGAGACTATTTTTAAAGCTGACGTCGATACTGTAGAAATATTGACAAACATAACAACTGCTGTGGTCTAGGGGAGAGAGGTGCTATACAAAAAAGTTTGAGGTCACACAGACATTTCCTTATCTGTTTTATTTTTAATTGAGTCACTTGAGAAAAAGTGACTCTATGTAATCGGTCAGTGTTAGTCTGTCCGGCCGGCCGTCCGGCCGGCCGGCCGTCCGTAGACACCACCTTAACGTTGGACTTTTCTCGGAAACTATCAAAGCGATCGGGCTCATATTTTGTTTAGTCGTGACCTCCAATGACCTCTACACTTTAACGATGGTTTCGTTGACCTTTGACCTTTTTCAAGGTCACAGGTCAGCGTCAAAGGAAAAATTAGACATTTTATATCTTTGACAAAGTTCATCGGATGTGATTGAAACTTTGTAGGATTATTCTTTACATCAAAGTATTTACATCTGTAGCCTTTTACGAACGTTATCAGAAAAACAAGGGAGATAACTAGCCTTTTCTGTTCGGCAACACACAACTTAACGTTGGGCTTTTCTCGGAAACTATAAAAGTGACCGGGCTCAAATTTTATGTGAACGTGACTCCCAGTGACCTCTACACTTTGACGTCTGCTTTGGTGACCTTTGACCTTTTTCAAGGTCACAGGTATGTCTTGAATTCTTCAGGTATGCATTGTGTTGTGAATAGCAATTTCTTCCTGTCCATCTGATGCCTCATATAATATTCAGAACTGCGAAAGTGACTCGATCGAGCGTTTGCTCTTCTTGTTTTAATTTTTTTTGTATTTTGTTTAAAAATACATCACCAGAGACAAATGTTCTTTTTGGTACGAACGTTGATTGAACTCCTTTCTTCTAACAATTGAGAGGTAAAGTAGCCCAATCTGTGATTGTCGGATCGCATGTTGAAACGCCAAAAAGACATCGCCGATTTTATTTGGCTACCGTGACTATCAATGTCTGTGAACTGGGTTCGTCAATCTCAGCGATTGCAGAATATGATTTTTGACAGTGTTTGTGCAGTTATATAGTTCACGTCAGTAATAGACTGTAATTATTTAAATTTCAACAAATGTCTACATTGCATTGTTCACGTTAGTAATAAACCATGATTATTTGATTTTCAGCAAGTGTTTACGTTACATTTAAACATTTATCTTATTAATGTGTAGATATATTTTATGTTTATTTTTTTAGTAATGGTTCTCTTTTTGACCAGGCAAATTATCACCTTCACGTGGTTGCAGTGGACGAAACGTTTGCTTGCAGAGCAGTCTGTGTTGTGTGTAAGTTTTGTTGACAACCTCGGGGTTCCAGTCTTGGCCTTCTGCAACCGGTGTCTCCCAAATATGAGTTCACAGGACTTGACAGGAATTGCAAGTAACACAGGAATAGGCGTTAATTCCTTCACATAAGCAACCTTCGTCAAACCACTTAAGCACACAAAAACAGCCCAGGGCAGGGTCCGTATCTGGAGTAGCTTCCTGGTCATGCATCATCAGTAATTATTGTCTCATGGAGTTCACGAAGACGTTTCGTTTTAACCATTGACATCTACGCACAACACCAAATAATCTGTATAAATGAGGATTTCTTCCTTGTAACGCATTCCAGAAGTATTGTCAGTATTAAAGAAACAAAAAAGTAACAACTAAATTGAATTTTAAAATTGCAAAAGGACTTTCCAAACGAGACCGAACGTTTACTATTTAACCCACGAACATCATTGAAACATTTTGAAATCCTCTGAAACGGAAGTTTATAGAGGTATCATCGGTTTAATTGTAAACACGGAAAATTGAATTTTGACATCCAAAATGGACCTTCCGCTACAACGCCAGGCGTTCACCGCACTCGCACAGGCTACACCCGGCGACGATCACCGTTGAAACTTTGGCATAGGAACAAGCTTCTAGCTGACACAACCTTGAGTGTTTTTTGTTTTTTTACTATTCCAGCATTATCAGTTATACATTCCCATTAATTTAATTTTGTGAAGTAAAACGCGTGCTCTGTTGATCTAATCTAATCTAGATTCAGCTACACCAAGCGATTACGAGATACAGGCATCTTGAACTATAGCAGGACTCACGTCAATGTAAGTAGGCCCACAGGCCTTCAACGCCCATTTTCACTTTCAGCATATTTCAACCCTTTGATGGGCAGGCTTCGTTCAACCGTTGTTCCTAGGGCCTCTTTAAGTTCAAGTGGGCCGAATGATACTCACTATTTCGTGATCCACTCAAAACACCAAAAGCCCTCCTGGTGAAATATATTAAGTACTTCGTAAGTCACTCAGAACGTCAATATTCCTCCTGCCTCTGGAGGCAAAAGGGTTCTCAGAAATCACAAGATATGAAACATTCACATTCAAAGCAAAATCAGAAAATCGTAAGACCTCTTTCCGTTGATCTGAGGAGGCCTGTAGATGTTTACCATGTGCAGTCATGTACCTTGCACGTCCTCTCTTGTCGATACATGTTCCGAAAAGAAAATTTTAGCAGGCGGATACGCCTTCAGTTTACCCAAATTTACACCCAAGACAAGTACAAGACATTGATATTTAATGATGTTAAAGGTAATCAATACACACATTCACGATAACTACAAGAACGTAATGTCAGACCTTTCCGCTGAATATGAGGCCAGGAGGAGTTTGCCCTTCTTGAAAGACTTAGACATTCTTTGTCAATGGACACGAGAAAGCCCAAATACTATCATGAGTGAGATACGCCATATCATAATTTTGTCAGTCCATCGATATACGTCATTCGCTGAGATGATCAACAATCACATATCTGGTTACCGCGAGAACAGCAAGGCAGACCTTTCCCATGAAACTAAGGAGGAATGGAGAAACTTCAGATTCCATTAAATCCTGCTGTCGAAGAAACGCAAAGACTGACTTTCATCCGCGAACATAAAGTTACGCTTCTGGGTCCATCGGTACACACGGACATAGCAGTTATCAATGTTGACACCCTCAACCACTGCAGCAGTAGCAAGAAGTAAGAACTTTTCCCACTGAATCCGAAAAGGCTTTGCAATTGTTACCGAAGACACATTACATCAGCAACGCTACTCTCGAAAGCCCCTAGACCTCTTGTGAGATGATCGCGAAAAGGACCCAACAAGGCGCATGTCAGCAGTCACATACTTGTCGCTTCATACATTCACTGCCAAGCCTTTCAACTGGTCGATCAATTTAAGCCACAGACGAAGTCATAGACTTGTGACAGTCTCTTTCTATATCATGCTCTGCCAAGCCTTTTAATTTGAAGCTGCTTCAAGATGTTCATCAGCCACACAGACCATCAGCAAGTCATGAGCCAAAAGCTATGCTCTGGCCTCTATTTGTTAACGCATTGCCAAGCCTGCCGACTGTCAATCACACGTTCTTTGACCAAGGCCCGAGCGTTCTAATCTCTTGTCATCTCATCGACAGTAACCACAGTATCTCAAACTGCCGGTACAAATCTCTCCCAAAAGATCTTATCACTAGTCATCTCCTCGTTCATCAAGACCAAACCACATTGTCTCAACTAGCTCGCTTTCATCATAAACACCTACCGGTTCAAATCTCTCCTACAAGATAATAATCACTTGTCATCTCCTCGATTATCAAAACCAAACCACATTGTCTCAACTAGCTCGCTTTCATCATAAACACCTACCGGTTCATATCTCGCCTACAAGATATAATCACTTATCATCTCCTCGCCCGCCAAAACCAAACCACATTGTCTCAACTTGCCTTCATCACAACTGAACACCTACCGGTTCAAATCTCTCCTACCAGATCTCATCACTTGTCACGCGTATCAACGCCAAACAAACTACACGGTCTCAACTCAGCTTCACGCCTCCCTCCTACACTGAGATTGTCAACAGTCATCTCCGACAAAGACACGGCCTCTTTAAGTTAGTGTCCAGGCCTCAAATCTCTCTTACCAGATTTCATCACTTGTCGCGCGTATCAACGGCAAACTACACTCGCTCAACCCAGCTTCACATCTCTCCTACAGATTGTCAACAGTCATCTCCGGCAAAGACACGGCCTCTTGAGGTTCGTGTCCAGGCCTCCTGGAGATGCAGCGGAAGGTCTTCAGGAGTCATACGTGGGCGCCGTTGGGGTCCAACTCGGTTGACTGGGTGATGGGGGTTCTCTGCTGCACGCGGAACTTGCCCTGCCCGAACGTGCTCTCGTGCAGCAGATGGCTGCGCTCCGAGCGATAGCAGCGGAACACGCTGCGGAACTCCTTCTTGAACTTGGCTGCAACACACGCAGATAGCAGAATATTTTATTGGCTGGGGTTCTTCACACACACACACACACACACACACACACACACACACACACACACACACACACACACACACACACACACACACACACACACACACACACACACACGCACAAAACAATAAAAAAGAAAAAGACACAAACAAACAAATAAAAGACCGACAACAATAACCAAAAACAAAAAACTCATGCTAAAACATCAAACAATGAATCTGTTGGGATAGAATGCCAAATGCAACAGGACTAAAATACATTTAATTTCATTTCAGGAATTAGAGCAGAAGGTTCATTTTAGAGTAAGCTTACTGAAAAGGTATTGGCAATAGCTATTTTGCTATGTCGTTAGTAATAAATCTCTGGACGCAGCTGTGGCAAACGGGTACGGGATTAGTTGAAACATTTAATGACGTATTTTTTATCCTGGGTAAGGAACTATTTTCAGAAATGTAATTGAACTAATTTAACAAAACTCTGAAACATTGCGAAACCAGTGGGTGTAGGATACAAATGAAAATTCTTTTCACTTAGCAGATGAAGTGGGAATGTTTTTGAACGGGAAGACTCATGCTACTCTCAAGACAATCTGTCATTGGTAACGATCACTTGAATTGAGTTGAAACAAAACAAGTAAGATCTGGAGAAGGAGAAGGTTTTCCTTTAAACTAGTGGGATAAGGCATTGTCATAGAGAGTGTTCTGAAACTCGTTTTTACTCAGAAATTCGCGAAGTTGTCTAAAACAAACGTGTGTCGCTTTAGAGGAAGTGACTTATAGACTAGGCTTGTGAAAAGTCGCAGCCTAACTCTCGGCTTGTTCTGGGGGTAACAGCATTGAATTTGAATGAAGCTGAATCTTTGAATCCTTTAATTTAGCTAAAAAATAGACATCTATTAGTACTGAATCCTTAACTGAAGCCGAAGACGCCAATGTGGGATTAGAGAAGTTGACATTTTAGTGCTTGGCTAGGGAAAAGACTCACCAATAAGGAATGCTCTGAAACGGGACAGTCTGTGGAACCGACTCCTTAAAATGGGATGTAAAAGAATGAGAGGTAGAAAAAATCAGCTGATGAAAAGAACACTCCCACCAGAGAGACATCCTGGAATCCAAAGGCTCAATATGAATTAGTCTCAGAGACATTCTTACACCGAAAGACTCAACGTAGTCTGTTGGGTTCTAATTTCTGGTTTTGCTTTTAACCATTCCAGAAGAGTCTGATTCTCTCCATGTTTCTGAATCTGGAAAGTCATTTAGATAAAAGCTAGTGTTGATCCACTTTCGCTGCTTCCCTTTTTCCCCTCCACTTCTCTCCCTCTTTCTCTTTTCGCTCCTCTGCTTTGATCGTATCTTTTTTTCTTTGCCTCGGCTCCTCCCAGAGACATAGATCTCCGTACCCTTGTTTGACCCTGAGGTAGACATGCATCCGGACGTGGGAAAAGCCAGCCAGCCAGCCAGCCAGCCACTCTCTCTCTCTCCCTCAATCTCTCTGATTTGTAAACGTTCGTGATCATAACTTTAGTGTATCTCAAACCCCCAACACCTCTTTCGCTATGAATCTTAAGTTTACGCGAAAAAAACCCACTTCTGACTTCCCTCCATCTCTCTCTCACCAACCCACCGCCGTCGACAACCACGTCCGCGTCTCTCCAACCACCCCCCCCCCCCCCCCCCCGCGACCGCCATCTTATCATTCTCTCCGGCCACAGGACTCTCCATGTCCATGAAATCTGGCTACAGACTCACCACTCATAAAGTTGTAGACGACAGGGTTGAAAGCAGAGTTGAAGTAGACGAGCCAGTGGGCGGTGGTGAACACGATAGGGAGGCCTTCCCAGTCCCGGATGCTGTTCAGGATGTTCGTGTATCTGAAACACAAATGCTGAATTGTGTGTTGGTTCATGGCTGATATACATTGATTTGTCACTGCTTTTGACTGATGGGTTCAATTGCTACATAGGAAGCCAGAATAAAAACAAAAACAAAACAACAACAACAACAACAACAACAACAACAACAACAACAACAACAAGCAAACAAAGAAAGACCAAAACAAAGAAAGAAAGAAAGAAACAAGAACAGCATGGAAGGCCGTTCGTTATTGTAACGTATAATCAAAGACAAAATGAAACTGTTACACGACACTTAAGATTGCCACAAGTTCTCAAACGTTGTGTTCTTTTATTCTACGTCGCCCGTCTTCGCAGCAGCAGAAAACAACTCGTCAAATTGAGTTCGAGGATTTATTTAGCATTCCATACATACAACTGCACATCGTAGCAGAACTCAAAGTAGAAGCCTCTTTTAACATGTATACAAATAGATATAGCAAATACTCAATCTCGAGAATATTCCAGACCGAACATGATACAACTAAAATTATATGAACCGTCCATGGACTAGAATAGTGACGTTCTCTGTGACGTACATCAAAAGCGCCGACGCACTTAATCCGAGCGAACGCCACGAACCCACGACTCAAAACAACGTGGTAAACAACTTGTTTTGACAGGACTAGAAAGTTCACCTGCATTCTCGCCCAAACATAAATATTGTGTTTACAAAACATAATATCAGTACTTTCCCACAAAGTACAAATAAGTCAACTACATGCAACACACAAAACTGAACCAAAGTTCAGCAACGGCAGCGTTTCCTAACAGAAACATTCACGGACACATCGACCCAGTGATCTCGATGTAGTGGACGGACATCGACATATAATAGGGAGACAATTGACAGAAAAAAACTTCGCTCGTTTAAGCGTTAACATTCTCTCGATTATTTGCGTTAAATAGAGATTATTAACATAAGGTCAGAACATCTAAGGCGAAACCATCTCCTCTCTTTCGAAAACTAATCAATGTTTTTTAATTTAATTGAATAATTTTCGTCCTCTTTGGACATTAGATATTTCTTGCCTTTTCTTTAGAAAACTGATTTCGTTTCCACGATCTCCTGCTGACTGGGAACTATGTCTCCTAATCTATAAAGTCTCCAGTTTTTTTTCTTATTAAATTAGTAAGTTTGATTTCATTAAGAAATCCGATTTTGTCGTAACGGTCTCGTTATAGTTGAGATTATTTCTTTGATTCCCTTTAGAAATCTGATTTTATTTCAACGGGCTCGAGTGTTGGGAGCTCTTTAGTTTTCTTGTTTTTGCTGATCCATAACGACTTGCATATAGGGGCCCAGGGAAGAATAAATCTTGGTTCGTTTGAACTGGGTCTCTCCTCTGCTAAAAAGGATGCCTCTTTTGGAACATGGCTGCTTCGTGTCCTCATCCGCAATTCTTGTTTTTGGCGGTGAATATTATCGCCTTTCTGGCTTCCCATCGCTGTTTTCACAGCTTGAAACCTATCTTGCCTATTTATGTCTCGTTATTGCTTCTTTACTTCCACCCCCCTCCCTTTCCTTGCATCGTGAATTGTGTTTAACAGTGCACATCTCTTGTAATTCTATCTCAGTCTCTCTCTGTTTCTCTCTCTCTCCGCTGTGTTTCTCTCTCTCTCTCTCTCTCTCTCTCTCTCTCTCCCTCTCTCTCTCTCTCTCCCTATCTCCCCTCTCTCTCTTGTAATTCTCTCTCCGAAATTCTTCCTACGGGACTCATCTACCCCCCCCCCTTCCCCCGACTCCCAGGTCACCTGCACTGAAGAAAACAAATGAAATCCTCCTCCCTTCAGTTCCCTGTCTGCAATCTGCAAATCCCTCGTTGGTATCGCATTCCCCTCCGTCCTCTCTAACTTTAACCGTTTACGTTGCTTCACAAAAGTCTACGAGGGCATTCCTCTTCATAGAGCACGACTCCCTTTACAACATCTATAGCTAAGGCAATCATTGCTGCCCCGCTGAAAAAAAAGAGAAAAACCAATCTGTGAAATTGAATCTTACAACGCTCAAACCAAAGACACTTTCATTCAATTTGCCTCCGACAAAAGGCGGGGAGGGACAAACAATTTCCATCCCTTTTTAGCCAGGATCTAACAAGTTTTCAGCTAAGGCAAAAAAAAAACAAAAAAAAAGTCTGTTGACGGTAACATAGGCCAAAAAAATAGGGTCGGTAGGTCGGGATTTATTTTTATTTTTTTCCCGCAAAAACCATATTTTTAAGTTATTTTGCCAAAAAACAGACTTTTTTTTTCTTTTTTTCTTCTCCCCCAAATGCCCCCAAAAAGTCTAGGGTCGCGCGAAAAAATAGGGTCGGTCGGGATACCGTAAACAGACTATTTTGTTGTTGTTGGCCTAACTACTTTTTGGCCCCAGTCTCTTCTCGCAGGGTGTCTTATTGATGTGTACAACCTTAATCGCCGCTTCCCATGCAAAGTGCTGCCTCGCAAGACGCCGTCGCCTTAGCTTTTGTCACGCGGGGAGACAACCCCGTGTCACGTCTGCTACCAACATAGTCACTCATTTGCATGCAAACCTTTCCGGTTTGGGACCAAAGATCGAATGCGATTGGTAGTTGTGGTACGACAAGGGAGAGAACCGTGGGGAAGAGAGAAGAGTGACAATTGAAAGGGGAGATAG
>NC_090249.1:37724304-37814304 GCF_037325665.1 Littorina saxatilis | reverse complement strand
TAACTCTTTCCGGCCTGTGCCCGACAGTTTGTCGGGTGCCTCTTTGCAGCTTTCTCCACCTGCGCCCGACAATCGTCTCAATCGAGTGAAACAAGTGGTGATTCGAATGCACAAGACCCGAGAGCAGGCTTCGATTCTGTTACAGAGTTAAACGCGTTTTAGTGAAGTACCCATCAGGTTTGCGCTACAGTTCCAACACTCTCCAGGCAGGAGAGGTTGCTGAGCCTGCACTGCAGTCGGGGCTCATAGGGGTAATGCCACCCAGCAGAGGACCACATTCAGCCGAAGTATCTGCTGATGTGTTTTGGACATGACGTGTGTGACTACCAATCCTGTTGCATCGCACCACAACGAAAGAGAACTAAATGACTTTTCTCTTGTTCTGCCCTCGAAGCACTCAACTAACACGAAAGAACACGATAAACGAGAAATGAGTCGGATCTAAAAGCTGAACATTTAACGAGTGCTGAAAAAAGTAACGGACGCACACAACTTTTGCAATTTTGTTTTACTGAGAGGGAAAGTGAACGAAGAAATGGGTTAGAAGATAAATGACAGAGAAACAAGAAACTAAATGTAATAACTGAGTGTTCACAGTCTTCTTGGACACGACGACACGAACAATTAAAATACTAGGGGTTCGCTTCGTTTCGGAATAAGCACGAAAGATGTAGCTCGACCAAGCTATTATATAGCCATTGAGGCACTCTCCATATCAACGAGTGAGTCAGAACATCCACCTTTGACCAGCATAAATTATCGAAAATTCAATCGGCCACTTTACTGACTCTCGGCCAAAACAATCGGCCATTTCAAATTTGAAGGCGTCAATGGCCGATGCTCGACAAGCAGTCTGAACGCTTCAGCTTGTCAGCTAGTTCCAGTAAGTTATTTACATATATATAAGTGAGTGGCCAGTTCCCACATCCCTCCATCTCCCATCGACAGACGCCTACCCCCCCCCCCCCCTCCACCACCTCCTCGTAATCCACTTTTTAGCAGTAACTTACAGTGACAAGCGTACAATGAGCAAATAGATTCTCTGTTACTCGAACGCATCTCAAGGGACTCGCATCGATACTACGCCGCTATGGTAACGATCTGTACAGTGAGTGCCTCCGCCAACGTTTTTCCTATCGGAAATGACCCTAATTTTCCGTTTCAACAAGCAAAACGACCCTTAATTTTCCTCCCCGACAGCAAAACGCTCTAATTTCTCAAGGGAGCGTTTTGTGGCCGAGACAACGGGACAAATAGAGCGATCACAATTCAACGACTTCCGGTTAATGTGAAAGTACTGTCCCAGGCCTAGGTCTTTATAGACTTTCAGGGGAGTACTGCGTGCGTTTATTGTCCTATTTGGGGAATTGAAAACCATTACTATTTAAAGGTGCCCTCGTACGCTTATAGTTTTATAGTGTGTGGGGGTTTATTTGCTGGGGGGGGGGGGGGAGGGGTAGCTCAGGTGGTAGGGTACTGGACTTGTGACCCTTGGGTCGAGGGTTCGAATCCGGGCCGGGACGGGTCAACTTTATGTGCACAAACAGAGACGGTATCCATGTCCGACCCCCTAAAGTGCAGATGGCTGACACCACCTAAACACGCATACATTTGTGTATCTCAAGTCGGGGTAAAACCCGGGAACATGCCCCAATTGGCTTTCCCGTGAGGCGTTAAACTTGAATATCTCTCGCTTACAATTTTTGCCATGAGGCATACAATTAGAATAAAAGCAATGTTGCAGAACTGACCAAAGAAAACTGAGTGTAGAAACATTTGCTTCGAAACAGCGAAATATATATTCTTAATCTATTCCTATGAATTTGTGCGTGAGATCTACAGTTTTTGGATAAAGATTGCTCTATGTACATGTACATGGGGCATTCTTGTCAAAGGATCGTACCTGCTCTGTAGAAAAGTGCACCAGGCTAGCAACAGCTACGGCTAAATTATATTTTGCAGAATATCTAAAGAAAACCTCAAGAACATAAACCTGCATAACAAGTTCAGAATACGAGGAGCGTCACTTGTCATTATCTTGTTTTTGTGTTTTGATCTTGAACTCTGTTGACAGACTCAGAAAGGATTAGCACTCAAGACCGCATACTCGAGGAAGCTACTGAACATCTCCTACTTCACCGCAAACCCAAGGAATATATGTGTAGTACCCCCGTCCATGTCTTGGGGAGACAAAGAGAATCTGTGCTGGCAACAGGCAAAAGTCGAACAATTGATCTGACCTTTTAATATCATCCTAAACTGTTTGCCAAAGTATCTTTGAAGGCGGTCGACACCAGTTTGGGCAAAGAAGAAATGACGTGTTAAAGAGTAGACATCATGCCAAAGTTCGTTGAGACAACGCACCACAAACCGTAAAACTGAAGGAACCCTTGCAAGTACCTCATCGCGTTCTGTGGGCGAATGACATAAACAAAGCACCATTATTTGAAAGGAATTTGAAGCCGAAGATGTTGTTCCTTAAAAGCACGTCGTTTCTGTGAGTGTTTGATTTGTTGATGTACGAAATTTCTCCTCAGGAAGAATACGGTATTCTTTCAAGGTATTCTATTGTATCATAACCATAAAATGCCTGGGTCTCACATATACGATTTTTCGGAAGTGTCGGGGATAGTTAAGTCGGCTAGGTCGGAAGTGTCGGATGCAAATTCGGCTCCAAATTTCACTCCCGACCTGTCCTTACGACTGATCCGACCATGTAGCCGACAAGCAGACGACAACCACCCGACTTTAGGGCCGACAAATCCGACATGTGTCCAGACACTTCCGACTGCAGTAACGACAATTCCGACTGCAGTTACGACAGGCCCGATTATTAGCTGAAAAACTTCCGAAGAATAGCCGACTCTCACGACCAGTGTAACGACTAAACCGACTAGCTAACGACTGTCCTAACGACAAATCAGACTGCCCTAACGACAAATCAGACACCATTACGACTAATCCGAACGACGCTATGCTACCGACAAATCCGACCACCCTTACGAGTCTTCCGACTACCGTTACGACTAATCAGAATCGCCTTACGACTAAACCGACACGCTTACGACAACCACCCGACAAATTTCTATTCGTCTGAGTCGGGAGGCTCTTCCGACTGTTTTGAACATGTTCAAAACAGTCTGAAGGGCCTTCCGAACTAACCGACTTTTCAAAAACAAAATTGCTAATTCTCACGAACTCTCCGACCTCTTCCGACTTCCAGCCGACTACCTAAAGTCGGGTGACATTCGTAGATGTGAGACCGGGGCATTACATAGTTATTTAAGTCATGAAATGTGTGTTACTTTAGGTATGATGAACACGCTTAAGATGGCTTTAAATTAAAACAAAATCATGGCAAAAAAGGGACCAGCAGACATCACTCCCTTTAATCTATTCCTCGTAAAAACTCTCTCTCTCTCTCTCAAATAACCTATTCGCGCAGAGAACATGGGCCTAGAACAAGAATTCAGTGTTTCCGATTGCCCGACTGATCCTATTTTTTTCTCCTGACCCCAGAACTTTTTTTTGACCCTTTCAATCAAAGAAATTAATAAAAATGAACACAATTTTGTGTGTGAGTTTTACAAGGAAAGTTTCTCCAGAAAACATAAATCTCACAATTTCCAGCCAATAAAAAGCCACATGTGCCTGTGTAAATAAAACAAGTCGCGTAAGGCGAAATTACTACATTTAGTCAAGCTGTGGAACTCACAGAATGAAACTGAACGTAGTCCGCCGCTTGTGCAAAAGGCAGTGAAAGTGACGAGCCTGTTTGGCGCGGTAGCGATTGCGCTGTGCTTTATAGCACGCTTTACTGTACCTCTCTTCGTTTTAACTTTCTGAGCGTGTTTTGAATCCAAACATATCATATCTATATGTTTTTGGAATCAGGAACCGACAAGGAATAAGATGAAATAGTTTTTAAAACGATTTCGGAAATTTAATTTTGATCATAATATAAATATATTTTTAATTTTCAGAGCTTGTTTTTAATCCAAATATAACATATGTATATGTTTTTGGAATCAGAAAATGACGAAGAATAAGATGAAATTGTTTTTGGATCGTTTAATAAAAAAAATAATTTTAATTACAAGTTTCCGATTTTAATGACCAAACTCACTCATTAGTTTTTAAGCCACCAAGCTGAAATGCAATACCAAACCCCGGCCTTTGTCGAAGATTGCTTTGCCAAAATTTCAATCAATTTAATTGAAAAATGAGGTTGCTGATTCCAAAAACATATAGATGTGATATGTTTGGATTAAAAACACGCTCAGAAAGTTAAAAAGAATAGAGATAAAGAAAAGCGTGCTATCCTTCTCAGCGCAACTACTACCCCGCTCTTCTTGTCAATTTCACTGCCTGTGCATCGAGCGGTGGACTGACGATGCTACGAGTATACGCTCTTGCTGTAAAAATGCAGTGAGTTCAGTTTCATTCTGTTAATTCGACAGCTTGACTAAATGTTGTAATTTCGCCTTACGCGACTTGTTTAGCCTTGTTATCGGAAACACAAATTTTTTTGGCCTTGGCTTTATTCCATAAGTCCTACATCCTACCTAATCTTCACAAGACGTTATGATTGGGTTATGTCACATACTGAGGGAAGGATGTACAAACTGTACGTGTTCAGATGTATGTCATTTCTCTACCAGCCAGACAGGGACCTTGTCTCGGAGAGTCCATTGTTTGCAGAGAATTGCAAAACGTGTGAGCCACCGCAGTGTTCAAATGGAGAGAGTTCGCAAACAGAGAGAGAGAGAGAGAGAGAGAGAGAGAGAGAGAGAGAGAGAGAGAGAGAGAGAGACAGACAGACAGACAGACAGACAGACAGAGAGAGACAGAGAGAGACAGACAGACAGACAGACACAGAAATCCATGCCTGTCCTGGAATTCTTTCTTGAACTTAGTGTTAAAAACCCTACATATCTGACGAAAAAACTAATTCCCTCTCGCGAATAGCTTTCGTCACCATAAAAAAACATTTAAAGAATTACGCGAAGGCATTTTCTTCTTGCTCTCTTTCACACAAGAGACGTCTAAGAACAATAGTCTAGTTTCTTTGTTTTTTGGGGTCTTTAAGTTTACCACTCATGAATTGGCATACTACAGACATCAGGCGGATATTCTGATGAATTGGCACCCTTGCACCAAGAGTCTAAAGCCAAACTAGGCCAAGTAAAGTTTTCGTAACACAATAGGCATATTTATGAGAAACGAACATTTTGTAGGCAAGAGATTGTCTCCGATGATGTGGATCGTTACTTCTCGACTCTACAAAATATCCAAGGGAATCTCTCACGATTGCGTCACGTCTAATACTCAAGCAAAGATTTACGGACGTCACGCGGTCTGACAATAGAATGACGTAGGTATGAGAGAGGGAGAGAGGGAGAGAGGTTTTCGGGTAATATCTATTGTTCGCAAGATTTGTGCGAATTTATGCCATCTACTAAAAAAAAAAGAAGGAAAGAAAGAAAGAAAGAAAATGAAATTGGCCGGGGAAAGTTTTGTCCAAAAGTATAATGCTATTGTTGCAGGTCTCGGTTGAAGCTATATGTACTGATGTCGTTACAGAAGATACAGGCCTACGGTACGTCTGGTTACACCTACAACATTTCCAATGAAAAAGTGTATCACGTTGTTCTTTGATATTAAACCAGATCGGCTGAGTATTATAGAACAGATATGTAAATGAGCTTTCTTTCCTGTTCTTTCAGGTTAGCCATTTCAAGAAGCGTAGTTTCTTCTCAGCGTTCTCTTCATAATTATTCGATCGTAAGTGTTGAGCCCCCAAGTTCCGAAGATAAGCTGTTGATACAGACCGAGTGAATATATGTGTCAAGGATTCGCAGAACTTTTAGGCTACACAGGCCATTTTATACTGCGTTTGTATCTCAGAAAGAGGGTACAGTAACTGTTGAGAAAATCCTTTATTTGCATGAATTTGCAACTGACCCCGGAATTCGCACGTGAAAGGTACAGTTCTGCAGAAAAAAGTTGGAGTTGTTTGTAGGGTTCTCGGTGCTGAGAGTGCAACCTACTCAAACAAACGTACGGAACGGGGACAGTGCTGTAGAGAAAATAACTGTGAGGTTGTTTTTACGGTTCTCGGTGCCAACCTCATGGACTTGCTGATTGTGCAACCTTCTCCCAAAAACGTACGAAACGGGGACAGTGCTTTAGACAAAAAAAAAAAAAAAAAAAAAAAATGTGAGGTTGTTTTTTATGGTTCTCGTTTCCAACCGCAGGGAGATTTGCGGAATTTTATCGTTCTCGATACGAAATGAGTCCGGTTGCTCCAATTTTTCGGGGAGGGTTTTGTGTGTTTGTCACACTTTTTCTTTACGGTCAGTTTTCATGACATCGGTGGTGCAGAACTAGGAGATGAACGTTTTATAGGTCATTTAATGCCCACCAGCTACGGTGCAGAATGGTTTTGTGCTGAACATAAATGCACGCAAACAAATATTCTCAGAAATAAACTAACATAAATGCATGCAAACAAATATTCTCAGAAGTAAACTAACGTAAATGCACGCAAAAAATATTCTCGAAAATAAACTAACATACACGCATGCAAACAAATATTCCCAGAAATAAACTGTCTTCGGCTGAATGCTCTTTGTAAATACTGATCACCACTCAGTACAGGGGACCGTTTCCCTCTTCCTCGAAGAGGCCCATTCCCAGCGACTGGCGTGTCCTATCCTTCAGTTGCTTCAAGGGAAGCGCAGATTAATGTCACTGGCAACATCTCAGTGATGCGGTGGAATGCAGAGGGAGCTGCGCGTCACCACAATAATGTTTGGAATAGTAGGAAGAATATTTTTTTACAATATTTTTTTGACTTAACCCCCCCCCCCACCCCTCCCTAAACAAAACCAAAAAGCGAAAGAAAAACAACAACCAAAAAAAAACAACATATTTGACAGGATTTGCTGAAAACAAAACATCCGCAACACAAACAAAGAAAAAACACCAAATAACTACAAGAACAACAAGAACAACAAGAACAACAACAACAACAACAACAACAACAACAACAACAACAACAACAACAACAACTCTTTCTTCGAGAAAAAATTGCTGTTGCTGCCTTTTCGTCCCTATACTTGGGTGATTCTAACCTATTTCCTCAAAACCAGACAAACTGCAACTTTAAAAGCGCTATCCCCGACGATGGA
Organism: Littorina saxatilis; assembly: GCF_037325665.1. NCBI lineage: Eukaryota > Metazoa > Mollusca > Gastropoda > Littorinimorpha > Littorinidae > Littorina > Littorina saxatilis. The sequence continues at coordinate 37,807,111 of NC_090249.1, read as the reverse complement.
GTACAGCTGCCCTCGTGTTGGGGAGATTGGAAACGGCCGAACACGCAATTTTGCTATTTAGATGACAGAGTGATATTCTCTGTACCAAGGCGCCCCGCGAGTGTTTCTGTAGGCGACGGTTTTTTTTCTCTCCTTTGTATCTTATTTCTGATTAGCTCCCCAAATTGTATAAGACTGCCTTTTAATTTGGAATTACAGTATTGAGATAAAGGAACACATAACTTTGTAGAGGGCCCCAAAGGGGGGGTATCATCACGATCACGGGAAGGGAAATTTTAGCTTTCACGATCACAGTTACCTTGATTTTTGTTTTCACGATCACAAACACCTTGACGAATAGAGGATCATAGAGTGATACAGCTGTGAAAAATGTACGTTGAAAATAAAATGCTTTGCAATAATGCCCATCAAGATCACGAAAACAAATGACGATCACGATCACGAGACTTGATTTTTTTGTCATCACGGATCACGGGCAAAGTCCCATCACGATCACAGAAATGGAAATTTCGGCAATCACGGTCACAGAAAGGTCAAAAAACGCCAATCACGATCACGATTTTAAACCCTTTGGGGCCCTCTTTGTAGGTCCGAACGTTCGGAACCAGCTTTTCCGTGCACTCTATGTATGTTGCAGTGAGCGATTGACGATAGTGGAGAGATACACTATCATGAACACAACAGATTAAAGGAGTAAATGCTTTTATTCAAGTTTGGAAAAAGGTTCTCCTGAGAATTTCTTGTATTTGATACTTCGCGTTATTGAACGTGTCTCTCTTTATTCATCTATTTTTTTCTTTAGTTAACTAGTTATTCTTGCATTTAAAACATATTTTTATTCTATTTTCTTGACAAGGTTCTGACTCAGTATATAGAAAACTGTCATGAAGCGTAACAGTGAATAGCGATCTCCTTGACCTTTCAAGCATTAGTAAACAAGTGTAATAAAAAACGCTCGCGCTGGACCCGAGTACTCTTCAGATTGGCTTGCTCCCAAATCAAGTCAAGTTTTTATTGTTCATTACCCAGGGGCATTATAAACAATATTCGCAAATTCAATAATGCACAAAGTACCAAGTGATCAAAAAAAAAAAAAAAAACGAAAAAAAAAAGAAAAATAGAAGATAAGAAATGAAAAAATGAAAAAAATATTTGGAAAACAAAAGTACACAAACAGTGAACACAAAATATTATAGTACAGAAAATGCAAACACACACACACACATTGATTCCTGGCAATGGTGGACACAAAACGAAAATACGGTTAACAAATCCCAGCACTATGAAAAATTGCTACTAATTAATTTTATAAATTCCAAGAGTTTCGTCAACAATTTCTTATTTCTTGATACAAACAGTTTTTTGTATTTAAGTGAATTTGGTTTTTTCCAGTAGAATGGTGGAATAAGTTCTGCTCTTTTTTCATTGAAAAAGTCACAAACAAACAAATAATGATACTCATCTCCTATATCTTCTGATGTACATTTTCTGCAAATGCGATTCGCTCTAGGTATATTAAGGTATCTTTCTTTCTGTACTGGCAGGTTGTTATTTGTAGTTCTAAATTTCATGAGTGTAACGACTTTTTGGAACGACAAGGATTTAATGTAGTCTTCACACACAAAACTATCTTTAAACATTCTATAATTACAAAAAATGTCTTTTGTATCCATTTCTGAGAACCAATTGTGAATATACTGGTCATATAAACACCGCTTTACTTTTTCTTTAAACCAAGTAGATGTATATTGAGAAACAAATTCTTGTTGTATCCAAAACCCAGAAAGACCTATATCACTTAACGTTTTTTCTATGCATGACAGATAGTCAGAAGTAAACATCTTTTGCGAATATAGTCTATAGGTAAATCTGTAAGCAACACTTGAACATTTATTTTTGTTAACTGGGTCAATTAGTTTATACCAATAACAGAGCATTCTACATTTCATATTGACATCTAAGGGATATTTTCCAAGTTCGCCAAAAACCATTGCATTAGGGGTGGATTTTCTTAGTTTGAAAACTATCTTATAAAAACGCAACTGAAGCTTCGTAGCTAAATCGCAAGAACCTGAACCCCAAATTTCACAGCCATATAGTAAAATCGGAACAATCATTTTGTCAAATAGATCAATCTGTATATCCACGGGCAATGAGAGTTGTCTACATGTGCGAAGAAGAGCAAACATAGCCCTTGACGCACGGTCATACAAATTTTTTTGTGCTACCGAAAATTTATTATTATAATTAATCTGTAACCCTAAATACATCACATCAAGGACTACCTCAATTGGCTTATCATCATACGTAAATTTAGGTATAATTCTTATTTCACCCCTTGAAAAAACAATGACTTTCGTTTTTTTAACATTAATATTCAGTTTCCATTTCAAGCAGTATGCATGCATTTTATCTAAGCATTCTTGCAATTTCGTTTCAGACTCAGCACAAATCACAGTGTCATCAGCGTACAATAATACAAACAGTTGAAACATTACATTCACATCAGTATCATCCATACCAAGAGAAACAGCTTCTCTAGAGAGAGAAGTCAATCCATCACTAGTTTCCCCTAAATACGGCTTTAGGTCATTTAAAAACAAAGCAAAAAACAAGGGAGACAAATTTTCTCCTTGTCTGACCCCACAAATGCTAGGAAAATAACCAGAACATTCACCTTTAACTTTAATACATGATTTTGCTTTATCATACATATTTTTAACAGTTTTCAAAAAATTTCCATTAACATCAAAGCTAACTAATTTCTCCCATAAAAGTGCTCGCCGAACTTTATCGAACGCTTTCTCATAGTCGACAAATGCACAGTATGAAAGTTTTTGTCTTGTGCGCGTTTAAGACCAAGTGATTGATCTGTGTGAATTACAGGCATTCCCTTTGCTATATAAATACATTGCATGCGAGCCGAGGATGTGCGTGGTGACTGGCCTTTCTCTTTTATTTGTAATTTGATCACAGTGAAAATGCACACACACACACACACACACACACACACACACACACACACACACACACACACACACACACACACACACACACACACACACACACACACACACACACTCTCTCTCCCTCACTCCCTCTCTCTCTTCCTCTCTATCTCTCTCTCTTACACACACACACACACACACACACACACACACACACACACACACACACACACACACACACACATACACACACACACAAGTACAGACTCATGCACGCGCACGCACACACACACACACACACACACACACACACACACACACACACACACACACACACACACACACACACACAGTAACACTAACACATGTGCACAAAATGAACACACACACACACCGCGCGAGAGAAAAAGACGTCAAAGACTTTTGACCGTGACGTAATCTTTTTATGACGCTATATTTCTCGTCAATGTGTGACGCGTTCGGCTGTTCTATGAAACTGCCTGGCTGGCTGTGGCTCCGCGAATTCCCCCCGCCGCCAAGTCGTTTTTGTGTGGTTATTTCGCATTTAGGTCCCAGGTAACATTATGAAGTTTTAATACGATCAATCGGACCTATTATCAAGTTAGTGTATCAACTTTTGAACGAACTGCGCCCAGTAGTTTCCCAGCAATAAGCTGTTAAGTCGAGACACACACACACACACACACACACACACACACAATTAAAGTCTGCTGGACCCTTGTACTAGCGTACTCGGGGATAAACTCTCTCTCCAGTCAATATCCGGGAATATTGCCATTTCATATGTAACGTGGATTTCCATTGGTCAATTGGGCAAAACTGAGCTCATTGTAAAAGTGATATCGACGACATTTCCGTCGATATCAGTTTTGATATCGACGACCTCTTTATTGCTTCCCCACTTCAAAAACAAAAACACCTAAATTTAAAAACAAACAAATATATATGAAAATGTAATGATCCCAGAATTTAGTTGAGCAAGTGACTAAAGACGTTTTGAAAGAAAAGACATTTGGAAATACTGAAAAGTACAAGAAAAGAGTGAACAAAAAGAAATAATAATCAGAGGGAGGGATATGGAACAGCCAAAACTGAGACACATACTTTTGTAATTTCTTTACAGTGAATACAAAATGTCCAGAGAATTAGCAATATATCTAACATTGACTGACTGTGTGATGATATCTTCTGCTATTGGTCTGTTTCGACAGTGATATCAAAATCTCGACCTCCAGTCTCGATTTTGATATCACTGTCTCAACAGACCATAGCAGAAGATATCATCACACAGTCCGTCAATATTGGGTAGTGTCAAAAGTTATTGCTGCCCAAGTCAGAGCTCTGTAAAATAACAGAGAGGCGTAGATAGAAATCCCAGAAGGTACTACTGCCACAGTAAATTATTCCCTCACCCAGATAATGGAAAACATCATGACGGCGTCAGTCTCGGTAGCTTGCGTATAGAGTACTAAGGTGATTCGTTCGGCTGAATGGGATCGCACCGGAATCAGTGGAGACGGTTTTTCCCTGGGGGATATGTATGTGGTTAGTACAACTAAGAAGGTAAAACTCCTACCTCTCTAAAATATACATTTGATAGTAAGATGGTGGTCTCAGTGTTTGAAACTATTTGCATTTAGGTCTATCGCAGTAAAAATGAAGAAATGTCGTGCAGTTGACTGACTTCGATGTGAAAAAAACCCAACAACAACAACAACAACAACAACAACAACAACAACAACAACAACAACAACAACAACAACAACAACAACAACAACAACAAAATCAACGACAACGACAACAACAACCACACGATGGCGGAAAGGACGAGAACGTTACTTTCTGGAGACTGTCTAACTCCAAGACGCCAGGCTTCAGCGGGGCTCCCCACGGGCGCCCCTCCAAGTGCGTCCCGGGACCTCCACTTTAAAATTTTAGAGGGTCCATAGACCCCCACTGCGGTATTTTAGAGGCTCCCAAGGGTCCAAAAGCCGAAAAGTCCCAGTGTACTTATAAAACATTGTGGTCACGTATAGTGTACTGCGAAGTGTCGATTGCAGTCTGAAAATGGTATCTATACGGTACGCACGATAAAGGAAATTTAGTGCGTCCTAGGACCCGCTCTTTTAAAATCTAGTGCGTCCAGGGACCCCCTCCATATATTTCTAGTACGTGTTTTCGGCTTCTAGTGCGTATAATACGCAGAGACGCGCGCTATGGGGGGAGCCCTGCTTTAGTATCAGTCTCAATTATACCAGCCAAACACCGCACGTGCTACCTGTCATAAACAGTGGTCTACTGGCTGCAGATTACCAGTGGTAGTCCTTTTTAACGCCAGTATTGGTAGTGTCTGTATCTAAGCGCGGCTTTAGGCTACACGTCCGCGGGCCTTTGAGCCAGGGCGTTGCAGGAACCGAATACAGTATTCCGTTAAGTTTAAGCTGCACGGCGCGTGATTGGTCATCTAAGTCACGTGACCGTCTGTCTGCTGCTTTTACTGAGGTAGGGGCGACCACACGAGGGATCAGAAATGTCAGACAGTGTGAGATAACGTTGGTATAACTTCAGCTCTAATCGCCAAAAGGATGTGCTCCTGTCATGTTCACGTATAGCCAAGATACTTTGTGATTTTACGCTCCGTTAATAGGAAAGGTCGCGTTGAACTGATGTAGATTGTGTGATGAAGAAGAGACGAGGGTGGGGGAAGGGGGGAAGGAGAGAGAGAGAGAGAGAGAGACTTTTAATGCCCTTGGGGTGGTTGATTGTCTTTAGCACGCCCGCACGCACGCAAACGGCCCACCCCGCCACACAGACACAAGACTGAAGAAGAAGAGAAAAACACCCACACCCCCTGAAATATAACTACATTTGTACTTCGCCAATTGTTCATGTTCGGAACTCCATCAATCAGCCTATAACGTGAGAGCCTATTTACTACGTAGTCTTATCGAAACACACATATATATACAATTATAAAGTACTGTAATCCGATCTTGGTTCATTTTGCTTGACATTCCCAGCTGGCGATGTCCTCACAATTGAACCCCGGCGAAGTCGATTTCGCGAAGACCGAACATTCAGGGCTCTCTGTCTATCTCTGTCTCTCTTTCCGAAGCTTCGTGCAGCAAGCTTCGGGAAGTAGTCTTCTCGAAATCGACTCCGCCAAACCAACTTTCAGGTTTCATCACAGTAGTCGAGCCAGGTATCTTGTAAACTGGGATTACGTGACATGCGGGAAGAGCTAAACAAACAACTTCAAGTCATGTGGTAACAACAGCCTCTCATACTTTGGTATTACAACGTAGCACCGTGAAAAGTAGGATATGCGCCGAAATGGCTGCGATCTGCTGGCCGATGTGAATGTGTGATGTATTGTGTAAAAAAAAAATTCCATCTCACACGGCATAAATAAATCCCTGCGCCTTGAATATGTGCGCGATATAAATTGCATAAAAAAATTAAAAAAAATCCCTGCGCTTAGAACTGTACCCACGGAATACGCGCGATATAAGCCTCATATTGATTGATTGATTGACTTATTATGCTCTGATACGGGGGAAAAACTCCGGTCACAAGCAGTAAAACCCGGTACGGTTTACCGTTTGATGTATTTTTCAGGAATTTAAAATAAAACTGGGTATAACACCGGAATTTTCCGGTTAACCCTAGCACTGCTTAACTCTTACATGACACCACACACTGAACGATTTTTTTTGTAATAAAGAAAAATACAAGAAAAGCTTACAAAAGAAAAGAAGAGAGAACAAAATAATTCGGCAACATATCACTTTCAATCACAATTTCAGGCCAAAGACGCAAGTCTGTTTTTTTCAGAGGGACCATAAATATTATAGATTTTTTCCCTACTAGGAATTTGAGAAGATAAACACACTTGTAATGAAACTGTCCTACACGAGTATCCCTCCCTCCCACTTCAACACGCAATGAAAGGAAACGAAGAGCAGAGGGTTAAAAGGCGGGTCAAGTTGCTGAAAACGGAAGAACAGAAAAAAAAGCTAGGGAAAAAAGTATGAGAGAATGTAGGAGGGAAGGAAGGAAAATAGAGACCATATTCCACTCCCCATCCCCCCCCCCCACCACCACCCCCAAAAGGATGAGAAAGCAAACAAACAAACAAAAAAAACACTGCTGGGCGGTTCAAAATCGAAGTTGTGGAGGGAGGTAATAATGTCGACACCCACCGACACAATTTCGAGCTTTTAAAAAAATGTTTTTTGTAAAAATGTTATTCAATTAATAAAACACAAGATAACAAACATGGTAACTGTATTTTCTGTTTGCACACATACTCTCTCATTTACATGGGGTTCAGAAAAACTTCTACATTATACAAAAGGACTAAAAATAGTCATACGTGAAAAAAATATACGTGTCAACATGTGTAGCATCAAAATGATCATATGTCATCATATATTGATCTTTTTAAAAACAATATTCGCATCATAATGTATGGCTGTCTTTACCTTATATCAAAGAAAATAAACCATAATTTCGAGCTGAAGTGGGCTATAAGAAGGCCGGCCAGAGAAAACAGGGGAACTGTTAAGTGGAAGCAAAAAAATCCACACAGTATCATTGCATTTTTGAAGAGCTGTCTGGCCTTTGCTGGAATACAGTGACGCCCCCCTCCCCCTTCCCCCCTCTACCACCTCCCCCCACCTAATATTACACCCCCTCCCCAATTTAAAACTCGCCCAAATTTAACACCCCCCAGTAGATGCGGCTGCTGACCGTGCGCAAGCGACGCAACAGGCTCATGGGTCTCGGGGGAGTGGTGCGCTTTCCTATTGTAGGGGAGGTGTATCCATCCTCTCTCTTCACATGTTTGTGACAGTACCCAATATTGACGGACTGTGTGATGATATCTTCTGCTATGGTCTGTTGAGACAGTGATATGAAAATCGAGACCGGACAGAGGTCTCGATTTTGATATCACTGTCTCAACAGACCATAGCAGAAGATATCATCACACAGTCAGTCAATGTTAGATATATTGCTAATTCTCTGGACATTTTCTATTTACTGTAAAGAAATTACAAAAGTATTTGTCTCAGTTTTGGCTGTTCCATATCCCTCCCTCTGATTATTATTTCTTTTTGTTCACTCTTTTCTTGTACTTTTCAGTATTTCAAAATGTCTTTTTTTCTCAAGAATCTTTAGTCACTTGCTCAACTAAATTCTGGGATCATTACATTTTCATATATATTTGTTTGTTTTTAAATGTAGGTGTTTTTGTTTTTGAAGTGGGGAAGCAATAAAGAGGTCGTCGATATCAAAACTGATATCGACGGAAATGTCGTCGATATCACTTTTGCACTGAGCTCAGTTTTGCCCAATTGACCAATGGAAATCCACGTAACATATGAAATAGCAATATTGTCTGCTCTCTTTCCTCTCTCTGTCCAGAAGAAGAAGACCCCCCCCCCCCCCCAAAGTTAAGACACCCTTGCCCTTTTAGGACCTGTCTTTTTACGACCTCTGTAAATTTACTCACGTTTTAAAACTCCCTCCTTTGACGGCCTGATTTTCTCAGATTTTGAGGTTACACATGGGGTAGCAACCTTTCCACTCCTATATCTTGAACCCTTTTATGTTCCTCCCCTCCCCCCCCCCTTCCAATGCCCGCCATATAATATCACCAAAACTTTGACGGCTTTATTAGAAAAATGCGATCAGTTAGGGTCGCACTAGTACTCTTGACGCCTAGCAGAGAGACGACAAAATAATAACCAAGTTTACGTTCGATATTAAATGCGTGTGTTATGGATAAGATGCTAGCACAATCTACCAAAATGTTCCGGTCTGTTATTGCAAATGTCGCAACCTTTTGGGAGGAGGACATTTTGGCAAAGAGACAATTTCAGGCTTATTTCTTAGGAATGTTGGGTCTTTTGAGTGATGAGTTCATCACGGGCACAATCTACTTTCTGAGCTTATGTCTTGAATGTCGCGACTCCTCTGAGGACAATTCGCTGGGGGAAAATATACGACCAAAAGAGCAGCAAAGACGAACGTAGAAGTAAAAATGTTTTAGCTGAGAAAAAAGATGAAGTAGAGAGATGAAAAAGACGACTGTAGAAGTGAACATGTTTTAGCTGAAGAAAAAGATTGCAGGGTTTCATTTACTAGTGCGCCCTGCGCCATTGGCGCATTAAATCTGAAAATGTCCCATCACAGTTTTTTTTTTTTTTTTTTTTTTTTTAAACCTCAGTTGCATGCAGGTTTGCTACTACAATTATTTTTTTGCCTTATCTTTTTTTTTTTTCTTTTTTTTTTTTTTGTGTGGCTTGGAGCAAACCTTCTTCATAGGTCTTTTCTTTTCTCTGTTAAATGTGTACATTTTTATATCAATAAACCTTATCAGTAAACTAATATGTTTAAATGAATAAATACATAAAAGTAATCATAACATAAATTTATTCCTAATGTTCAGCTCAGTTTCCAATAATACACCCAAATCTAACTTTAGTTAGTTAAGTTAAAGTTAGTCCCATCACAGTTTGCGTTAGTGCGTCAAAGGGCGCATTGAGATTACGTTCCACTGCGCCAGCAAATGTACACTTTACATCGGATTACACACACACACACACACACACACACACACACACACACACACACACACACACACACACACACACACACACACACACACACACACACACAGATAACACGATATAGCTGCTAATGCTCAGATGGCACCATATTGCACTATTTTGCATCTTTGGTCAAAACGCGTACAGGCCTCTTTGGCGCTACTTGCCGTCGACTATGTCCCATCCGAAGTTGGTTGAGGGGGACAAATGTTCCATTGCCTTTTTCTCCCAGGTTAAACCCTGATTAAGTATAGAGATGACAAAGACGAGTGTAAACATCTACCTACATCTAACCTGAAGGCAGAGGTATGGTTGAGAGGCGAGTAGCAGACAGGAGGAGTGTGAATACCTATGATACATATGGCCTTGATTAATCCTGGAGGTAAAGTTTCAGAGTTAATGATTATCTTACCTCGGGCCAAGATTAAACGTGTTTGTTTCCCGAGAGCAAAGATTTAAATTCTGTCCTTCTCGATTACACACACTTAAATATACTAAGTTTATCCTGCCTGAAGCGTTGTCTATATCCCCTGATCCAAGAATAAACGCAGATCTTACGCTTGGCAAATATCAAAAGTCTGAAGGCAATCAGACATCAGGGCATAGCCTGGACAAGAGAAGCCTCATGAAAATCGGCTAGGCACTGAAATTGCTGGTGGAACTTTTGCGCTGTTTACATGACGGCGATTTACAACCTAATTCGTTCTAACATCTGAAATCTCTCAAAGGTCGGTTGGAAAGTGGCCATATGAACCACACTTTGTGCTGTTTACATGGCGGCGATCTTCAACCGAATTCGTTCTTATTTCGGAAATCGCCCAAAGGTTGGTTGGAAATCGGCCATATTCTTCTTCTTCTTCGTTTATGGGCTGAAACTCCCACGTTCACTCATGTTTTTGCACGAGTGGATTTTTACGTGTATGACCATTTTTACTCCGCCACTCAGGCAGCATACGCCGATTTCGGGGGAGGAAATCGGTCACATGAACCACACTTCAGCACAGAACAGAAATGAAGAGTCTTTTTTAATTTTTTTTTTACCTGAGAGCAAACAGAAGGTTGAGGGGCAGGTAGCACATGGCAAACAGGAGCACGATGGCAATGAGCATCTTGGCCACTTTCTTCCGGGACGACAGCTGCGCTTCCGTGTGACTCCGGTACTCTCCGTAATCATCTGAACACACATTATACACAGCAATGTAAACAAGGAACTTAGTCGATAAATATCGACAGGGGGCCGACAAATGGTTTAAATGGGAAATGTGTGTATATGGGTGTGGGTTTGAAACAAACAAACAAACCAACCCATGTGAACCCCGGGCCGCAGGCCTTCGATGTAGTGATTGAAAAAAAAGGATGTTCTCAAATGGTTCAATTCTCATTTGGTCTGATTCTCAAATGGTACCGGTATACTCCCCCCCCCCTGGCCGCAGGCCTAGGAGTAAAATTTTATAGACACTGACCTTCTTCCCAGGGGTCATTGACCCAGTTTTAGCTATGAGAGGTGGTTCGCCCAGAGGCTGTAGAGTATACTGGGGCGGTCTCTTTGATGTCTTGAGAGGAAACTTGGCCAGGGTAGTACATGCACCAGAACTGGTGGACACCAAGGACAAACATGAAATCGAAGCAGTTTGCTTTCAGAGGGAACGGTCGTCAGCAACTCAAACTTCTCTGTTTTCTTTTTTTTTTAAATCTGACTTTCTTTGTGGCCCCCTGACTCCGCCCCCCTCCCTCCACAAGGACCGATTTTTGTCAACATTTTAAAGGTCGCTAGAGAGGGGTTCCACTGTATGACCTAACCGCTACTGGCAGACGGCCTCAATCTTCACGCGCAAAGACGAGATTAATAGGTGCTCGGTTTTGGTATTTTGAATTACATTACATTAAACCTTTGTTGGGTTTCATGGTCATGGCAACAGCCATAATAATATTACATGATGTATAATATCATATTTCAGCATATGTGAATTACATGTCATCATACTAAACTGTCATACATTTTTATTCCTACATTATTCTGATTGATCACAACCAAACCTACTATCATTGGACACATCCAAATGCAAGCGCCTGTTCTTGACAATTTAGATCAGTGCAATTTCCTGGGTCGGGCTTTGCCACAGACACTCACGGTTTGGCCTGTAGGTAAAATGTACAATGTATTTTCTGATTTGTGCACAAAAGCTTTTTTTCTTTTTTCTTTTTTTTAACATAACAATGTTTAATGTCACTGTATGTTTAAAAGACCATGGTCATATTTGTAAAAAAAATGTTAAATTAGAAAATAAATAACATTTTGGTTCATGATTTTTCCTACACCTGTGCTAAAGATAAGAAATAAAAATGTCGGGTATATAAGTCACTCAAATACAGCTAGGTATGAATGGCTCGGTTTGAGTTTGTTGCAGTTGACCCTGCACAAAGCGACATATCATGTTTTTGTTGAACAATTTTGACGTCACCCCTCCCATAGGGTGACGTATTTCACAACTTCCTGTGTTACACAAACTCTGTGATGACCAATTTTGACGTCACCCCTCCCATAGGGTGACGGATTTCACAACTTTCTACAGATGAACAATTTTGACGTCACCCCTCCCATAGGGTGACGGATGTCACAACTTCCTGTGTACACAAACTGATGACGTATTTCACAACAAAATGGCGCTGCCCATGGTCAACCTCGAAACTATCCGTATAGAATGGGGGCGTCCTCGCCCCCATAACAACATGCAACGATAGGTAGACGTTATGTGTGTGATACGGGGCCTTTAAAGTCATTTGAAAATACAAGAAGATCATCCGATCCTCCACTCTTCCTGTCCCCTTCACTGCAGCCGTTAAATGAAATATATATTTCCCTGTACGTGTGAGCTCAAGATAAAGTGTGTGTGTGTGTGTGTGTGTGTGTGTGTGTGTGTGTGTACGTGTGTGTGTGTGTGTGTGTGTGCGTGTTTGTGTGTGTGTGTGTGTGCTCGTGTGTGTGTATACATATATGTGTGTGAGTGTGAGTGCGTGCGTGCGCGCGCGCCCGCGCGCGTGTGTGTGTAGAGAGAGAGATATGTGTGTAGAGAGAGATGTGTGTGTGGAGAGAGATGAGTTAGAGAGAGAGAGAGAGAGAGAGAGTTAGAGAGAGAGACAGAGAGACAGAGAGAGACGGACAGACAGACAGACAGACAGACAGACAGACAGATTGACAGACTAAACCGAGAGTTAGAGATATAGTGAGGGCCCTAAAGTACTTGTGGGTTGGCAGACAAACAGACAGCAGGGCAGGCTTATGCCACACAGTCTGGCACACACAGACACAGGCAAACCGACACAGACAGATTGACTCGACACACACACACACACACACGCACACACACACACACACACACACACACACACACACACAGATGAACATGGACGGATGCCTTTGTTTTCTTACTGACGCACAGCAACCAAGGCATAATATTTACACTACCAAGGAAAGGGTTCCTTCTTCAGAACAAAGTTCTACAAACATTTATTCAATTGTAAAAACGCCGGATGCTCTTGCTTTCAGCAGTAACTACTGTTCGTATCCCTTGAGGCAAATACAAGAACAAACCCCAACAACCTAACAAGAACAAGAACAACAGCCACAACAACAATGAACACAAGAAGATCGTTTTTCGAGAACAAATCCCCAAGCGCGTAAACAATGAGTGGTATGATAGAATAAACGACATTCTCATGGCGTCAAACAAGGGAGGCAATAATTATGACGTCAGTGCAATCTGTTTTCCTCGCCTTTCCTGTACTCTCACAAACTCTTACATTCTAAACCCAGCTTGATTGAATTACAGTGGGGTTTAACGCTGTGACAACGGCTTAAAAGTATTAAAGTTCCTTTTGACGTTTTTAGCAAACATAGAGATTATCAGGTAATCTTTATGCCTACATGAGAACACATAGACTCGGCTTCTGGAAGGTAAGCTGTTTCTCCCTAGCGTCTCCAGTGACTCTTGACAACGAGTCAAACTTTGTGTTTCCTGTCCGGTCCTACTTTCAGGTTTAAATTAATGACAGGCTGCCAGATAGTCAGAACAGACAGACATGAAGACGCAAACATGCACACAGGCCAATATTTGTTTAGCTATTTTTGTGTGTGCTCGGTACTTCACCGACACATACGAAATACGCGCATGGAGGTACACGCAAATAGGCCACTTTCCGGCCACCTTCCCACTTAAAAGCACAGTAAGCTTCCCATAAACCATCACAGATACTGTCAGGCTTTTACACACAGTACAAACACCCTTTCAATTAAACACTCACCGCTTGAGAACATCTTAGGTGCCCTCCGTAAAGAGCGAGCAATTTTCAAAGAATTTATTTTTGCGTGGTTTATCTTACCCCTGAGCCATCGTGAACCCGTGTGATCCAGTTTCCTTTTTTTCACAATGTAGTCGTCAGTTTGTGATTTCCAATGCGACTCGCTGTAAGCTTATCTGCAATAGCACGTTATCATGTACCTCTGAATCTAAACGCACCAAACGGCTGTGATTCACACGAACTCGAGCGATGGCTTTTGACTGTTCAGAGGAACTGGCGATAGGCATTACCGTCGTCTGCTACGAGAAACACGACCTTGCGTGACCCTGCTTCCGGGCTTTTCTTTTTTCCAACTTTTAAAACGTCAAATTGTACCGTGCTGATCTTGTCTTGATGAAAAAAGAATTCTTTTATGTTTCAAGAATGTTTGTGTAACAAGCTGTCAATTTATTATTTTGATTTTAAAAGTTAGGTCTAGCGCCAAAACGCACCGTCCGATTTTGTTATCAGACAGTCCGCACAATTAATTCTTTGGAAATTTCTCGCTCTCTACGTAGGGCACCTAGGATGTTCAAAAGCGGTGAGTGTGTAAATGAAAGGGTGTTTTTACTGTGTGTAAAAGCCTGACAATATCTGTGATGGTTCACGGGAGGCGTACAGTGCCTTTAACACACAGTTACCTATACTCGAGCATATATGCCATTGTGATTTTGTGTGGGGGCAGACACACAGACGTCATCTTCATAGATTTTTGAAACCGTAACCACTCTCTACTGAAAGGTCCAGTACGATAAATATCAACACAAAGACACAAGAAAACATGGTCTTGTTTCTAAAGCAATATCCTGTCACTGAAGTCAAATGAAATAAACAAGATGAAATAAGACGCGCAAAAAACAGAAAGAAAGAAAGTTTTCAAGAACACAATCATCCCCAAGCACGTTAGCAATAGGAGGTGTGATAGAATGAGCTAGATTCCCTGCTACTTTCAGAGCCCCCCCTCCCCCACTCCCCCTCCCCCTACCCCCCCCCCCCCCGCCAAAAGCAAACCAACGAAATAAAGACCAAAAAGTAAATGAAAGCAAAAAAGGTAGAAGTTTGATAGATAAATAGAAAAAAAGGAAGAAGAAAAGGAAGAGACACAAATGGGAGTCACAGAAGGCAAGCAACATGACGTCGGCGTGCCATAATTTTTACTCCCCTTTCATGAACTTTTACAAAACTTCTTGTGTGATCAGACCCAAAAGAGCGACATGGGATTTTAAAACTAGTAACAACGGCTTTAAAGTTTCTTCTGACGAGATTATCAGGTATTATAAGAAAAGAAGTCGGTGATGAGTTGATTCTTTACTGAAAACAAAAAACAAAAACATGACGTTTCGGATCATAGATCCTTCGACAGATCAAAAAAAAGTGAATGAAAATACGTCACAGCAAAAAACACGTCAAAAAAACGTCATTAATCTCTCTCGCAAAAAACGTCATACACACACATTATCAGGTATTCTTAATGTCTATATTCCGACACATACACTCGCAAATCCGACATAAACATGCCTACATGGCTGCAATTCTGTAAAGCCTGATATTAACTAAGCGAAGTCGACTTCACGAAGCTTGGGAACTGAATTTTTGGTAAAAAGAATTAACGAAGTCTTCGCAAAAGGGCATGCATTTGTAGTCTCGCATAAGACTTTGTTTCTTTTGCACGGCGTTTGCTAGGCATGCTCTTCAGCTTATTTCTACAGCGGTGTTATCCACAAAGTGCAAAGATGCCTACCGTCTCGTGCAAACATCTACACCGATCTGTCCATGCTTTTCATGGAATAAAAAAATCATTCAACTTTGACACAAGCCGATACTTGACAGCATGGTTGTTTCCCGTATACAACTGGGATTTTGTGTGGGTGCTGAATTTCACTCGTCAATTAACACTAGTGTCAGTTATAATATTAATTCAGCCAAAAATACTGCCCTGAACGAAAGCAGCCAGGCTGGGTTTTTTGTGACACAAGCCGATACTTGACAGCATGGTTGTTTCCCGTAACATACAACTGGGATTTTGTGTGAGTGCTGAATTTCACTCGTCAATTAACACCAGTGTCAGTTATAATATTAATTCAGCCAAAAATACCGCCCTGAACGAAAGCAGCCAGGCTGGTTTGTTGGTATGTGTCCTAGCTGAAGGATACTCTTATCCCGTGTAAAAGCCTGAACGGTGACGTCCCCATTCGCCGCTTCCCATCTCGCCGCTTCTCATCTCGCCGCCAATTATCTTGAGTTTTGCAAGAGAGGCGATTCGTCTGTCACACACACACACACACACAGACCCACACACACACACACACACACACACACACACACACACACACACACACACACACACACACACACACACACACACACACACACACACTCAGGTAAACGTGTCAGTTTTTTTAACCTGTTTTGCACGAGAAACTTCTTCGCATAGGATACGGTAAACTCAGGTAAAACTCAGGTAAACGTGTTATTTTTTTATAATATGTTTGCACGAGAAACGTCATATTCATCGCATGAAATACACGGGGGCGAGATGGCACTGCTTGGGGGGGGGGGGGGGGGGGGGGGGCGAGATGGCACCCTTGACAGTTTAAAAGCAAGTAGACCGTGAAGGCTTATTGTCAAATTAAACGTTTAAAATCCTATGCCTCTCGACATCACACCATGATTAGCTGACTTAATCCACACAATTGCAGCAGTGTTTTGATTGAAACAAGTGCTTCTAGCCGGACAATACCTCCTTAAGCTTTATGGACACAGTCACGGTCAACACTTTCAAGCAAACATGAAGAGTGTTTTAAAGTCATTGCATCCTTGCGCCCCTTTCAGAGCATTCGGCTCTGTTTTAAGACCCAATGTTGCAAGGTCACCCGCAGGCAGTGTTTTCCGGCATGATATGTATTATGTGTGAAAATATAGTGAAGTAAGTAAATGGACATGCCTAATAGGCAATCTATCTCTCATATGTGTAGGATACCTAGGATAACCAGTTTTCTCCCCCCCCTCACCCCCCCTCCTCCCCTCCCCCCTTCTGTATTTGCCTGTTTATCTGGATTTTATCACCTTTTTTCCCTTTCCTTGAAGCTGATCTTTATGAAAATTGATTTGCTTTTTGACCGACTGAGTAATCAGTGATTCCAAATAATGATTTCATAATGTTATGGATTTATACAGGTCACATTAGGATCAAGTTGTCCCAATGCTCCCCCTATGGTGCTTGCCCTACCTCCTGCATTTCTACCCCAGTATGCCCCTGCCACCTCTACTCCAATCCCTCCAGCTCTCTTTACCCCTCCGTCTGGCTTACAACAGACTCTCCCCTCAACTCACATCCAGCCTCTTTACCCCTCCCTCTGGCTTACAACAGACTCTCCCCTCAACTCACAGCCAGCCTCTTTACCCCTCCCTCTGGCTTACAACAGACTCTCCCCTCAACTCACAGCCAGCCTCTTTACCCCTCCCTCTGGCTTACAACAGACTCTCCCCTCAACTCACAGCCAGCCTCTTTACCCCTCCCTCTGGCTTACAACAGACTCTCCCCTCAACTCACATCCAGCCTCTTTACCCCTCCCTCTGGCTTACAACAGACTCTCCCCTCAACTCACAGCCAGCCTCTTTACCCCTCCCTCTGGCTTACAACAGACTCTCCCCTCAACTCACAGCCAGCCTCTTTACCCCTCCCTCTGGCTTACAACAGACTCTCCCCTCAACTCACAGCCAGCCTCTTTACCCCTCCCTTTGGCTTACAACAGACTCTCCCCTCAACTCACAGCCAGCCTCTTTACCCCTCCCTCTGGCTTACAACAGACTCTCCCCTCAACTCACAGCCAGCCACTTTACCCCTCCCTCTGGCTTACAACAGACTCTCCCCTCAACTCACAGCCAGCCTCTTTACCCCTCCCTCTGGCTTACAACAGACTCTCCCCTCAACTCACAGCCAGCCTCTTTACCCTCCCTCTGGCTTACAACAGACTCCCCCCTCAACTCACAGCCAGCCTCTTTACCCCTCCCTCTGGCTTACAACAGACTCTCCCCTCAACTCACAGCCAGCCTCTTTACCCCTCCCTCTGGCTTACAACAGACTCCCCCCTCAACTCACAGCCAGCCTCTTTACCCCTCCCTCTGGCTTACAACAGACTCCCCCTCAACTCACAGCCAGCCTCTTTACCCCTCCCTCTGGCTTACAACAGACTCCCCCCTCAACTCACAGCCAGCCTCTTTACCCCTCCCTCTGGCTTACAACAGACTCCCCCTCAACTCACAGCCAGCCTCTTTACCCCTCCCTCTGGCTTACAACAGACTCTCCCCTCAACTCACAGCCAGCCACTTTACCCCTCCCTCTGGCTTACAACAGACTCTCCCCTCAACTCACAGCCAGCCTCTTTACCCTCCCTCTGGCTTACAACAGACTCTCCCCTCAACTCACAGCCAGCCTCTTTACCCCTCCCTCTGGCTTACAACAGACTCTCCCCTCAACTCACAGCCAGCCTCTTCACCCCTCCCTCTGGCTTACAACAGACTCACAGCCAGCCTCTTTCAAAGACCCAGGAGTGGAGAAACAAGAAGAGACAGGGATTGGACCAGCATGGTCAAGCTACTGAGAGGAAGAGAAAAGTTTTTGACTGCAAGCGGTGTGGCAAAGAGCGCAGCAGCTCCAACCACAAGCAGTTCTATGGCAAGTGGTGGTGCTCTGAGAAGTCAGGGATGCCTTATGATGCCTGGCTGGTGGAACAAAAACAATCAAGGACTGAGAGGAAAAAAGACAAATAAGCCAAAAATCTTCTCACATTCTGTCTACACTGACTTCAAACCAGCAGTTTGTGTTTTCTCCTATGTATCCTGTCTCCTCCACCCTCCAGCACCAACAAAAAACAAAAAACAAAAACAAAAAAACACCCTAATGCTGCCTGTTTGACAAGAGGTTTTTTCTCTCACAAACAGAAGGTCCCAAGCCCTTGAAAAAGCAGAGGGGGGGAATTTTTGTGCTATCAATAGTTTCAACATTTATTTACCAAAAAAAGACTGTGAAACACAGTTCCTGTGATGTAATGGCAACATGTTGACCGTCTATTTGGTTAAATATTCAGGTCTCACAGAGCCTTTCGGTGATAATAAAATTGTGTGAAATGTGTAATAACGGGCATAGTCTGTTTTCATTTTGCTTACTGACTTTTACAGCACAAGCCAGCAACAGTGAAAGCGGCATATCTCCCATCTCAGTAACCAGCCTGTTTGTATCTGACAAGGATAGCCATCATAAATCTCATTTTGGGGAATCGAACCAAGACAGACTGAACTAATATGATGGAAAGGGTGCATTCTCTCAAAGGCGGAGTGTAATACACAGAAGATTTTTAGAATTGCTTCAGAAAGAAAGCTTCAGTTGTTAGTCCTAACTCATGTACAGCTTCAAAGATGATAGGAATGTCGATCGTTTGTTTTCTTGACTAATTTCACATCCTCATGAGGCATAACAAATTTCTTTCCTGTTTCCTCCTCCCATGATAACTTTCTTTCTGAATATCTTGTCTCCTACATTCTTTTTGTTCAAATGTCCAAGCATCTTGACATTTAATTTGCACATCAAAGCAACAGCTTTGCAAACACCTACCTTTCCCCTCAAACTCTGCACCAAAACCCACTGCAAAAACAAGTGGTGTTAGTAGTACTTAAATTTCTGTAATAGTTTAACACACATTTTTTCTCCTCATTTTTACTGTTTGTTTGTACATAGTGTGTACTCAGTATCTTCAAATGGACAATAGCTCAGGTGGGATAGAGCAGTTCAATAAGTGGACATAATTTCCGGAAGACTTAATATCAAAAAGCGGCTGCACATTCTGTCAAGATATGTTATTGTTTGTCTGTGCACTTAAAAGACCGTTGGGTTGATATATTTGTACTTGTGACTAATATATTGTTTGTCTCAAACGTTCCAACAACTTAGCTTTCTTGTCTTTCACACACACACACACACACACACACACACACACACACACACACACACACACACACACACATGCACACACACACACACACAATAACACACAATAGGAGAAACGCAGAGAACAGTCAATTAATATGTTCGTTAGGCCCTACTCCCTGCACAAAGAACAGAGAAAGACCCCAAAGCCCGGCTAACAAAGGCTGCACACGCATACAATAGACAGAAATACATCCTACGATTTTTTTTTTAAATCAAAAATATACATTTTGGGGGGTGAAAACGGACGAAAACTTCCTTTTTACACATCATCAGTTATGGGTATGTTCTACCAACACATAAACGCAATGCAACACGTGCTTTTGTCTACTTTCGTTTTGTAATGCAAATAGCCAAGCCATGTGTCTATTTTTAGCTTCCATTGCGAAAGTAGAAGTGTGACGAATGATAATGGCTGTTAAAATTGCAGCAAATTATGCCGAAATTAAGGAATAGCCAACAGAGAAGAATGGCAAGATGCATACCACTCCCCCCCCCCCTCCCCTCCCCTCCCCTCCCCTTCTCCCCACCCCTTGTTGTGCCCGTGGCCGATTTCTTTGACGTACAAATTACTTTTGACTTCCTTCTTTGTTGAATCCCCATCTCTACCACGCCTCCCTCCCCCCCCCCCCTTCTGTCTTGTTTTGCATGTTTCCTTCAATTATGGCCGAGATGTAGCGCAATGGCATCTCAACAAAGAAGGAAGTCAAAAGTAATTTGTACGTCAAAGAAATCGGCCACGGGCACAACAAGGGGTGGGGAGAAGGGGAGGGGAGGGGAGGGGAGGTGGGGGGGTGGAGGCGGGGTGGGGGGTGGGGGTGGAGTGGTGGTGGGTGGTGGTGGGGGGGGGGGGGCTTACTACACATTTCCGATGTAGCGACTGAGTTACCCCTTCAGGGTGTAACGAAGGTGGCCTCTTCTCTTAAGCTTGATATTCATTCGGCGAAGACGGCTTCGCGAAGTCTGCTTCACGAAGCTCGCTGGAAGAAGCTTTGGCACTGAAGTTTTGGTAAAAAGAAGTCAACTTCGGGCTGAATTAAGGAAGGCCTTTAGGTTGACGATTAGGTCCCCTGGAGTGCAGATGAGTTGTCCAATCTGTACGACCTCTCTGACACAGACATATCGCAGGCACTACTGATGGCCACACCAGTACCCCTGACCTTATTTTGGCCAGACATCACACTTTAGTTTTTCTTGTGCAGTTGAGCATTAGCTCTGAAAATATGCGGGGGATTTTGTTCTTGTTCATCAACCGTTTACCCACCTTCCACATATCTACGGGCAAGCACGCACTAATCATTTTCTAGATGAAAGGAATCTTTTGAAAATAGTCGGTCACGCCCGAGGATACGTCCCCATTCAAGCAAAGCCAGGCAAAATACCCTGGCCTCATTTGCTGGTGAAAGGTTTTACTTTGATCAGAACAAATCCTCAGAGAATGGATGTCCATTATTACAAAGCCAATGCTGACCGGAAGACAAAAACATAGTTGTTTTGTAACAGTGTCATGCCACTGAGGGTCTTTGATGATTAAATGTCAGTGTTCCAAATGCGCAGGGTAATGGTTTCTGGTAGACCGAATTTACGTACTTGAGAGAAGTGTCCTGGCGTGGTGGTAAGACGTCGGCCTCCTAATCGGGAGGTCGTGAGTTCGAATCCCGGTCGCTGCCGCCTGGTGGGTTAAGAGTGGAGATTTTTCTGATCTCCCAGGTCAACTTATGTGCAGACCTGCTAGTGACTTAACCCCCTTCGTGTGTACACGCAAGCACAAGACCAATTGCGCACGGAAAAGATCCTGTAATCCATGTCGGAGTTCGGTGGGTTATGGAAACACGAAAATATCCAGCATGCCTACTCAACGAAAGCAGAGTGAAGCTGACTATGCTCTCAGAGTATAGTTTGGGGAACCCAAATGGGCAAACGAGCTCACACGTAACCAGAAAATTCTGGAGCGCTGAAGAAGAAGAAAGCATAACCTAGTTCTAGCTCAAGATCGCTGGAGTCTATGATTCAGGGGTGAGGACAAAGTTATCTTTTTTCCGAATTTAAGGTTTCACTGTGACTGAAAATCGGCACTGTAACCTAATTAGGAAATGTCCATTTCATCAGCGAGGGTAATCAACTCCGTTTTAAGGTAATAATAATAATAATAATAATAATAATAATAAATGAGCATTTATATAGCGCAACATCATAACTTTACAATTATGCTCTTTGCGCTTGACACATTTAAAATTAAAACACAGTTATACAAGCATTTACATCTACATTCATAGTCAGCAACGCTTAATTAAAAGCATACACCATCAAACATACATTACAAAAGATTCTTCCACTAACTAAGTAATAAAAACATGAATAAAATAGGTAGTGAAAACAAGGAAATACCAGCTGAATACCCTTAATCAAACAGAACATGTTATCAACAATACTGAAAACAGCCCTAGATGTTTATACATTATCACATTATCACTAAAACAACAAATACACTACATGTAGCATACTGATGGACTGAGAAAACAAAATCAGGGGTTGTATTTCTTGAAGAGGTGCGTTTTAAGTGCTCGTTTGAATGCTTGGGATGACTGAGAGTGGCGGATGTGAAAGGGGAGAGAATTCCATTGTGTGGGTGCGCAGAAAGTAAAAGTGCGTTGTCCGTATGTTTTGGTTTTGGTGTGTGGAATGGTGAGGATGCGACAGTCAGAAGAGGCACGGAGTTGTCTTGCTGGAGAATAGACGGTGAGGAGTTCAGAGAAGTAAGCGCGAGACGAGCCAGAAAAGAAGTTAAAGCAGAGGGTGGACAGTTTGTAGTCAATCCAGGTAAGTGATTGAAAGTGTAATATAATTGGTTGAAAACGTTTCTTGTAATGGAAATGAGGATTGGGGAAAGGGGGAAGGGGGGGGGGGGGTGCTATCAATGGTGCAAGTTGTTCAGGATGGTGATGAAAAACAACACTTCCGACGAACCTTACACGATAGTGTTCGGATGTATAAAATGATAAGGACAACATTAAAGAGAGGAAATCCTTTAATCCTTTAATGGAAAACACGAAATGAAAGCAAAACACGAAATGAAACCAAATCACTCCTGTAACAACGAAACGGACTCAGATTTCATTCCGGCCATGCCATATGTCACTTTTCAGATGGGCAGGGTTAAACTGACCTGTTCAGTGCATCCTGCTTAAAGACGTATGTGGACATCTAGACACGCAAACCTTTAAACACTTTTAAGCCACGCAAAAGTCCAAAGCCCACAGATTTGAAAGAAATCACACACTTCAGTAAGTTATCACAATCTAACGTAAGCAGCAAATTCGTATTGCACGTTTTGGGGATTATTGCCCAAATTTACCAGAGTAAAATACGAGGATACTTGATATGGGAACAGCTCAGTATTAATCTTCATGCTGTATACAGATAAACATTCCACAAGATAGCGTTTGATTAGGCTAGAATGTTACAGGAGAAAAACAGGAAGTATTCAACGCATGTTTATTGAAGTCGAAATCTAAGATATGGATACCATATACCATATCAACTTCCCATTGAAACAATGGGAAGTAGGGTTCGGTAATTTGTGTTTTTGTTTTGTCAGAAGGCGTCTTCAATGTGCAGATATTAGGAAATGTGCTTGAAGATTAGTTCAGCATAAATTTTGGTCATTGTTGTCTTGTATTTTAGGCGTTCTTCCTGTTTACCTCCCCCTCCCCGTCCCATCCAGTGATCAGGAGACGTTGGTCAATATTACTTAAAAAAACCCACATAGTTTTTGCAACACAAACGTTCAATGTCGAAGAAGAAAAAAAAATGGAAAAGCTAGTCCAGCTAATCAAGCTACCATTCAACGATCAGCTGCGACGCAAGACATGATCCTATGAATATCATACAACGATGATAAAAACGAAAGGCACACACAATAAATACTGACGAAATCCTATGTGCTACAACTTGTAAAACTCTCCGGGAAAAAACCCTCTCTTATCACAAGCCTACCAGACGAAACAAGAACACTATCTCACCCTTACTGGGCCTGACTAGCCTGTGCTAATACGTAGCTGAGAGAAAACCAGACTCCATAGACACACAGATTGGTAATGCCCAGATGACTGGAGGGCAGTCTCCCCAGACACAAATGCCCCGCGTTATTGTCAGGAACAGGCTGCAGATAACTAGGTGATTGACAGCGTGTAAAAGACTTTCGCGCAGGGGTTGGCAAACTCATCTCAAGTTTTCACCAAATGTTGATCTTTGTGAAGGTTTGGGTTTTACTTTCAATGCTTGTCGTCTGCAAATCTGCCTCAAGGGTCACAATGTTTCTGTGATACTTCGGAGGTCTTCAACGTAATAATCTGCTTTCGTACGTCCTTTATACCAGGGACGTTGACGGGAGACCTAAGAATCTGCCCAAAGCAAAGCTGTAAGATCTGTGTGTGCCACCCACGATCTGTATTCGGCTGTTGGTATAGTTTCGAGTAAGCCCTTGGAAGTGTCATTAATTTGAACGAATGAGGTCATTTTGTCTGTGTTGATAGGAGGGTTCGTGAATGGGTTCAAGGGTCACAATATTTATGGTTTACTTCCAATATATTCTACCGAATTTTTCAGTCTTACAATCGTAGTATATCAAGGTTTATGTCTGACTGAAGACAAAGTTTTGGTTACGCTGATATGCGAAGGTATTTTTTGGTACGTTCTAAGGAGGTCGATTTGTCTGTGTTGATAAAAGGTTCTTTTTGTCACAGCAAAAGTCTGCTGTGTGAGAGATCTTGCTTTTGCTCTAGGCTTGATTTTCTTTCTTGTGTAAAAAAGACTGTTGTCCTTAAAGATGAATTTCTGTTCAAATTAGCAATCATGTACTTCGCATCATATCATCCCGGATTTTCCATGTGATAAGAGCATGCATTCATTAGACACTTTCCAGACACTAACAGCCTGACTGCTTTCTGCACAGAGAAGAATTTTGGTGCCAACTATTTTCACAGATAGACCTGATTATAGGGGTCAAGAAACAGACATTGTCACTCTGCACAGACCGCAGTCAGTCTGTTGATTTTTAATATGTCTCCAAGTGGAAGGATGCTCTTGTCCCATGCAAAAACCAGGGCACTTTTTTCGCAGTGTACATGACCGAAGGAAGGTACATATTTTATTGAGACTTATCTTTTCGTCGACGTTCGCGGCTTGAGAGGGCTCGTACATTCATGTTATGGACACGATCGTCTGCACGACTCAAAGCCATTCTTTTCTCGCGAAGCAAGATTATACAGTCTCCCTGCATCAGGGGCGATTATCGAAGATGGGGTCTAAATTGGAACCAAAGTGCTTGCATTTCCTGCAGTTGAACTTCCTGGATGTGTGTTGCCTGTTTACAGGAAATGCGCGGGTAGAAGTTCGTGGGCGAAAGTATATCACACTCAATCTCGTGCCAGACGTGAGACTTCCGCGGCTTTCTGAGTTCTAAGTAATTGACACCGCCATGTTGATCAAAGGAATGATTTACTTGACTGTCAGGAAGGAGAAGGAACGTGTTAAATAGCTGACAGCGAAACAATACTGCGGATTATTGGTCGAGTGGTCTCATTCTACTGAGTCGCTTTACGCATCACTCAACGCTGCCTGCAAAGCTGCACAATTTTTTGTTCGCATGCTGTTATTGAAATTAATTTGTTTTAACTAAAGTGAAAATGTCATTTCAGCACTTTGGATTAGATGTTTGGTTTTGAACGATTTGAAAAGGATGAACTTTAGTGGTAAAACGTTATTTACGAGAAGGCAACAACATGTCACGTGATCAACAACGAACGAGATCCAAGAAAAATACTGGGAACTTCACCTGGGGGCATTGCTTGGAACCAGGAAAACATCTCCAGGATGTCCACCAACAGGAAATGCATCCCCTATTGTGTTGAATGTCACCACTTTTGTTGTCTTGTCTGCCGCGGGCATCTTCACACCATTCTGTATGGTCCCCAGAATTACTTGGATCGTCTCATGCTTTTCTTGCCTGGCGCTTACAAGATGACAGGTGAAAAGTAAGGAGGGCAACTGGAAGGGTTATTTTCGATGCCGCTGCTTTTTTCACCATTCACAATAAGGAAATCCTCTTGCTTTGTCCAGTCAGGAAGGCCTCCTTAAAAAAAAAGCAACAGAAGCAGCACAACTTTTCACCGGTAAGGTCAGTTTCAATGACGCTGCATTGTTTTTTTCTAAATGAGGAAGTGCTCTTGATTTGTTCTGTCGGGCAAATCTTCTTGATAAAAACAAAAGCAAAAGAAACAAGTCGCGTAAGGCGAAATTACTACATTTAGTCAAGCTGTGGAACTCACAGAATGAAACTGAACACACTGCATTTTTTCACAATGACCGTAGTCCGCCGCTTGTGCAAAACGGAGTGAAACTGACGAGCCTGTTCAGCGTGGTAGTGGTTTCGCTGTGCTGCATAGCACGCTTTTCTGTACCTCTCTTCGTTTGAACTTTCTGAGCGTGTTTTTAATCCAAACATATCATATCTATATGTTTTTGGAATCAGGAACCGACAAGGAATAAGATGAAATTGTTTTTAAATCGATTTCGGAAAATTAATTTTGATCATAATTTTTATATTTTTAATTTTCAGAGCTTGTTTTTAATCCAAATATAACATATTTGCATGTGTTGGAATCAGGAAATGATGTAGAATAAGATGAACGTAAATTTGGATCGTTTAATATAAAAAAAAGAATATTACAATTTTCAGATTTTTAATGACCAAAGTCATTAATTAATGTTTAAGCCACCAAGCTGAAATACAATACCAAAGTCCGGCCTTCGTCGAAGATTGCTTTACAAAAATTTCAATCAATTTGATTGAAAAATGAGGGTGTGACAGTGCCGCCTCAACTTTTACAAAAAGCCGGATATGACGTCATCAAAAGTATTTATAAAAAAGAAAACAACATCCGGGGATATCATTCCCAGGAACTCTCATGTCAAATTTCATAAAGATCGGTCCAGTAGTTTGGTCTGAATCGCCCTACACACACACACGCACAGACAGACAGACACACACACATACACCACGACCCTCGTCTCGATTCCCCCTCTATGTTAAAACATTTAGTCAAAACTTGACTAAATGTAAAAAGAAAGAAAAAAGCTAGGCCTGCCACGGGTTAGGTGTATTTTGATGCCGCTGCTTTTCTTTCTTGTATGAGGACATGCCCACAGGACATGCGGGCGGGAAGGTCTTCTATATGACATAAAACACCAGAAAAACAAGATGTTTTCATTCATGGAACGTTGAATAATCAAGTTTTGTATCGTAATCTGTATAATAAGCGTTTAATACATTTTCCCATCTTATTTTCGTATCCTTGACGTTGGTACTTTGACAGTCCGTGCGTTTCGTATTTCTTTTTTGACAAGACACACTTTTAAATCTTGTGTTCATCTTTTTGTTTTACTGACACATTCTTGACATCTTTTCTAACGAGTGCTTCTTCACTGGAAAGGTCTCTTGTGCGGTGATGTTTGAATTTTGTTGTAGGCAAGTAATTCTTCTGTTAAAGTTGTCAAAGTCAAGTATCATGTCCTGGTGGTACTCGTATCCTTTGACAGGTTTAATTCTGTCTCTGACAAAGATGTCTGAAAGTGCAATGGTTTCAATTTTACTGTTGTCAAGATCTTCCACCGGTGAGATTATGTTCGATGCCGCTGCAGTGTGTGCTTTTTTTGCATGAGAAAAACACTTTTGTTTAGTCCAGTGCAAGATCTTGAGAAAGATCCTCTGTCAAAAAGGTCTAGTCAGCTTTGATGTTTTCGGCGGGAAGATGTCTGAAAGTGAAATGGTCTTAACTCTGCCGTTGTCAACATCTCCTGTCTCTGGGAATGTTATACTTTCGACATTGACTTGGCGCATGGCATTCACAAAGTCTTTTTTAAAATTATGTTGTATTATCTGTGATTGATCAAACTTCCGCGTTTGCCACGAGTTTTGATCTTTCTTTGACATATCCTAATGGCATTTCTCATTGTGTGATACTTTCCTCGCAAAGCTCACCATTCAGCAGCTGTCAGAGTCTTCCGTTTTCTTTGAAGTAGTCTGTCTGTTGCAAAGTCATTATTCTGTCGTTTGACACGCTTTGTTCTCTGCTGAAAGTGAACTTTGCCACCGCTATTTGAGGGTGGATAGGAAGATACTGGTGGGAGGAATTTGTAACTCTTTCATCGACACAATTAAGGACTAAATGTAGAATAGAAGCTTTTAAGGCTGGGGCGGCGATAGAACTTACCGCAGCAATTTCTGGAGGGATGAACTAGTTCTACCTTTATTCACACAATAGAGGGATATAATTACGTGTTTCACGAATATCAGCTTCTAGGGCTTGTCTCTTCGATAGAACTTACCGAAGCTAGATATACCCACGGAACTGTCGTTCCATTCATTAGGCACAACATCATAATTCCGTTGTGAACGGTGTATTCTACCGGCAACCATGTTAGTATATAAACCAACTGAAGAAATGTTCAGCCGTCTGCGGTCTGCCATGGTTCCCCTTGTCAAGAACATCTGAGCGCGCGGGGTTTGCTTTCATTGTGTGGCCTATGATCGTCCTCTTTTCCCACGCGGATCAAGGGGAGACGATTTTGAAGGGAGCTATCCACAAATATTTATCTTTCTGGGCCATTACTCGGACAGAATTATCCGAACTAGTACACTCACGACTAATGTTCCATTCCATTCGGTAAAAGGCTTTATAACCTGTTGTTCACGACGATTTCTGTCTGCAGTCAAGTCATTACAACTAAACCCCACACGGCCACTGGTGAAACGGTATTTAGTCTGCAGAGAAGCCATGATTTCGTCTGTCAAGGGTATTTTGGTACACACACACACACACACACACACAGAGCTTTCGGTCTTGTCTGTCTCTACATCCTGTGATCATGCAAAAGCAGTATTGTACTTCGAAGAATAAACAAGTGGCGTTTTGTCCTATACTACTACGTAGACCTAGTCGATACGATTTTTGTCCGGACATTTCCACGAAGACCTTTCTAGACCACTATATAATCAGGCAGAATTATCCGAATTATACACCCAAGCCAAGCCTAATGTTCTGCGTGTTCTACGCTAGGTCATGATTCTGTCGTAGTCGATGTTTTCTGTCTGCTACTCGGTCTGGAGATTCCCACTGAAGGGAAGGTCTACGATCTCCCGAAAAGCAAGTACCCCAAATGCCGTTGACAGCAGGGCGTAAAAAACATTTTTCTTCCGAGAAGCAAGCATCGTCTGTGCACGCTCAGCGAACTTTGATTTATGTCTTGCGGTAGGATCTTCTGGTCGTGCAGACAGTCGTATTGTCTTTGGGATAAACATGTGTTTGTTTCCTTCTTTTCCCGTGCCAATCAAGTCGCGATGATTTTGGACGGACATATCAAGGAATAGTCACGTTTGTCCATTTAGCTCGGTCGGAACACTTACCAACGATTAATGTTCCATTCAGTCGGTAGAAAGTTCTAATTTTGTTTTCTTTTCTATTTCTATGTCGACTATCTCAAAACAATTAAGTCTCCTCGGATATATCCACTAATAGCAACCTTTTAGAATCATTGCTTCCGTGGAACTGATTGAAATAGTTCACCAAAGACTGTTATTCCATGTAAGGCCATACATCATCCGTCCTTAGCAATCTTTTTCATTCGTCACTTCACTTATATCCTCATAGTTCCGGCCATGTAAACGGTTCTTTCTCCCTGGAAAAGACAATTTGACGACCAAATACGGAGAAAAAATAAAAACCCTTGACTGTCATTGGCGAGACCACGTACGTGCGCTTAGTTAGGTTTGATTTTTGTGTCAATCAAAATCTCTCCTGGCCGTAGATTACTCAGTCGCTGGCAGGAAATGGTTTGTGGCAGCGAAAGTGGTAGATAGGAGGAATTAACCTCTATTGTCTACTGGCTATTTCGAGAAAATGATGACCAGGCATATCCGCAAAAAAGCAGCCATTTTGATCTATGTTCGGACATATCGGTATTAAGGTCCTTCGTTGCTCTGCCCTACATGCCAACCGGCATAACGGACAGTCAGTAAGAAAGTAAGTCGGACATATATCGTACCACCATCGTATCGGAACAAGCTGTCCTACGAGGCAAGGGCAAGGGTGTGGGGTGTGGGGGGTGTGGAGGACGAAAGAACGGTGGTGGTGGTGAATGGGAAGGGCGGGGTATGGGGGGGAATGAGGAGGGGGCGACCAAATGATGGTAGCAAGTACCTCAATTTAGCGAACAGTTGTGTGCCTGAGGAAAAATAGCGAAGATCGTAACAGAACTTACACCGGCCACCGGAGTCCTTAAAAGCTCCAAAGTCTTCAGATTTAAGACAGGATAAGAAGAAGGGGAACGAAAAAGAAGAAGAAAGAAGAGGAGGAAAAGGGACGAACAGACACATATCCAAGTGAACAGGGCATGCTGCAATAACAAAAAATCTGAAAATCCGCTGACAGCAGGCTTTGCATGCAACTCTGAAACCCTACCCGCTCTTAAGGCTATCATTAGAGTGTTAACGTTTGCAGAAAAGGAAGGAAAACAAACAACACGGTTATATAACAGTTTTTATTAGATCAAAAATAGTTTGTACGTTGATGACACGGGGTTTCATTAAACAGCATTTAACTGTGATTTTTTTTGGCCTATCAAATGAATCAAGGAAAGGGGAGCTCTAGGCGCATTTCCTTGGTTTTATATGTTGGTATTTTTCTTTGGGTGCCCTCTTGTTCTTTTTATATTTAGTCAAGTTTTGACTAAATATTTTAACATCGAGGGGGAATCGAAACGAGGGTATGGTGTATGTGCGTGTGTGTGTGTGTGTGTGTGTGTGTGTAGAGCGATTCAGACTAAACTACTGGACCGATCTTTATGAAATTTGACATGAGAGTTCCTGGGTATGAAATCCCCGAACGTTTTTTTCATTTTTTTTGATAAATGTCTTTGATGACGTCATATCCGGCTTTTCGTGAAAGTTGAGGCGGCACTGTCACGCCCTCATTTTTCAACCAAATTGGTTGAAATTTTGGTCAAGTAATCTTCGACGAAGCCCGGACTTCGGTATTGCATTTCAGCTTGGTGGCTTAAAAATTAATTAATGACTTTGGTCATTAAAAATCTGAAAATTGTAAAAAAAAATAAAAATTTATAAAACGATCCAAATTTACGTTTATCTTATTCTCCATCATTTGTTGATTCCAAAAACATATAAATATGTTATATTCGGATTAAAAACAAGCTCTGAAAATTAAATATATAAAAATTATTATCAAAATTAAATTGTCCAAATCAATTTAAAAACACTTTCATCTTAATTCTTATTCCTTGTCGGTTCCTGATTCCAAAAACATATAGATATGATATGTTTGGATTAAAAACACGCTCAGAAAGTTAAAACAAAGAGAGGTACAACAAGTCGCGTAAGGCGAAAATACAATATTTAGTCAAGTAGCTGTCGAACTCACAGAATGAAACGCAATGCCATTTTACTCGTAGCATCGTCAGGCCACCGCTCATGGCAAAGGCAGTGAAATTGACAAGAAGAGCGGGGTAGTAGTTGCGCTAAGAAGGATAGCACGCTTTTCTGTACCTCTCTTTGTTTTAACTTTCTGAGCGTGTTTTTAATTCAAACATATCATATCTATATGTTTTTGGAATCAGGAACCGACAAGGAATAAGATGAAAGTGTTTTTAAATTGATTTGGACAATTTAATTTTGATAATAATTTTTATATATTTAATTTTCAGAGCTTGTTTTTAATCCGAATATAACATATTTATATGTTTTTGGAATCAGCAAATGATGGAGAATAAGATAAACGTAAATTTGGATCGTTTTATAAATTTATTTTTTTATTTTTACAATTTTCAGATTTTTAATGACCAAAGTCATTAATTAATTTTTAAGCCACCAAGCTGAAATGCAATACAGAACCCCGGGCTTCGTCGAAGATTACTTGACCAAAATTTCAACCAATTTGGTTGAAAAATGAGAGCGTGACAGTGCCGCCTCAACTTTCACGAAAAGCCGGATATGACGTCATCAAAGACATTTATCAAAAAAATGAAAAAAACGTATGGGGATATCAATCCCAGGAACTCTCATGTCAAATTTCATAAAGATCGGTCTGGTAGTTTGGTCTGAATCGCTCTACACGCACGCACGCACGCACGCACACACACACACACACACATGCACACACACATACACCACGACCCTCGTTTCGATTCCCCCTCGATGTTAAAATATTTAGTCAAAACTTGACTAAATATAAAAAAGCGTGCTATCCTTCTTAGCGCAACTACTACCCCGCTCTTCTTGTCAATTTCACTGCCTATGCCGTGAGAGGTGGACTACGAGTATACGGTCTTGCTGCGTTGCATTGCGTTCAGTTTCATTCTGTGAGTTCGACAGCTACTTGACTAAATATTGTATTTTCGCCTTACGCGACTTGTTTGATCTGTTGCGATTCTGAGCTTTTTCGAATTCCTTTTCATTACTGTGAGAATGGTGCGTTCTATACCGTTGTTTACACTGACACGTGGCCAGCATGACGGCGTCTTCGAGGGTGTGCGTGAGTCTGTGTGTTTCCAAGTCCCTACACTTTCACCCACACAAGCTTTGACAGGAATCGACATGCACCCCTCTCTGCGTCCCGCGAGAGACAGAGGGATGCAGCAGCTGCGGTACAATCCGAACCAGGGCAGTTTCAGTGCCCACATTGTCATCGGCCTTCCGCTTTAACTTGGACTCCACAGCTGCCCCAAAAGCGGCGTATGGCTGCCTAAATGGTCGGGTAAAAACGGTCAAACACGTAAAAACCCACTCGTGCAAAAAACACGAGTGTAGGTGGGAGTTTAAGCCCTTGATCGCAGAAGAAGAAGAAGGACTCCACAGCCGCCGGCGAGTTCACACCAAATTCATGATATGCACAATAACAGACAACCCCGTTGGATCCAACGGACTATTCAAGAGACTTTCGCTGAAAACTCTGGATCTTTGACGTGCGCACCGGCCTTTGTGCATGCATGTGCACACTTGGGTAAAACGATTCCGACCTGCACAGAGAGTTAAATCTGGGAAGTACAGGCAAATAGCCTCGAGGTGTTTCCATTGTGAGAATCGTGGCAGTCCCTGACACCTCTGTGTGTGGAAACAGCTTGGACATTAGGTCTTCACTGAGAGACGTTCTCCCTAAAGTATACGCTGTAGTAGCGGTAGGCTTCCTTCGACTGAAGGAGGGGATTTGAGTAAAAAAAAATAAAAAAAAAGAGAGAGAGAGAGAGAGAGAGAGAGAGAGAGAGAGAGAGAGAGAGAGAGAGAGAGAGAGAGAACCAGTGAAAGTGGGGTGGAGGAGGAGAAGGTAGAGATTGAGGAGAGCAAGAGAAGAAGAGACAAGGTTAGTGAATTCTCTCCTTGTCCGAGGACAGGTCCACATCGCCTGACAAACCCACCCCGATGATTGGACTCTTCAACCGACAAACGACGGCCTCTCGGCACGTTTCAATTCTTTACAGGTTGGAATTGCTATTGTGAGAATGAGGGAAAGGATATTTCTGAAAGCAAAAGGAGAAGAGGTCCGTTTAATTGGACCAAGACCCTCAAAAGCAGCCAGACACAAAAGTACAGGTTGGGCCCCTAGGGTCACAGGAGGGCAAGAAAGTTGAACTCTCGTTTAGTGCACGCTATTGCGGACGAATGAGTTTCCACAATTCTGCCGACACCCCGGATTTGCCTGTAAAGCCTTTCCTTATCTGGGCGAAGTCGACTACGCGAAGTATAATTCGCGAAGCTGGCTGCGCGCGCACTGAGGTTTTGTTGAAAAGACTTGAGGTAGTCTTCGCGAAGTCGACTTCGAGCTCAATTGAGGACCACCTTGAGGGTTCTTCTAACAGTAGGGTGAGAACTGGCCGTCATTTGGCTTTGTCTATAAGGTGACGTCCCGACTCGCCCCTTCCAATCTCGCTCCCTCCTATTTCGCCCCTCCCATCTTGCCCCCAATTATCTCGTGATTTTCCATGAGTTGCAATTTGCCCCCGCTCATCAGAATTCGTCTCTGTCACCGGCAAATACAATCATGTTTGTGTGAGAAAGAGAGAGAGAGAGAGAGAGAGAGAGAGAGAGAGAGAGAGAGAGAGAGAGAGAGAGAGAGAGAGAGAGAGAGAGAGAGAGAGAGAGAGCAAAGGGAGATAATTCGTTTTTCGTTATTTCGTTTTTCGTTTTTTTGTTATTTCGTTTTTCGTTATTTCGTTTTTATATTTAGTCAAGTTTTGACTAAATAATTTAACGTAGAGGGGGGAATCGAGACGAGGGTCGTGGTGTATGTGTGTGTGTGTGTGTGTGTGTGTCTGTGTGTGTGTGTAGAGCGATTCAGACTAAACTACTAGACCGATCTTTATGAAATTTGACATGAGAGTTCCTGGGTATGAAATCCCCATACGTTTTTTTCATTTTTTTGATAAATGTCTTTGATGACGTCATATCCGGCTTTTCGTGAAAGTTGAGGCGGCACTGTCACGCCCTCATTTTTCAACCAAATTGGTTGAAATTTTGGTCAAGTAATCTTCGACGAAGCCCGGGGTTCTGTATTGCATTTCAGCTTGGTGGCTTAAAAATTAATTAATGACTTTGGTCATTAAAAATCTGAAAATTGTAAAAAAAAATAAAAATTTATAAAACGATCCAAATTTACGTTTATCTTATTCTCCATCATTTGCTGATTCCAAAAACATATAAATATGTTATATTCGGATTAAAAACAAGCTCTGAAAATTAAATATATAAAAATTATTATCAAAATTAAATTGTCCAAATCAATTTAAAAACACTTTCATCTTATTCCTTGTCGGTTCCTGATTCCAAAAACATATAGATATGATATGTTTGGATTAAAAACACGCTCAGAAAGTTAAAACAAAGAGAGGTACAGAAAAGCGTGCTATCCTTCTTAGCGCAACTGCTACCCCGCTCTTCTTGTCAATTTCACTGCCTTTGCCATGAGCGGTGGACTGACGATGCTACGAGTATACGGTCTTGCTGAAAAATGGCAGCTACTTGACTAAATATTGTATTTTCGCCTTACGCGACTTGTTTGTTATTTCGTTTTTCCTGACAATATTGGAGTGTTGGAGGGTGTTTTGAGGGTTTCAATTATTATTTCTGGCCAGAGAAATCCAACTGGCCATATGTACATGCATTCTTGTGCGTAAAGGGGGGGAGGGAGTTTGTGTGTGTGTGTGTGTGTGTGTGTGGGGCGGGGGGTGAAGGTGGCAAGGGGGCAGGGGGTGGTGGTGGCAAGGGGGCTGGTGTAGGGGGCAGAAACCGATCAGGTAGACGTGTAATAGTTACAAAAGAAGGATACCGTCTTGTGCGTACAGGGGGGAGGGGGTTTGTGTGCGTGGGGGGGGGGGAGGGGGTGGGGTGGGGTGGCAAGGGGGTTGGGGTAGGGGGCAGAAACCGATCAGGTAGACGTGAAATCATATGTTACAAAAGCAGCACCCAGTCTGACGTGGTGTACAGGAAATCGAAGTTTGTGTAATGGAACGCGGATAGTGAGCGAAAGTCTCACCAACCACCGTGTCTGCTCTGTCTTGGTCGTTCTTCGTCTGCCCCCCTTATTGTCTGCAGTTTCTTTTTAAGTGACAGGACTGGGCCACAAGACCAAGGCTACTGCAATCAAAATGTGGTCCACTTGAACGAATACGGTATTTTACTCTTTTTGTTCTGCTGCATTTGCCAAAAAAAACCCCACCCACCCAATAACCTAATCTGTTCTGACATATTGTTGACTTCCACTGGAACATCCTGCATTATTTTTTTTGTGTGTAACAACTATGATGTTCATATGTTTACAGTGATTAAATCACGTTCGTAATAGCCATTTACAAGCTGCCTGAACGTTCTGCAGGATCAAAAGAAAATCTCGAAAAGGGCTATCCCTCTACAAAAATCTTGTTCTATTTGATAAACAAAACACACACACACACACACACACACACACACACACACACACACACACACACACACACACACACACCCACGCACACAAAACCTGCCTGCTGTTATATCAGATCTGTCTTTTGGTGAGCAGTAATGGTACCACTCGACAGGAAACTGCAACTTTTTGGGAGTCAGACAATAAAGATTTGTTTCGGTCTAGACTTAAAGGCTGACATAGTCCTATTTAATTAGTTTATAATTTAGTACAGTTTTATAACATTATTGGCACATGTAAACAATATGAATTAATTAATGAACGCTACGAATATGGCAGACTTTAAAAATGCACTGGCAAATAGCAAGTTCCAAAGCTGTAGAGTGGGCGTTACATTCGTTCGGTGCATTCATTTAAATAAAAGAATGCTTACGGGACGAAAGCAATGGCAAGCACTTTTAATTAAGAAGTGGTTTAGGCTCCGTGCCACTTTGAAGGCTGTAAAAGTCAGTAAGAAAAAGCCATGTTAAAATCTCTCTCTCTCTAATTAGTTCAGTTCAAATGACAATCTGAATCTTTTCCAGTTCAAATGAAGACATTTGTAGCGTCCTTGAAGTTGCTGTAGACACGATAGATGTGTTTTTTTTTTCCATTAGGCATTAGGCCCCGCACTGTCCAAAACAATAGACCTGGAAGCCTTCTTTGTTCTAAAAACCGTAAAGGTACGTACGCATTCTTTTAAAGGCTGCCCATATTCGTAGCGTTCATTAATTAATTCATATTGTTTACATGTGCCAATAATGTTATAAAACTGTACCTAAGGGGATATAATAACGATTGGCTGTAGCTTTCGAGCACAGGAAAAATTATTTCAGTATTGCAAAGTGGTGTTGATAGTGTCGAATGTAAACAGAACAGTCTCAAACGCCATCTTTGGTTTACGAAACGTCACGAAGTGACGTCAACGGTCTAAAAATAGCCCAAGTCCTGGAGAACTGTTGCTAAACAATGCAATAAAGAATTAATTATATCTCGTAATTGGTAAGGACTTCAAACCTAAAACTTTGCAGGAAGCTTAATTTATACATCCCCGCAACGATGGGAAAAGCCCTGGAAGTAATTAAACTAATTAAATAGGACTATGTCAGCCTTTAAAAAATTCCAAGACAGCGGAGAAAAAACCCAAAATCAAAACAAACAAACTATGCATGTTGTCCTTTTTTTCGGTAATTTACAGGCAAAAATCTCAAAACGACGTAAATGATCTATGCAACCGGCCGCGCATACCGTGTTTTTTGTTTAAAAAAAAGTTGTTTACCGCTTTCTTCCTAAAGTGATTACAATGTTTTAGATTTGGTGGGACTGGCTGGAGTAATAGAATGATCGATTTTCCCAAGAGCTAGAATTCCTACTTGTAGAGAAGAACCGGTTTGAAAAAGGGCAGAGACGATCACTAAATCCTGCTATTCATATCATTGTCAGATGCATGCACTGCACATATTTATTTTAATTTTCGTTAAGAAGACGAGAGGAATGACCGTAATCTGTCCAAAATGAAGATTGAATATATTGCGAGAGAGAGAGAGAGAGAGAGAGAGAGAGAGAGAGAGAGAGAGAGAGAGAGAGAGAGAGAGAGACAGAGAGAGAGAGAGAGAGAGAGGGGATCGAATTTCGTGCGTGATTCATGCGTTTACGCGACTTTTGGGCTGTGTGACCGGGCCTTTTGAAAAGCAACAACAACTTCTTCTTCCAAATAACTTCACAGATCTGAAGCTGAAAATGGCCACCTCTTGCGTGCAGACCACTCATTTCTTAGAAGAAGAACAAGAAAACAAAATAAAAAAAACGACAAACACTAACAGATATTTTACAAAAACCCACCCTTTCAGTCAACTAAAGTGGTGACTAGATAAATTCGAAGAAATAAAAAGCAACAATATTTCGTGTCCACTTGTCGTGCAACTTTAAATTACTTTTACTTACTACACTTTCTTCCGTGCAGACAAGCATTAGAGACTCTTTATGACGGCCACTAAGAAGAAGGAAAAAGTCTGATTGAATAGTGAGTTAGAGTGATTGTTCGTAAAATGATTTCCCAAAGAATCAGTCTCGGACACCCAAACCCTGCCGTCGCCCGTTAGTCTCGGCTGGCCAAGACTAATGATGACGTGAACAGACTTTGAGGAATACGGAACAAAGCATGCCAAGGTGGGAAGGAAGATGGACATTATCATTCTTGGTGGACTCTGACTGCGAGATCAAACGAGCAGACTAAAAGCGGGTCCATTTAGGAAAAAAATGGATTCTGTGTGTCTGGCAAATATCCCAGCGGATAAATTGACCAGGACAGAAAATCAGATATTTGAATAAGCCAGCGACTGAGAATAATGATTCCAAGAGCATGATATTGGAGAGGAGTTTAATCAAGCTAAAGACGTTCAAACTTTCAAAAGAGACTGAAAGACAGACCGAATCAAACAAACAAACAAACAACAACAAAGAAAGAAAGACAGAAAGACAGAAAGAAAGAAAGAAACAAACAGTGAGAGAGAGAGAGAGAGAGAGAGAGAGAGAGAGAGAGAGAGAGAGAGAGAGAGAGAGAGAGAGAGAGAGAGAGAGAGAGACGGGTGGATACGCAAAACAACAACCACAGACACAGAAAGTCAAACAGAAAACCACAGTCCATACACCAATTCATAGCCTACTTATACATCCATTACACAGGTGGTGCGAGTTGATGGCTGGGTGCACAATTATGGTGACTCTCCCCACCCGCCGCCACACATATAACACACGTACATGATCCGTCCATCCATCCATCCATCCATCCATCCAGACCAAAAAACACCCACTACTCAAGCTTAATGCCTCGCACAGTGACGCCAGGGACCTGCACGTTCCACACGTGGTGCGAGATGATGGCGTGATCCATAGTGAACCGCCACACATATAACACACAACCACCCATCAATCCATCCATCAATCAATCCAGACCAACAAACACACAACTCACGCTTAGTCCCTCGCACAGTGACGCCAGGGACCTGCACGTTCCACAGGTGGTGCGAGATGATGGCGTAGAAGACGCCGATGGTGACCATGGGAACCAGGTAGAGCGCCACGATCAGCACCAGGTTGTACACGCGCTCAGACACCGGGTGCAGGTCCAGTTCGCAGTACGCCAGGTACTTGCTGAGCTCGGGGTCCACGAAGCTGGGCTGCAGCTGCATGTAGACGGCCGAAGGGAGGGCCACTGAGGTGCCCACTGTCCAGATGGTCAGCACGGTGATGGTCACCTTCTTGCGAGTGATGCGCGACTTGAGAGGCCGGCAGATGGCGAAGTAACGCTCCACTGCAATGGCGCAGAGGGTCTGGACCGAGACTGCGATGGACTGCGTCTGTGCACAGAGAGAAGATGATTTTTGTATTTGAAAGAATGTCCGTTTGAGAAAATAAAGCAATAATTTTAAAAACCCACCGCGATGGCGCAAAGGACAGTGTCTTCGGCCACAAAAAAAAGAAGATAGTAAAAAAAAAAAAAGCATGATGCTTTAATTTAGAAAAGAATGGCTGGGTGGCCGAGTGGTAACGCACTTGCGCTCGGAAGCGAGAGGTTGCGTGTTCAGGCCTGGGTCAGGCCGCAATTTTCTCCCCCCTTTCCTAACCTAGGTGGTGGGTTCAAGTGCTAGTCTTTCGGATGAGACGAAAAACCGAGGTCCCTTCGTGTACACTACATTGGGGTGTGCACGTTAAAGATCCCACGATTGACAAAAGGGTCTTTCCTGGCAAAATTGTATAGGCATAGATAAAAATGTCCATCAAATACCCGTGGGACTTGGAATAAAGTAAAAAAATTCCATCTCACACGGCATTAAGTCTCAGGAAAACATGAATACACGCATGCAGGAAAAAAAATATGGGTAGCGCCGTATGTATGGCAGCTCGCTTTCCCCGGGGAGAAAGCAGCCCGAATTTCCATGAGGGTAACCTCACTGGACTGTAAATCTTATCCAATCCAATCATATCCAATCCAATGTTCTTCCCGTGAAGACGATTCGGCTCATCAACTTAGATCTGGCCGGACTTTACCATGGGATGAGACTATCTCTCCACTTGGACATATACCAAATATTAACAGCCTGGATACGCCCTGTTCAGGGTGGGAATTTGTTCATGAATTAATTTCTTAACCTACACCAGTGACAATCTGCAAACGTCAAACATCAAAAAATTAAGTAGATGTGCAACGCCAAGGCACTGCATACCCCAGCGAAAGACAAACCTCTCTCTTACTCTCTCTCTTTCTCTCTCAAACACACACACACACGAACACACACACACACACACACACACACACACACACACGCACTCACACACACACACACCCCAAGTCACACACGTACAGACATACACACTCACTCACACGCACTCACTCACTCTCTCACACACACTTCATACACACAAAACACACCCCCATACGCACATATAGACAGACGGACATAAACACCTTTACAAACAAACACACATACACACACACATACTCACACGCACACACACACATACACACACCCACCCACTCTCTCTCTCTCTCTTTCTCTCTCTCTTTCTCTCTTATACAAACAGACACACACACACACACACACACACTGTACATACGCACAAACAAATACGCACATAGAGAGTCGGACACACACACCTTTACAAACAAACACATATATATACACACTCATACACACACAAACATACACACAAACTCATGCACACACACACATTCACACACTCTCTCTCTCTCAAACACACACACACCCACACACACACACACCCACGCACACACACACACACACACACACATCCCAAGTCACACACACACACACATGCACACACTCACTAACACGCACTCACTCACTCTCACAAAAAACTTCATACACACAAAACACACACCCATACGCATTATGGACAGACGGACATACACACCTTTACAAACAAACACACATACACGCACACACATACACTTATACCCACACACACATTTACACACACACGAGTACAGACTCATGCACGCGTGCGCGCACACACACACACACAAATACACACACACACACACACCACACACATACGAGTACAGACTCATGCACGCGTGCGCACACACACACACACACACACACACACACACACACACACACACACACACACACACACACAAACAGTAACACTAACACATGTGCACAAAATGAACACAAACACACACACTGCGCGAGAGAGAAAGACGTCAGGGAGGCATGACGTCATGATGCATTAATTGACGTCAAAGACTTTCGACCGTGACGTATTCTTCTTACGCGAGCTTTATCCATAGACTTGGAAACTACGGAATTTCTACCCGTCCAAAACGGCCTTGGGTGGCGTTTGCTGAAAAAATGGGGGCGACTATTGCACCCACCGTATTTTTGTTAGTATGGTCCCAATTTTTGGTGAACTTCCATCTCCACCTGTAGCACGTAGCCGGGCACAAAGAATCCTTCTTTATCATGTATTATTTGGTATGCACATTTCTCAAGTCGATTACAGTATAGCGTTCACAGGATACCTCCAGCTTCGCTGGGATCACATTCTACATATTTGATGTATTTATTTTATTTATTTTATGCAATTTATATCGCGCACATATCTCAACCACGGATTCAAGGCGCAGGGATTTATTTATGCCGTGTGAGATGGAATTTTTTTACACAATATATCACGCATTCACATCGGCCAGCAAGCCTCAAGCCTATTAGGGCGAGCATTCACCTTTCACGGCCTATTATTCCAAGTCACACGGGTATTTGGTGGACATTTTTATCTCTGCCTATACAATTTTGCCAGGAAAGACCCTTTTGTCAATCGTGGGATCTTTAACGTGCACACCCCAATGTAGTGTACACGAAGGGACCTCGATTTTTCGTCTCATCCGAAAGACTAGCACTTGAACCCACCACCTAGGTTAGGAAAGGGGGGAGAAAATTGCTAACGCCCTGACCCAGGGTCGAACTCGCAACCTCTCGCTTCCGAGGCAAGTGCGTTTACCACTCGGCCACCCAGACCAGACCAGACGTGAATCAGACAGGATGTTCATTTTTGGTTTGTGTCCAAGTTGAGGGATGATGTTTGACCTGGGATAGCAAGCACAACTATTTCACGAGAAGGACTGCCTGTAACGAATGAGCGCCCCGTTGCGATGATTCAGAGAGTGTGTGTCTGTGGCTGCAAAAATCTGAGTCTGTTGATAATCGACAATAGGTTTCGGTAAGATTAGAGATCGCAATAGTCGGCACCTGCAGAAAGTACCAATATTGATACAGACAGACAGACAGACAGACAGAGAAATACAGACGGAAACACTGACACATACACAGAGACACAGAAACACAGACAGAAACACAGACACACAGACACAACGAGGTTTATTTGCAGGAAAAATATCATTTTGGACTATTAATCCTTCGTAAGAATAGATAAACACATAGACCGGCAGAAGGAGTTTTTTTATTTTTAGAAACCGATCACTACGAATTATATTCTTTAGTTCTGAAGAAAACACTCCCTTACTCCCCAAACATATCTTGCCAAGAAAATCACGTTCACCCTTTCTATTTGCAGATGGGGGCGTTTCTTCCCTAAAGACAAACGCTCTCCCATTTTTATTCCCTCCTCTGGCTTTACTGCATCCGACGCACATGGCCGAACAATATTGCTCAGCGGGCCAGTTACGACATCACGATTGAATGAGTCTGGATGCAAAATAATGACTTTAACCTTACAGAGATAACAGAGAAGCTTTAATTGCCACATTATTGTTGACTGCGATAGCGGCAGAAGGTCTAGACAGAGAGCTCGATGGAATTCTACCCATGGGTCTGGGGACAGTGAAATATTACGGTGGTAATCGCAAAGGGAAACAGAAGGCAAAGAACGATATGTGATAATTGGTGGTGAGTTGAAGATGGACTGAGATTGCTGACAAAAACAAAGGTAAAAAAAATGATCAAAGAAATAGTAGCGAACTTTAGGCTGGGAAAGCAGAAGTTCATGAGAGAGAGTAGTCAATTCAGTGACGTCGAAGCCTGAAAATAAGGACGATGTTTTTTTCAAACCACACTCCATCCGTTGACAGAAATGGATGGTGATTCAAATTACTTCAGATATCGATAAATATGTTTGCTTTTCCAAAGAGTTTAATCTTGTTTTCAGCCCCGTTGATTTGCACAGCACTTGAGCGGAGCGAAGATGGAGAAAAATATATGATGGCTTGACAGAAACGGCGTGGGTGACAATGATTGATGAGATCATCAGGTCGCTCGCGTGTGCGTGAGAGAGAGAGAGAGAGAGAGAGAGAGAGAGAGAGAGAGAGAGAGAGAGAGAGAGAGAGAGAGAGAGAGAGAGAGAGCCTAGAGAGAGAGAGAGAGAAAGAGAGAGAGAAAGAAAGAGAGAGAGAGAGAGAGAGATGAAAGAGAGAGAGAGCGAGATAGCGAGAGAGAGACGGACAGAGAGAGACGGAGTGACACAGAGACAGATAATGATGGAACTTTATTTTACGAGGTTCGAGGTTTAAGGCCAAGGCTTTTCTTACAAACTGTGTGTGTGAGAGAGAGAGAGAGAGAGAGAGAGAGAGAGAGAGAGAGAGAGATAATAACAAAGAGAGAGAGAGAGAAACTGAGAGAGAGAGAATAACAAAGAGAGAGAGAGTGGGAAAGAGAGAGAAAGAGAAAGACAGACAAGCAAATATAGAGATAGACAAACAGACAGACAGACAGGCGGATCGACGTATCATAGTCAAAGCTAAGAGTACATGCGCTCTCGTGTGTGTGCATTTCTGTGTATGGAAAAGACTGTTGAAAGATTGACCAATGTCGTTTAAACAGGGTTTTCAATGAAGACTTGATAACTGGCAGGGAAAGTGGTCTTCTGCAAATACGATTCCCTGGTAT
The DNA here is from genome assembly GCF_037325665.1 of Littorina saxatilis. Lineage (NCBI taxonomy): Eukaryota > Metazoa > Mollusca > Gastropoda > Littorinimorpha > Littorinidae > Littorina > Littorina saxatilis. The sequence continues at coordinate 37,763,272 of NC_090249.1, read as the reverse complement.
CCTCTTCCGAAGAATGCCAAAAAACAGATGCAAAGTCTGTCACATCAGAGATGGGAGTGTTGTTTTCTGAAAAAAAAGCTCTCTCCGTGCTGTCTATCTCCTGTAAGTTATTCTTGCCAAATACATCAGTCTATAAAAAAGTTATGCAGAACCTGACCCATCGATGAATAATGAAAGCAATAAATCCGCAGTCTCTCCTAATCTCTCCCCATGTACACAGCCAATTTCACGGTACTGCGGTTGACCATCGACGCGATGGCGCGCAGGATAGATACATAAGTGGTGACATCATTAAAGACAGAATCAATGACCATAAACATACAGGGAGCGTCGTATTATGACAATTAATGGTCGGATATAAAACCGCCCGTTCATATGGCCTGACGTTAACGCGGTATAGAAATCGCTGTGGAATGGTTTGCAATGACTTAGTCATTGTTCGTAACCCCCCCCCCTCTTCTTCGTTGTTTCCCTTTCCCTCCTTCGCTCCGTTCTTTGCTGGATGATTATGACGAAAAGGGTGCGGTTTGACACACACTCCCACTTCTCCAACCCATGTTCTGATAGCTAGACAGATAGCTAGACAGATAGATAGACAGATAGACAGATAGATAGATGGATGGATGGAAAGACAGACAGACAGACAGACGGACAGACAGACAGACGGACGGACATACATAAGGAGACAGAGACAAAGACGATTAAGCATATTATTAATATTACCGACATTGGCCAGTCACCACAGAAGCAGGCAACCCACGGCGATGCTTAATTTCACAACAGGTTGCTGATAACATTAATACCCATACAGACTAATGCAACGAGAAACTAGCTAATAATGACTCGACAACAAAGCATGAATACGCAATAGCTTGCAATTCCCTTCCCTCAGGAGGTAACAATTATCTGTAAGATTCTGCAAAACACAATTCCCACAAGCAAAAAAGATGCGGTTGCTTGCATTTCTCTCCCCCCAGGAGATAACAATTAGACACGAGTTTACGGGTAAATGGTCTATCATTGCACAAAGCAACAAGTGCACGAATCCGTCAATATCAGCTTTCATTTGGATAGCGAATGCCGCGCACCGAGTGCTTATTCAAGTTATGTGCAAATCTGAATTTGATAGAACGGCTCGGAGCCTAACAGACGACAGGGAAGGAGGGGTAACTTGATGAAGACGCCGGTCACAGCGGTTATTCATCAAACCCTCCATTTTGTTACAAGACCCAAGCTGGTTAGAAGTGGCAAGCTAGCAATGCAAAGAAGCTAGCCGTTCCTTTATTTTTTGTTATTTTTGGCGAGCAGGCGAGGTGTCAATGAAACGATTTGTTGAAGCCAGGCAAGAATTAAATACGATTGTACTGGTCACTGCCATGCAGCTCCCAGCCCACCTGTACAGAATTAAGATCTCCCACAGACGACTGTCCGTGTGGAACAGGCACGCAGACCCCAGAACATGTCATCCAAACATGCCCAACCTTTGCGGACCTGAGAAGAGAATTCTGGCCCGAGATGGTGGACCCAACAGAAAAACTGTGGGGCCCAGCGGAGTACCTGCGGCGAACTGCAGACTTCCTCACATCGACAACCTTGACAGTCTAGCATGACAACAGAAACGCAGAAGAAGAAGAAGAAGAAGAAGAAATACGATTGGTTGACGTCGAAGGAGTAAGTTGCTGGTGAACAGCCAACGGGATCGCCAGCTGTGCAGGCGTTATGATTTTTTGCGCAATACCCTCCAGAGAAATTCTCGCCGATTCTCGCCGATTCTCGCCTGATCCTAACCTTCCTCGGTATGTGCAGTCTCGAAGAAGCACTCATACCTAACTTAACTCACCAAAATCTAGCCATGTCGCCGTTTAGAAACGGTGGACTGGTCACGTGTACCGTTCGATCGCATACCGCAGACAATCGACGTTAGTCGGAGGTAAAACGACGTCATTGTTCCTCGGTCGATAAATCCTTGCTATGATCTGAAGAAAACCAACTTCAGCTAACCATATGATTTGAACAAACCGAAAAAAAGAAAGAAAAAATCAAAAAGAGTAAGAAAGAAAGAAAGAAAGAAGAAAGAAAGAAAGAAAGAAAGAAAGAATTAAAGAAGAAAGAAAGAAAGAAAGAAAGACAGACAGACAGAAAAACGGCAATAAAATGCCGGTTGATTTTGACGATTGAAGCCTTCTATAATTAAATCACGTGCTGTCTACAAGACAATTGGAGCATTAGCTGACCATATTATTCAGACAAATCGAAACATGAAAAGCAAACAAAGAAATAGAAACTAAATTACGAACAAGTATCATAAAGTGATGGGTTTTGTTGTTGTCACGATCTAGACAAGTGACATAGACCAAGAAAGTGTCACTCAGTGGGGTGCCTTCTCTTGGTCAATTGCGACTGAAAGCGCCTGTGCGTGAGTCGGGGCTATACGGCAGAGTTTTGCTGACAGCGCAGAGCACCGATTTTGTGGCGCACGGATTTTTCGGGGGTAATTCTGCTTTGCGAGGCAGAATTGTGGATAGCTGAACTTAATATGTGACAAGGTCAGTCACGTGTTATTGTCTAGGTGGTCTGTGAGAGACACAAGGACGGCGCACTTGACACTCAGCGGCAGAAGAAGAAGGATCGATACAGCGGTTTCTAGAGTATGAGGGTCTTCACCGAATAGAATATTCGGGCACTCTAGAGGAACTTCAACGAGATATCACCTTCTCACCGCCACATGTTCGCTGAGGACGAGTCGTCAATTTTCCTTCGCCGTGCGATGGTCTTCGCATAAGTATTCGGCAAGGGTTTTTTGGATGTTGTTGTCACTGTTGACGAACAGAGGCCATTCCAGGGAGGAAGCGGGTTTTGCTTCCATGAGAGTGCTACATTCATAGGCTGTTTGAGGTAATAAATCATTATTTAACGCTGTTGACGAGTCTGTGTTTGTGGAATGAAATACTCTCTGTTGTTCTTTCCAGGTTAGCGCATAATTTGCTCTCTGTGACGCTAAAATACTAATCTGTATATGGTTTTTGCAGATAGGGAGAGAAGGACGGAAAACGGCTGTTTTGTTGTTGTGAAAAGTCCATTTGTGCAGGCCCACGTGCTCGATGAGATATGTAAAGATGACATGTTTAAAGGTGGAGGGTGAGGGGTAGCTGACATGTTTAGTGCACCGATGCTTTCTGTTTGCAGCCTTTTCCTATCTTCTGTACGGCTGCCTTTTCGGGACACTGCTAGCTGCAGACGTGGTAACCGGGACCGGACTTAACCAGCAAACCGGCTAACCAGCGAACCGGCTAACCAGCTAACCAGCGAACCGGCTAACCAGCTAACCAGCGACTGGGTGCGGCGCCTGATGCCTCCACAGTTCCCTGCTTCGTCACCACGCTAACCAGCACTTCATTCGACGGAGCAGTTGTGGAGGCTAAAAAGACTAATTACAGGCCGTCCACCCAGTGGCCAAAGAAAGCTAAGTGCACCATGTCTTTGCACCCCGTTGACCACCGTTGTTATTTTTGCTGTCTGTGATTATTTTCGAGTAGTGACAACGTGGGGTGTGAGACACCTGCATTAATTAGCACTTTTGAGCAGAACAGTCGTATTTTCTTATCTTTACACGGGATCAGCGTGTTACTATAATTTTCTATATTCTAACTGGCATTTTGTCAGTGACCATTGGTTTTTACGTTTTGTGGAACGTAAAAGAACATATTTTGAGTGAAGTCTCGAGGGAGGTGGCGAGTTTTTACATAAACAGGCGTCTGAAACTTATACTTTTGTTGTCTCTATTTAATTGTATGACTGCGAGAGTGGATCGTGGTGTGGTTAGTTAGTTAGTAGTAACTAACCGTTTCATAATCACCTCAAGTGATATATTGAAACGTTTGTTTGTTTGTTTGTTTGTTTATTTGTTGCTTAACGTCCAGCCGACTACGCAGAGCCATATCAGGACGAGGAAGGGGGGGATGAAGGGGGCCACTTGTCAAGCGATTCCTGTTTACAAATGCACTAACCCATTACTTGTGTCCCAGCAGGCTTTAGTAAAACTAAATTAATACCTACTGGAAGATTACCAGTTTCCAGTATGTTAAAATAGGCTTAACCTATCTACTGCTGGACTTACATCAGAACACTAACAGATTAAACTATACATGAATCGCGAGACAAGCGGCAAGAGAAGAGATTTTTGGAAAAAATACAGGTGAATGAGCAAGAAGGCAGAAAAAGGAAAAGAATTCATGAAGAAAAAGAGAGCATGACAGGAAAGAGGAACCAAAAATCTACCTAACAGCAAACTAGAAAGCTCCTGCGGTTCCAAAAACAGGAGGGGCCTTTAATTTCATAACCGCAGTGCCCCACTGCGGGATATTGAAACGTGACAGTTGTTGTTGAAAATAACAGTTTCCCCAAAACTGCATTTACATCCTAATTATCGGCCAGTTTTTGACCTCTGTCCGATCCTGGCCTGCTCCTGTACATTTTTGTTTGTTGTTGTTGTTGTTTTTATTTTTTATTTTTGGGGTTATCATTTATGAAATGCAAATCACGCCTTCGATTGACATCCACTACAAACATAGAGAACTGAAACCACTAAAAAAAACGTCACCCAAAGGAATAATCCGCCAAAAAACCCGTAGTCACAACCACCTTTTTGTCTCATCTTTAATTCATGTTGTTTTTGCTGTTGCAGTGCGATCTTACACCCGCACATCTCATGCTCCAGTACAAAATCAAATCACAATACCGCGAAAGCTTTTAAAAGTTTTCCCTCGCACTCACTGAACCGACAAAGAGCAAGGTCTGGTCATAAATGAACGATTTCACACTTCGAGAATAAAAAAAACACACACGATAGAAATGTGCTGGTCATTCCCTCCAGCTATGCAAATGGTGACACCAAAACCAAATGTGCTATAAGCCCCTGTGTGCTCCCTTAACAATTAGCTTTGGGATCAAGAAAGAATTCGTCTGTGCGTTAGAACCAGCACGAAAATAAAGTAGAGTAATGTGTCTTCTTCCCACAGGAGTTACAAGTTATTCGAGCGGAAAAGATTAAATAAATACTCTCTCTACATGTCTCAGCTTGTGTATGTAAATAATTATCCGCTAGAACGTGTTGAAGTTAGTTGTGCCTTTTTTAGGGCTCAAAGATTACCATAGCAATTTTCCGTAGGTTGCTTCTTCTTCTTCTTCTGCGTTTGTGAACTACAACTCCCACGTCCACTCGTTGTTTGCAAGAGTTGTATTACTCGTGTATGCCCCCCCCCCCCTGCCTTTTTAGGCAGTCATTTCCGTTCTTTTTGGGGGGGGAGGGGAGGTCAACTCGATGTTACAATATATGTAATGATCAATAACATATCCGAGGGCGCAATAAAGGCAAAGCAGAATTCTCCGGAAAGCATATTACTTACTGAGGGGGAAACCAAAAGAAAAAGCAATCGAGTGTTCCTTCAAAGCTCCTGGAAGGCGAAGGATTAACTCAAAGACATTTTCTCAACAAAGTTAACTTTAATCGAGCACCATATTGACATGAGTATTCATTTGTATGGAAGAACACCAAAAGTGGTGCTGAGAATAAGTGTAAACTAATGTGAGGGAAGTGAACATGTTATACATTCACTTTCATTTTCAATTCATGTCATAAGTTCTGATCCCATTGCTAGGAAATTCGGGTCGCTTCCTCACCAAGAGAAAGCTGGCAGCAACACGAGTCGCGCTGTCCAGATGTGTGCTTGTTTAGGTTTTATCAGCTACCTGCACTTCTAGCAGAATGACCGAGGTCTTTTACGTGCCATGGCGGCGACACGGGGTTTGAAACATGGATTCCGTTTCTGAGTCGTCACATTCAGTTGACTTTCGTTCAGGCTTGGATTCGAACCTGTGACCCGAGGACACATGTCCAGTGTTCTACCAACTGAGCTACCAGTTCCTGCTTACAACCTGCGCGCTATGACTTTTCGTAAAGATGTTTGTGGAAGCAAGTACTGTATCTTGATTGAATTTCGTTCTCATCTTTGTTGAAGCTAATGTAAGTGAAAAGCTTAACAAGAAGAACTCACATTTAAATCAAATAATAGTCTTGAGAGATTATTTGAAGAATGACAAAGGGAACGGATCAACATTTTTGCTACTCTGAATTCATTTCATCCGATAGAATTCAATTCAAGACTTGATTTTTGTTCAGTTTTGTTCCTATGGTTTGCGGCATTTCTTTCTATCTTCATCCACTTTTACTAATGAAGTTCGTATCACTGAGTTGACATTAGTTTTGTGATCAATGGATTAAAGCAGAGTCTTCTCTACTAAACTACAAATCTCCAATAACACAACATAGTTCTGACCAAAAAACAACCACACACGCACCAAGAAAATAAACAACATTGAGCTTTAAAATTACCGTATGGATGGCTATTTCCATTTAATTCGTGTTTGATAGCAAATATTCAGACAACAACGACAAAAACAACAGCACCACCACCACCACCACCACCACCACCACCAACAACAACAACAACAAAATAAACCTTCCAAAACAACATCATCATGAAGTAAAAAAAAAAGTTTTCTGCAATGTCATTCTTTGAATGCCACCCTATTCATACTCCGCGATTTCTATTTGTTCAATAACCTGAACTGTGCAGATTATTTTTAGTTTTACCATCTAAAACCTCATATTTTGCAGCGTCCTTATTGGCAAGCTCCCCGAGACTCAGATAGGAAACCAAGTCGATTTGGATAACGTTATTCTCGCGAACCGCAAGACGTGATGTCGTTACCTCTCAGGCCATTCACGCGACCCTCATGCACAGCATAATAAAATCAAGCAACTGCATTGATTTTTTGGGTGTTTTATCTGTATACTCGATGAACCCCCAAAAAGGAACGCCGTTGCAAGAAAGTTCACCCGAAGAGAAATTGAAACTTTCTACTTTCAAAACCGAAAACCAAGACTCGAAATAACGAAGAGGTGCGAACAGGGGGAATGATTGACAATGCCTGAAGTTATGTTCCGTGTGCCGTGCTTGTGGTTTGGATCTCGTTACTGTTTGGCGCACTAGGCTGAGGTGCACGAAGCGAAAGTGGGTGCCACCTAAGTCTGATTGGTTGACATTCTTCTTCTTCTTCTTCTGCGTTCGTGGGCTGAAACTCCCACGTACACTCGTGTTTTTTGCACGAGTGGAATTTTACGTGTATGACCGTTTTTTACCCCGCCATTTAGGCAGCCATACGCCGTTTTCGGAGGAAGCATGCTGGGTATTTTCGTGTTTCTATAACCCACCGAACTCTGACATGGATTACAGGATCTTTTTCGTGCGCACTTGGTCTTGTGCTTGCTCACCGAGGAGAGTCTGCACACAAAATTGACTCTGAGAAATAAATCTCTCGCCGAACGTGGGGACGAACTCACGCTGACAGCGGCCAACTGAATACAAATCCAGCGCACTACCGACTGAGCTACATCCCCGCCCTATTGGTTGACATTGAGATGTGTGGTGATTTCAACCAATCAGCCCCCCCCCCCCGCGTTTGGCCCCCCCCCTGCCGCACTTGGGTTGCACCCACTTTTGCTTCGTGCATCTCATCCCAGGAGTCTGTCAGGTTTCAACATCTTTTAGGTTGGAATTCTGCGTTCTCGCACCGTTGCACCGAAGTCACAATGCATTTTCTTGGCGAAAGCTCCAATTGTGAATGAGGTATTTGCCATATCTGCGCAGTCATAGACTGTTCCAAAGAGTGCTTATCTTCTCAGTGAATTAGTATCAGAAAGGTGAAAAGGTTTGAAGTGTCGTTATCTGGTCACTGGTTTTAACTTGCGAAATGACACGTATTGTTTTCACACCTGACTCAGCCATCCAAAATTACCGTGCCTTGGGTGCAGCGATGATATTGCTTTAAGCGTGTCTCTTTTCTTTCTTTCTTTTTGTTATTTTGTCATTTAGTTTCTTTTATTTGCTAGTGTGTCCTAGATACAGAAGACGGTTCCAGATACCTCGCTCTTTAAATGAATCCTCCTTCTCGTTACAGTTTCTCGTATTGGAATTTGTCAGGTCTCAAACTCGATTGGGTTGGGGTTCTGTTTTTTCCCCCCTCAAATGCACCGAATTCACCCCGACGTTTCTGAAAAGGCGGAGGGGGTGGTGGGGGGGGGGGGGAGGGGGGGGTGGGGAGGGGGGAGCTAATATATGGTCAATTACGTATTTGCCATTTCTGTACAGCCCAGTGAGATGAACGTGAGTACTTACACTGTAACTTCTCATTCAGCTAGAGTTTGGTAAGGCCAAAAAAAATAAATAGTCTGTTTACGGTAACATAGACCAGAAAAATAGGGTCGGTAGGTCGGGATATTTTTTTTCTTTTTTTTCCCCCCAAAAAATCATATTTGTACGTTATTTTGCCAAAAAAACCAAATATATATATATATATATTTTTTTTTTCTCCCCCAAATGCCAAAAAAGAGTCTAGGGTCGCGCGAAAAAAATAGGGTCGGTCGGGTTACCGTAAACAGTAGTTTGAAGCGTCTTTATTTGTTATTTGTCCATTCTGCACTATAGGAGTTTCGGCTATGAAGTAAGAGGTATTGTTTTTGAAACCTGGCTCAGATAAACAAAATTACACGTGAGCGCAGTGACAATATTGCTTTCATTCTTTCTCTTTCTTTCTTTCTTTTTGTCTTTCTTTTACTTGTCCAATATTGTTCCTTGGAACATAAGACGAGTGACTCATATCAAAATACCTCGCTGTTTAAGTGTATTCTCCTCCTCTTGTTAAACGTCTTGCAAACAGTAATAGATCTAACCAGCCTTTTACACGAGCTCCGTTTACCATTTTGCTTCATTCTGCACGCGTCATTAAACTGGCTTCTCGCTGTGGATAGTGAGATTTTTTAATATGATTATTGAATATTACAAATTACTAAATAATTGACATAACACTCATCAGGCTTCTTGCCTTCTTCCAAGATCAAAGTACACAATCCAAAGCTGGGTGTTAATCCTTTTCTTATTCTTTGTCTGTTGTGTATCTTGTTCTTTCGATTTAAAGATAGATTGACTGAGTTCCTTTTAACATTTCGTCTCGTCTATGATTAAACGTTCCTTAAAGTGTAACTAAACAAGCAAAAAGGAAAAACATCGTTCAGCAACCTTTACACTTTGATATGAAGAAGGGCCTCATATACTGTCGAACTGCGAAAAAAAAAAAAAATTTCTCTCACTCGGACACTGTTTGACGGACATGTGAAGTGCGCGCCAGGAACGACAATCTTCTTAGTTTACCTGATTAATGCCCTTAATTTTTGGTTCTGGTACTTTCAGTTCCGGCTGTTGTCATCAATCTACCAAAATAAAAGATCAAACGGAGTTTTCGATTTTTATTTCATGGTTCAGAAAAATATTGCTTATTTTCTGAAGTCAACCGTTTTAGCGAATCTTTCTTTGATTCTTAAAAGTCATTTCAGATTTTTGAAAAATAGTTAACGGTTAGTAATTACCAATATATCGTAAACAAACATATCGATAGGTTTTGGTAAGAAGACACAAGTGCGATGAATGTGGTACCAGTATTTTTGTGGTAAGTAAGGATGCATTTCTTTGCTGTAAGCACATTTACAATGCACATTTAATCTGTTTAGCTACATAAACGAAAGCATGGTACAGTGCCGCTTGTTTGTGGTCTATCTTTTCGCGGCAGATGCGTAACAATTAGGGTCTCAGTTGGAAAAAGCTGCTCGGAACCAGAGCAGATTTGGCTTGGGTTCTTTGAGTGTGAATGATCGACGAGTGGCTTGACATTTTTAACGAATCATTACTGTAGCCTACTTGAAACCATCATCTGTTTCTGAATTTGTCATCAGTTATGATTGAGCAGTCTCATAGGAATCGTCTATAAAATGTTAAACCGAAAAAGGGCAGACGATTCTGAATCACACAGGCTGCTGTACAAAATCAGATCTAAAACGATATCTTGAACTGCGACGTCTGCGTAAATGCCCTGTAACAAAATACCTTGTCCTGGTCATGTGTATACACATCAGCTTCTATTGGGAAGATCAATATTCTATATTAATCACAAATACAAGATTAGAAATAGTTCTGAAGATCGCCTTTGATTTCAGTTTCAGCGGCAAACTAGCAGATCTGTCCAAACCGGCATCATGGTTGAAACTTGAATAATCCCAAATAGATCTGAGTGGGGGTAAGTTTTATAGTATTTCAATTTTTTACGGCAGTTTTATTTAAAGATAGTGTAGTGGATGTCTCTGGTGAAGACTACAGTTATATGATTTTTTTGTTGTAATATTAAAATGATTGTTCTTTATTTACACAATTGAATAATTTGTATTTATTTGTTTGCAGATGACGGCATACTGAGTGCTCCAAGAACATACGCCTGCTGGCATTTTGTGTCTTTTCTGAAGACGTCGAGGCAAGCAGAAGTCACGGTCCTGGCCACACACACACAATGACATGAACAAGAAATGATATTTTTTCATGGGCATATCCAGTATTAAAACTTTATTACCATGCAAACGCAACGATTAGAATTTAGAGAAGGTCATCGGTCACACACACACACACACACACACACTGGGCGGATCCGGAGGGGGGTTCCGGGGTTTCCGGACCACTTAGGAGCCGGCCTTTGTATTCTAAGTGACGATTTTGGAAAGAAGTTGGCTAATTAGTTTGCTCAGGTTGCGCCAGATCGATCAATTGTCCTTGTTGTGATTCAAATTTTTCTTCTTAATATATTTACTTTTTTGGAAGGTGTATCAGGGGATGTTTCTTGGCTCAGATTGATCCATTTTCTTTGTTTTTATCAACATTTGTCGGACCCCCCCCCCCCCCCCCCCCCCGCCCCCCAAGGAGGTTGAACGCTTCGCGTCTTCAACTAAACGCTTCGCGTCGTCAAATTGTCCCTAAAAGAAATTTGGAAACTCCCCCTTAAAAATGATGCGATCCGCCCCTGCACACACACAAACACACACAAATAGAGAAGTAATAAATGGATACAGTTTTTCTTTATTTAAATTACAATCAGATGTGGTCGTAGAACAGGCACTGTAAACAAAACCTAGCATGATATACCACTTGTGTGATGTTTCGGTCAATATCTTTATTTTCCTTTCAGAAATACATTGGCGTTTTGAATGTCAAGGGAAGTGATACAAATGCTGCAGCGAGCTATCAAGAACGCGAAGGCAAACAAGGTAAATACCTACTTCTGACATTAGTTTACTTATTAACTCTTTCTATACTGGCCATTATCTCCCCAGTCTCTCCCCAGAAACTGGCCATTTGCATGGGTTTGCAAAAATAATTTCAAAAATAAACAAAACAAGATGCAGCCTTCAAACTCATAGGTTTTATTGTGAATATATTGCTAAAACATATGCCAAAGTTTGGTTTCATTGTTGTGAAAAAAAATAAAAATATGATGTCCAGAATTTATGGGTATATTTTACGCAATACGAAAAAGGGGGTATGTATTTTGACTTAGAAGCATTTTTTCTTGTGAAGGCTCTGTTTGCAACAAAACTGTTTCTGTTTACTTGTATGAAGATTGTGCTAACACAAAAACATAACAAATACCAACTGATTTTCCATTTGGTGGTCATGTAAGCATTGTGAACATGTCTGAAAAATCTGATCACACACCATGTGGTCGACATGCAGACCTGAACGGCCAGTGTATGGTGGCAGAGTTGGAAAATAGGAAAAGTCTTGATGCCAATCCTTCATCAAAAACCGAAGAAAATCGTCATTGTAATAAGTTTGCTGTATTCTAAATCAAACGACTAGGATAGATGACAGACACAACGACAAACACATTGAATTCTATGTAAAACATACACAATGCGCACGTTAACAAGCTGGCCATAACAATGTGCCCATCGTGCATGAAGTGTGGCTTTGGTCGGATCAGTAGCCGTGCTAAACATGAAATTTTGTTAAAGCGACGATTTAGCAATGTTGTTGTTGCTGCTGCTGCTGTCTGTTCTTGTCACAACATCTCGCCATATAACAGTTTTTTCCCTCCTGATTCTGAGAAGAAGCTGTTTAATTGTGATATCAGGCCTAGGAACCCCTGATTTTCACTTGGAGCATTCTCAAAGAAACTTAGCGTATGTTAAGAAAAATGAGTGTACTCCACACTTTGTCTTTTGTTGTTCGTTGTCGTTGCATGTCTACCGTTCCACAGCCACCTACTATAAGTGCAAGTGTTAAATGACGTATTTCCACAAAAGACTGCTTGCAGAGAATCATGTGATGCCCATGACAGGTAAGGACATGTGGTAATACATACTACGTTTTGGAACCAGGGAAAATGCAGCACAAATTATTTATCAACCAAATTGATTGACTTGTGCACCATGACAAAAGTTTTCGTTGATCCATAAAAGGTCTTTTGCCAGAAAAATTGCTCTGAACATCAAGTACCCTGCAAGTTGTCACACATTTACATTATTGAAATAAAAAGAAAACACACCAGTAACCAGGTTAGGTACGTTAATATCTATAATCAATATCTCGGCACGTTACTGCCTTCTTCGGGATGGTAAGCTGAACATTATTGAACAAAATAATCGGTTTAGATTGTATACTTTGCCAATTCCTGAACGAAGAAGCAGAGGTACTGCATACAACTAGGACTGTAATATCAGCTTTTGCCTGAAACACACACACATACACTTATAAAATTAATGCAATTTCATTGTATGAAGCCAGAACAATCACTAACTTACATAGTTGGTCACACAATTACCCATCACTGAACAATAAATCGAAGTCGGGTGGATTCAATGACTAAAGCATTAAAGGCTTTGAAAAAACCCTCATCACAAAACCCCCCCCCCCCCCAAAAAAAAAAAAAAAAAATTAAATAAATGAAATAAAACAGGTTGTCATGCTTATCTTCCGCCAATCCGTGCCCATATCATGCCAAACTTTTACCTATATATCTTTTTATCCGTCTAATAAAAATTAACTTGACTGATCATAAGCCTTGTGTTTTTATTGATTATCCCCCCTTAGTATGAGGGGGGATATTTGTTTTGCATGGTTGTTGGTATTGTCATAAAATTAATGCAATGTCATTGTATGAAGCCAGAACAATCACTAGCTTACATAGTTGGTCACACAATTACCCATCACTGAACAATAAATCGAAGTCGGGTGGATTCAATGACTAAAGCAGTAAAGGCTTTGAAAAAACCCTCATCACAAAACATCTCCCCCCCCCCAAAAAAAAAAAAAAATAAATAAATAAATAAATGAAATAAAACAGGTTGTGTATATAGCGCAGTAAACACCATGCAGGTACAAGCAAAGATTTGACAGTGATTATCCTTGTTTTATATAGCACACATTTTCTAGTTTTAATCTCTCTCTCTCTCTCTCTCTCTCTCTCTCTCTCTCTCTCTCTCTCTCTCTCTCTCTCTCTCTCTCTCTCTCTCTCTCTCTCTCTCTGGAAAGTAATTTATTTGCGTTTGTATACACATTGGTGATTCGTAAACTATGTTGAAAGAGATTGTCAAACAATATTATATGGGGTGTTTTAAAAAAAAATGTATATCAACAAAATCTGTCATTATTATCAGGCACACGGTTTTAACAAAGCTATGTCACGGAATGCAACATAAGTGGCTTAAAAAGTCGTGTTTTTGTGTGTGCAGGATATTCGCTAGGACAGGACCTCAAGCTGAACCAGCACAACAGCGATGCATTCTTCCATGGCTTCCACAAAAGTCTTTCACCTATAGCGGGCATTGCATACAGATAGTCCAAAGAGGGTTACCCTAACCCTCCTTTTTAAAAATTCTTTAGACCAATTATCCCTCTGTTCCCATGTTAAACATGGAATAATTCTGGACAAATGCGAGGACGTTAGCTTTTTTTTTTATTTGATTTTTTTTATCATTTTACTTATCATTAAAACTTGTTTAGATTTCGATTCGTAAACCATTTACAGTAATCCTCTGTTTTTTAACTTTGTTCATCTTACCACAGTCACTTCGTTGTTTAGATTTATCATTAAATTTGTTACCATTATGCAGGAAAAATGTAGAATAAAACCAGGAGAGCTTTCGGTAGAAGATATTTCCTGTGTCAAAAGTTAATGCTTATTCTGATTGATGGGTGCTCCAAACTAAGTTATTTTGACTGCCTTATTCGAATTCATTTCCAAGACAGGGCTGAGAAGTGGAGAAGCTTAGGAGAATATCGTAAAAATTGTCTGGGTGTTTATGCAAAACTTTCGAATATGTCAGATTTTACTTTAGAGATTTTAAATACTGTTAACTGACAGAAATGCTATAACTTCTACACCAGTGGACTGGATAACTTCATATTCAGCATACTTAAACTTGATGTTATGCATGTGCAGTTCACAAAGTGGCATATTTGTAGGTTAAATTATCTAACTTTTGCATCACCAATGACACCAACGCTTTCGTGTCTGAGGATTGCCCTGAACCTAGCTGTAACTGCATGCTTTCTTCAGGTCAACGATAGCCTGGGGGTTGAAGGGGATGTTTTTACATACTCAGACATTCAAAATAATCAAAAAGGTAAAAGCCTGAAGGGTTTAAATTAGGTAAAAATGGCTACCGCTCAATGTCAAAACTCGTTCTGTTTAGTCGACCCCCGAATTTGGAGAAAAAAATTAAAATTGCACAAAAGTCAGACCATTCAATTTACAAAATTGCCACTTACTGGAAAGGCAGAACATAAACTGAAGTTAATGAATACCACATATAAAATAATTGGTTCAACAGATGCAGAAGTAATTTGCATGGTTGTGGGTGTCCTTTTTAGGGGGGTCAACCCTGTAGAAGAGACGATTTTCTTTAATTATCAATCCGTAATATATTGTTTGTTATGCATACAATATTAACATTGACAAATACTTCAAGACTCCTCATTGATCTTAAGAAATGTTGTGTGTTTTTTTGTTACTGACTGATTCACTTTCTATTCACTTTACTCTACATAAGTCACGACAAGAAAAGCAAGGGAGGTAATTTCTTCGGAAGAGGTAATTCTCTCCCCTCAGAACGATTGTTGTAGTTTGTTTGATTTTGTTCCTTTCTAATTCTAATAAGTATTATTTAAAATAGATCTTTACATCTTGATGTGAAAGGCGCAGTACCCCCCTCCCCCCAGGATGTTAAATTCTAGGTTGTGTCCATGTAAAATCCTGATCCTAGTCAAGATCCGAGTTGGTTTTTCATGCAACTGTGCCTCTTTATGCCACTCAATTAGACATACTTTGCAATCCATAATTGCACGAAACTAAGTACAGGAAATACGTTGTTGTCGTGTTTTTAATATTACATAATGAAATAAAAAATGTCACAACTGGTTTCGTGTTGGGCTTTCTCTCTCTGTCTGAATCTCATAATTACTTCCTTCTGAGGCCTGAAATGTGTTGCAGGCATTGTTCAGCTTACATTTATTGTTACAATTTTTGTGGATATGTTATTAAGTGTGTCTGTGTTTCTATCATTCGTTATCAGTGTGGTTAAAAAAAAAGCACACGTCAAAGTAATTTACCCTTCATCATTATCAAAACATGCAGATACAGGTAATAAATATTTGTGATACTTTAAACAAATGTTTGTTTGTTGCGGTTTTTGACTCACATGCGAAGCAAAAGTGAGTCTATGTACTCACCCGAGTCGTCCGTCCGTCCGTCCGTCCGTCCGTCCGGACGTCCGTCCGGAAAACTTTAACGTTGGATATTTCTTGGAGACTATTCAGTCTATCAGTACCAAATTTGGCAAGATGGTGTATGATGACAAGGCCCCAAAAAACATACATAGCATCTTGACCTTGCTTCAAGGTCAAGGTCGCAGGGGCCATAAATGTTGCCTAAAAAACAGCTATTTTTCACATTTTTCCCATTTTCTCTGAAGTTTTTGAGATTCAATACCTCACCTATATATGATATATAGGGCAAAGTAAGCCCCATCTTTTGATACCAGTTTGGTTTACCTTGCTTCAAGGTCAAGGTCACAGGAGCTCTTCAAAGTTGGATTGTATACATATTTTGAAGTGACCTTGACCCTGAACTATGGAAGATAACTGTTTCAAACTTAAAAATTATGTGGGGCACATGTTATGCTTTCATCATGAGACACATTTGGTCACATATGATCAAGGTCAAGGTCACTTTGACCCTTATGAAATGTGACCAAAATAAGGTAGTGAACCACTAAAAGTGACCATATCTCATGGTGGAAAGAGCCAAAAAGCACCATTGTACTTCCTATGTCTTGAATTAACAGCTTTGTGTTGCATGACCTTGGATGACCTTGACCTTGGGTCAAGGTCACATATATTTTGGTAGGAAAAATGTGTAAAGCATGTGAGTCGTATGGGCTTTGCCCTTCTTGTTTTTTTTTCAGAGCAAACACACATCGTATTTGTTCAAACGTGTATATTCTGCACTTTCTAATACCCTGCATGGATCTCCAAATCAAGAATAATGAAAAGTCGTCTAATAGCCCTGCAGCACTCACACGAACATGATAGAAGCTTGCATGCACCCAGGCTCGCTGTCTTCGGCTAAAAGAGCTTAGTTACCGTTGGATCTTCGCTCAGACAAATGTAGCTGTCCACTTGCTCCTGTCGCATAGATCTGCAATGTGCAACATCATCTTTGATTAATAAGTCTGAGGCACAGACAAACACACACGCGCGCACATTTGCGAGAGAATGCACGTCAGTCTATTCAATCAAACAGTATAAAAACATACCACAGACGTGGTGGTGGAAACTGGACATTCGCCGTATAACAAAATCAAGAGATTCATTTGTGTGTGTATGTTAAATCAAAAGTTAATCTTGCGCACATTCAGTCTGTATTGTAACAGGACCCATCCCGTAAAAACTTCGAACAGATAGATCTATTAAATTCTGAAATCCTTGACAAGTTTTTTTTCCAATCATCTGTATCTGACCGAAGTAAAGAATTCAGCCAGTACACGCATCTACCCCCTTACACGACAATACATATGTGGCGAAAAAAGGAATCGAGAGGGGGGGAACAAGGAATAAATTTGATCCAGAAATAATTCCACTTCATCATTCCAAAATTCAAGTGTGAAGTGATCAACTACTGTGGTAAAGATACGTGCTTAGTATCACAACTGAAAATACAAGCCCTAGGGTTTTAAATCAAGGAAACAATTAAAGTTAAGGAAAGATCAACAGAAATGTCGAGAACATGTAAAATAGTGTACTTACAATCCGTTTCAGCCTGCTCTTCGAATAATAATCTCCCAGTCAGCCTCGTGCTTACGACTTCGACAGGATGTTGCCTCTCACGCTGAGCCAGTACATTTGGAGTGAATTCAAAGGCCAGAGATGCAGTACAAGCACATTAGTTAGATCCAATTCATTTACATTGCTACCTTGCCCAATTTATGGCTATTTCTGTTGGTAACATCACACATGTGGCAAGCTGCAGTCCTTGTTGCCGACTCTGCTGGGACAGGCAGCAGACGATTTTATTTAGGAACCAAATTCTGATTGGTTAAAACATAAAACCGGAACTCAAAGTACCACTTGTTCTTTGGAAGTATCAAATCAAGAACAGATAAGCAGGTAAATCTGAAATGGGTTCAACACTTTTAAAAAATCGTAGTAAATCAGAAAACACAGTAAACGTTGGAAAAATCGTCCAGTATCGCTTCTACAGGTCTATACTTGGACAAAACATGAAGCAATTCAGTAAAGCTGACACTTCAAAATGTCTGTTTAGTTACACTTTAACTAAACGTGTATTGTCGTTTTTATTATCAAAATTCATTGTTTTTATGACATACATCAAACAAAATCAAAAACAATACGAGTGCACTCTGCAGAGTCATCATCCTAACTGGACAACCTTCCTCTAAAAGTCCAAGAGCAAGTGGACAATCCCAACAGGCCCCGAATCTGTGTATGTCATCGCCGCCAAATCCCCCTTTCCCTCGACCCCTCTCAACACTGTTTAGCCAATCAAAAATCTATCGAACCTTGCGAGACTACTCTGGCGCAAGAGCACAGGGAAGCTTTTCACTGAAGAGTCTCTTTGGAATTGTCTCCCATTTCCGCCTTAAATGCGTCGCCAAACATGGCGGCGCTAGCGGGCCGGAAATTGGAGTTAGCAGACGACATAACGGCGGCGTTGGCTTATCTGTGATAGGTTGGTTATCCAGCGCTCTTCACTCTGACCTGGGTGCGCAGGGAGGTCCAGAGATTTCAATGAAATATCCATTTACGGTTGTGAGCGGAGATGAATAGGTTGATAGATAGATGTAGGTGTTGTTGTACATATCGATTCATTATGGACGAGATAACAGAATGCCAGAACGATGGGCGAACTGAAACAGATGGTCGAGTGAACTCTGCATATTCAGTGCAGAACAAAACATAGATCGGGGTCCAGAGATTTCAGGGACTTCAATCAAATATCCATTGCCATTATGAGTGTAGATATACAAGTCCATAGAACAGTTGTGTGTATATCATGGCTGAAATTGGAGTCTGGCTAGTCTGGCTAATCTACCAAGCTGAATAGAATGATTTCTGATCCCATTTGAATTCCGACGTAAACAGAATAAAATGGGAAACTTCTGTCATTAAAAAACGATTCTAAATTCATCTGGCTAAGATCGGAATTCCAGTTTTATACGAAAGTTCACTGGATAGAATCAGAATTCGAGTTTTGTCCAGTTCATTACCAAACTCGATAACCATTTGGGTGAGATTGGAATTCTCAACAAAAGATAGAAAAGAGACGACCAGACAAGACAAGACAAGACAAGACAAAGTCTTTATTATCGAGGGTAAACGAAAATCAAGTATTAATGCGGTTTTTTTTAAAATCGAGAGAGAGAGAGAGAGAGAGAGAGAGAGAGAGAGAGAGAGAGAGAGAGAGAGAGAGAGAGAGAGAGAGAGAGAGAGAGAGAGAGAGAGAGAGAGAGAGAGAGAGAGAGAGAGAGGTGCACCGAGACCGTATGATAAAGGGGGTATCCACCCAGAACATGTCCAATGGATTATTGATGTCACCCACACACACAGCCATCTTCATTCCTCCCCCAGGTGTCCTCATGGAAACCCATGAAAGCCAGACATGATAGGATACAGTAAACCGCCTTCCACATTGGTGTTGGAGATAACTTCAGCAGTTGTAATAACCTGGCCGTGTGACACAGACGGAAATGAATCTTCCTGTTTAACGAAGCGTACATAACAAAGTGGGATGCGATCGTTCTTTCATCGCTCCCCCTTCTCCGTCTCCCCCCTCCCCTGTCCTCACACCCTCCATCCTGATCGTAGGAGCTTCTCCCTTCCCCACCTTCCTCTATAGTTTTGAGACGAGCACTTGACTTTGGCTTCGCCGCTAGGGTCGGTGTAAATTACACCTCTACGTATCAGTCTGCCTTGAAGGTGAGGACGAAAGTCTGACAGATGTCCAGAACAGCGCGGTGCAGCTTCCTTGAATACGGGTGCAGTGTTCTAGCCGTGAAGGTGCCTGAGCTTAACATTGGCGGGTACTGCTCACAGCCATTCACCTCTCTCACCATTGCCCATGCTACCCTTGGTCTCATAACTATCTACAGACGGCGTTCTGTGCTAACAGTTAAAATGAAAAAGACCACAGTGATCTGTGTTATTGTCACTAATAAAACACTAGTCATTGGTGAATAATGGCCATCTGGGAAGACCACAAGCTCAGACGTTTGGCGGCACTTTGCCGTTCAGAGCTACAATTATTTTACAAAGAACACGATATTCTCTGTAAATAATCACCAATGATTTACAAAGATGACTGCCATATTATCGATATATATATATCTTACCGGATGGAAACAATTATAACGTTTGATACTTCACTATCTTGAAGAAGTGAATCAAAGGCTAGGCATACAAACGCAAGAGAGTTACATCGGTAGTTCGATAGTGTTCACTGATGATTACAGACATCTGTGTCCTGTGAGGTAAATTAATTGTTGGCTAGAAACTTTTCAATTACACAGTAACACCATGGAAACTCAGCTGTACGTCTGTTTCGTACTTGAATTTCGCAGTATAGCAGTAATTGTGCTCTGTTTTTGTAAGATAACCGAGCACTTTTACAAGCCGCGTGACGTGAGACTGCGTCCCCTTTTACTAACTGTTACTTACATGACCAGCCACAATCATATCGTAGTGACAAGTTTGATTTGTAAGTTCATTTCTTTTTGTTCTTTTTCGCAAACTTTCTTTTAGCTAAATCTGGTTTGCAACACTTTGTATTTGAAATGAAGTTTCCCTTTCAACGTCGGAGTCTACGTATCATAGTTGCTGACAGTCGGGAACTATTCCCCTCTCACTTTCTAATTTAGTTCGGTCTCAACTTACTTCGAAGTCTCAACACAATAATTTTGTACTTTGTTCTGAAGTTTGTTACAGACAGTGTGGTACTCAAGAAGTCTGGCTTTTAATGTAGTAGTCTTGAGCTCTATTTACCCTCATCTTTTTGCCCAGTCTACGAAAACATTCTCGTACTTTTTATTACTGTCCGGGCAAAAATTGTGGTCTGTAATTTTGAAAAATTGTTAGAGAAAGCGTGATATCCATGATTCGAGGTCTTGCTTTTGATGCAGTAAACAAGCGAGAGAGAGAGAGAGAGAGAGAGAGAGAGAGAGAGAGAGAGAGAGAGACAGACAGACAGACAGACAGACAGACAGACAGACATACCGAGAAAGAGTCAGAGACAGGCAGACAGACAGATATAATCTCGGTTTTATTCACTGCCTCGACAGAGTTGTACGCTACTGTGCTTTCAAGAAGTGTTGGGGAACGTGTGGTAGCCGCGAAAGACCGCAAGAACAAATAAGGACCTCTTCCTTTTCTGTGCTGTCTGGACAAAGTTGTACTTTGCTTTCGACGTGTTCAAGAAAGCGTGGTATCCAAGGTAGGTCGTTAATCGAGACTATCACTCCGCGCCTAGCAACTTGTCGCTTACAACCAAGATGCACAGCGCAAGCGGAAATTACGTCTGGTCTGATCAAGAACATTTTGGGATAGCAATGGCGGGGAGGCTCACTCCCGAACAAAATGGAATTCACGCGTTCAGTTCCACTTGGCTGAAGCACCGACTCACTCTCGACCTCTCTAGCTCTGATGCACAGAAGATTTGAATGAGTGTACATTGTACCAACCGACTTATACATACTGCGTACATGTACATTCAGAGCTCCCAACGGCAATTCAGGTTAGAACTCCCACCCTGCTCAGGAAGCAGCCCGAATTTTGAAGTTTGGTATGTTTCCTTGTGGAAGGATGCTCTTTTCCCTGTAAAAAAAAACCTAGACAGGTGGCATAAAGGATCGTTTAAGTGCTGTTCATAAGTTCATGACCGGTTTTCAGCCAACTTTCAGCATACTCTACATACATTATATTTCTGTAGAATTGCCGAGCAACTGTTGCCGTTAAGCTGCTTAAATGGCTTGCCAATTTGCTTAAGTCTTCTCCACTACAGGTCTCAGAGGTAAAACAAAACGACCCAATGGTGAACGCGCACACAGTCCGCTAAAGCCTGTTCTTAACTGGGCAAAATCGACTACGCAAAGCATCCTTCGGAAAGCTGGTCGCACGAAGCTTTAGCACTGAGTTTTCAGTAAAAAGACTTAGCAAAGTCGACTTCGGGATCAATTGAGGACCGCCTTAAATAAAGCCTTCAATCAGAGAACGCGTCGGGGCCAGTAACTCCAACATTGGCGAAAAAGTCGAACAGTCCTCAACTTGGGTCTTCTATACGGGAGGAGAATCTGTTGAAATTCGGGGGGACTGTTTACACGGCCGCCAACGTCTATCCGATTTTGCCTAGCTCATTTGTGAGGGACTTCTTGCAGAGAAAAGTCGGTTGCAAACTTGCCATGCGAAGCCGCACTTTGCACGAGAAGGAAGGCTACTTTTAAAGGCAAAAGGCACCCGTGCTGGCACAGGTGCATCGAAAGACAATCATTTTAAGCTTGATGAGGTGCACAAAAATCTAACACCTAACGGGAAATGAGGTGCAAAAACTCCCCACACAGGAAAGCTAATGAGACAAATTCCCCCAATTATTCCGACGATAGAGTGTTGTTAATCTTTCTACTTCCAATCACAAAATGACAAAAAACGAAATGAGTGTTAAAAAACATTAAACGTCAACATCATTACTTTGAGGACAGGAACAAGCATTGCTGCGAGGAACGGTGTTATTTTGGTCCCATTCAAAAAATCAACACCCAATAAATCTTTACAAAAGAGATCACAAAAGAAATATAAGACAAATACAAACGTGCATTATGAACCGAATCTAAACTCAAATCTAAGCCGGATGCACGCACGCACGCACGCGCATGCACGCACGCACGCACGCACGCACGCACGCGCGCACACACACACACACACACACAAACACGCTATCCCCTCATGAACCATAACCAATCAGGCTGTTCGAGATTTAAGCCATTTTTTCCTGAATCTGCCCCGTATTAAGAATCCGCATGTATGCACTAAATCGTGGTCTGCTTTATTGCAACTCCCTAAGATCTTCTTGAAATCAAGATAGGAAGGTATAAACACAATTGTTGTTTAACCCTACTTTGATTTTATTTTTACAAACACGTCCTGAAATTGCGAAAAAACAAGGCAGAGAAAGTGCTAGTTCTCGTTTTGGTCCACACAAATGGGAGATAACAAGTGTCCTTTAAAAGGGTGCATTATTTTCCTCATAATGCCTGCACGGAAGTCGTCAGCTTCTTTTGGTGTCATTTTCTTCAATTCCCTTCGCACTTATCTCGATCACTTTCTTTTTTCTATCCCTCTATACCAGTGTTTTCTCCTCTTGTCCAAGGAGAGTGTTTGAGAAAAACAAATGAAGGTATTGATAGATGAGAAAAACAAAAACAAAGTGTTGTGAGAAAAGAAAGGTTCGTTTATGGAATGTTTAATGCAAGAGAAAACGAACCATTCACTGGAACCACGGTATTTAAAAAAAAAAAATCTGAAGATCTAAATGTATTGTTGAATGAATGTGTAATTATTCTGTTGTCCTTCCCGAGTTACGCTTGGTATTTACTTCTGAGTTTTTGCGTATCTGCATTTTTTCTTTCAACTTGCCCGTTCGTGCGTTTGATATAGGCCTATTTTTGTGTCTGATGCCATTCGTGTGTCGCACTTTCTGAGTACAGTGGAACCCTCTTTTAAGACCTAAAAAAATCTGAGAAAATCTGGTCTTAAAAAGGAGAGTCTTAAAACGGGGGTAAATGTTTACAGAGGTTAAGTTCAAAGCGTCTGAGAAAAGAAGGTCTCAAAAAGAAGGGAGTCTTAAATTGGGGGGGGGGGGGATGTCTTAAAAGCGAGGTTCCACTGTCCCCCTGATAACACCCACCTACTTGTTCATCGATCTGTCGCATGTCCTAATATTAGGTGTATCGTATTGTTACAGTTATGTTTATGGTATTTCAGAGTCCTACTCTTTGGGAACTTATGTCCAAATTACTATCATGTTTTGTTAATCTCCACTTGTACTTCCGCCTGTGTGTCTGATCTGAAGTTATATATTGTCGGGGAGATAAAGACACGACGCCATTCGTCGTAGCTCGTCTCGGCGTAAAAGGAAGTTGGATGATGATGCAACATCCGTTTTGCTTGTCCCGAAAACCAATAGAAATGTGACATTGTACACAAATGGATCAACATTTGATTTATCAAAAGGCTTGGGCCCTATACGTTAGCCGTGAAGATGAGATTCTGAACCCAGTCATTACTAAATTCAAGCAAAGACTTAGATAGACCTTTTTCACTTAAATTTTGGCGCATGCGCTGTGAAGTTTATTGTCAGATCTACCGGAACAAAGGGGCAAAAGGAAAAATCGACAACGAGGCTTGGTGCAAAGTAAAGTGCGGAGACGACGAGACAAACTGTTGTGTTTACAAAGTCTGCAAGTGCAACAGTGGAATCAATGAAGAAAGAGAAATACGGTGGACAGAATTTGTCATTGTATGGCTTTCCGATGGGTGCAATTGCGAAGGCGCAACAGCGAAGGACGCGATGGGTGCAAGCAATCCGACGACAGGGGTTTGTCGTGCCATTGAAAAGTCTGCTCGCGTCACTTCGTGTCTGGCAATGGCACGGCTATCAACGATGCCAACTCCTTTGACTTCGTACCCACCCTTAATCTTGGATTTGAGAGAACATCAAGAACAAGTGACTCTAGCAGAAGGACAAGGTACTGGTCGGAGACGTGACTTTGTCCGCTCAGTGAAGACCGACGACAAGCAAGCGGTTTTGCTTCCACCCCCCAGTGTCAACGCTGAAAATATCATCGGATCTGGAAGAGACTCAGAGCCAAGTAAGCTTTGTTTGTTTTTATCAATTTATGATCTGCTGACTTCAAATTGTCTTCCTACATCAGTGTATAAGAAATTTAAAATGAATCGGCAGCCCAAAACGGATGCATAAGAAGGGTCACGAAACAATTGCAAGATTTTAGAAAACAAACAAACAAGATCTAGACATATGTCGACAAGCCGCGTGCATGCAATCAACCAGAGATCTGTTGCTACAGTATCTCTGAATCAACCGACTCTTGAATCGAGAAGATTAAGGAGGTTACTTGATACAGATAGTGATGCAGTTTTCAAGACATCGATAAAGCTCATGCTGAATCATTTTTTTTATTCCCAGAAATGTACCATTGAATTGATGCAACAACAAAAATAGCACTAGATTTCTACAATTTTGATTTTGCATAGAACACTCCAAAATAATTTCCGGGGAGCATCTCCCGCACCCCTAAGTTTTTTTCAATTTCAGGAGTTATTTCCCTCAGGTATTTTCATGCTTAAATGCTGTGAGTGTGATGCATGTGTAATCTGATAACAAGATCATTGATGCTAATTATATTGCTATGTATACATTTGATTTTGTATTTACAGAAGCAGCCATTCCTTTGCCCTCCGCATCTAGTGAGAGCTTAGGACCAGGGCCAGATCATGCCTTTGCAAAGAGGGACACGACTACATGTGAGGGTATTGTTATTGGAACACAGACTACCTCAAGTTGGCAGAGCTGCAGATGACAATTACATAACAGGCCTCTGTGATTAATCGTCTGACTGAAGATGTTTCTGGCTTGAAGAAAGACAACATGAAGGTGAAGGAGAACATACGCTCTTTTTCTGTTGATTCTCTACTGAAAAATGACACTGCAGTATGGTTTCACACATATGGTGATCTTTCGGTATGCATGTACCTACTTCGTAAAAAAAGGCAGGTCTACATTACTGGTTCACATCACTCCAAAGAGCAAGAAGCTTATTTTGTCATGTAATGGTTTATATAATTTACTCTGGTACTGTATAGAATAAAGGGCCCATTATCAATCAAATCTCTGGTCTGGTCTGAGTTTGTTTCATCAATGATTGTATGTGAGCTTACGAACATAACGATTCCCACTTTAAATAAATGCGATCAAGATAATTAGGTAGACAACATGTCAAGAGACGTTTATTCCTTATTTCTTGTTATAATTGAAGGATATTATTATGCAATATACTGCTTTGTTTTTTAAAATGGCTTCAAATTGTCTCCCTTGTTCCGACACTTTAGTACACAATTTGTGCATTCACTTGAGTTATTTCTTAAAGAAAATTACCCCCCAAAATTATTCAAAACAGTCTTTGACATATCTACAGTTTAATTAAAAGAAAAACTGTATTTTATTTTAAGTGATAAATAAATATAGACAAATCTTGGGACTGTGCACAAACTGATCGGCTTGAACTCAAAAGTCGCAGCCAAGAATTTTCTGCAACTTTTGAGTTCAAGTCTGTCAGCTTGTGCACGGTCCCACAATCAGTTCAAAAAGAATTTTCCTTGATATAGCCTTGAAAAAAAAAAGTAAGTAACAAGTTTTGTACAAACAAATTTGTTCAAGGGAGACAATTGGAATCATGTTTTTTAAAATCGGTGAATTGCATTATAATTTCCTCCAAAAAATAACAAATAACTGTGAAATGAATTGGAAAAAAAGTGCTAACATTATTACCTTGATCAGATCGATGTGTATGACAAGGAATTTCTATGTTTGCTGATTTGGTTGTCCGGTAATGACTTTCATGCACAGGGCTTCTAAATTCACTCGCTCAAACGCTCATGTCTGCACCAACATTCACACACGTCCATATTCATAAGGGATGGTGACAACACGCTCTTGAACAACAAACATGGCACAAAACGAATGAACATTTCAAACATTTCGCTATTGAATGAAATCATCAGTACATGGATATCAAATCATAAAACATCTCACAAAATACCTCCTTGCCATTCCGAAGTTGAAGAAGAATACAGTCCGGCATTACACACACTACACTTTCATCACTGAGAATCGCTGTTCACAACACATGTCCTCGGCTCTGATACGTTCTCCGAATAATACACACAAGTCATGGATGATGGTATAGTCCGTACGAAGCCGAACCACTTCTTACTATCCTCTGACACAAGTTCTTATCAGCTTCCACAATCTTCTGTCTTAACTGCAGGCATTTAAAAAATTAAACCTGAACTCACACACAGAGGTGACAGCACTACGTACCCTCCCTCGCTGTAAACAAAGTACTGATTTTACCTGTCCATATTGAAACTACATACATTTTTCACTTGACAGAACAGTTAACTGTTGCTACCAACTTAATTAACTGGTATTGGAAAAAAATATCACACCTTGAAAACCCTAGTTCAGTATATCATAACTATATACAGCCTTCAAACGGTTGGTACCGGTTGTTGAAGATCTCTTAGTCGCGCTTCCTTGCATCCGGACTTCTTGATCAAAATTGAGGCCTTGAAGAGTCGTCCGGGGAAACTTGTCTTGTCTTGAAGCATACCTGAAAATGAAATTATTTTTTTTACTTGACACTAAAGCAAATCTTATGCTGGGTACAAATGCTAAAACAAGTTGCGCCAGTCTGTCAAACATGTATAACGATACTGAACGCAGTACATTTCACAAGGACAATGCTTAGCTGAAAACCAGCATCCACGTCGAATAAGGTAAATGGCAACCCAGCATAGCGCAGTAGCAAAACTGTCCCACAGGAAATCACGCTTCCCTGTGTTTAAAACAAATCTGTTTAACTTTCTAAGCTTGTAGCCCTGAAAGTCAAAAAATTATGCACTAGCCTCTGGCTAGTGATTCTGAAAACGTACCAGCCAGAGAGCAAATTTTACGAACCAAACCAACAAGTTGATTCAGCATCTTCACTCGCATTTGGCGAGTAGATGAACACTTCTACTCACCAGTTGCATGCTTCTACTAACTATGGCGAGTAAAATACTTGCCACTTTCACTGTTTCAGGGCTGGTTTGTTTTTAACCTAAACATAATGTTGTAGTTTTCCAGAAATTGCTCTACACACAAACATACACCACCGCCCTGGTCTCTTGACTAAATGTAAAATGCATAGTTTGTTGATAATGCACTTTATAAATATCACTGTTTCTCTTTCCCCAGTCTTGTAGCTGTTGTAGTTAACAAGCTCTATATTTTAACTTTGAGACTTATGTTCTGAAAAAAATAGATCACACTCTGATGTAAACCTCTAGGTAATGCAACCCTAATTTCCTTAATATTAATTATTATACACACTTACTTAACAATTTGTATGTCATCGAGAGCAGCTGGTGCAGTTTTCATGGCAGCATGCCCCTTCCACATACATTTGTAGTGTGTACAAGTTTTGTCTGCTGGCACAGTGTCGATTCCTTCAGCCATGTAGTGTGAAGCAGCAAAAAGTGTGGCGGCCACATGGTTGCAAGACTGTCCTTTCTGGGTAAAAACAACAACACACATTCAAATTCTGTTTGTGTCATCTTGATTTTCCTTAGCCTGCTAATAACAATTAACTTTATCTTTCCTAGGAATTCCTACAGAGAGCTTGTAAGCGCATGCTGTTGATATGGATATATTTTATATAGATCTATATAAAATATATACCGGCTCAGAATGGAATTTGATCTTACTGCAGTGATAACCTTCATTGACAAGAGGATTCACAAACACATGTGTACGTACACATTAAATAAAACTCCGCACTCAGGTACCTGGTATTCTATTGAACATGCCTAGCCAACATGGCATGGTCTCCTGGAGATACTGATTGAAATTACATTAACATGCTGCTCATAACTTTGTCAAAAATGACAGCTTTTGCATGCAGACATTTTCAGTAGAGAATTATGAATCTCTGTGTGTGTTTGTCACTTTGTGTGCCATGCATTATATGACTGAGTATGAAAACTGATTGTGTAAGATACCAAGTAACGCAGCCATCAAGTTAATCCCACAAAACATACAAGGCCAACAACACTTACCCAGCAATACACTCGCAGTAGGCTCCAAGTGCCTGTCCGGTCAGCGTCCCCCCACAACAGCATACACTTCGTTGCGAGTCTGCTTCATTGACGTCAGCACACTCGCTCTGAGTCTGATCACCACAGTTGCTTACTAGCTGTTGTGCCATGCAGAAAGACATTTTATGCACACAGAATGTCTATCGTTTCCCCCAAGGTTTTGCATTCTTTGCGCTGGATGCGTCGTATAACTTGTCGAACGTCGACGCAGTAGTATCAGTAAGAAAGTTGATCCAGAGATCTGTAGATCTGTGGTCGATCACCTCTGCTTCGCTTATGTAGGGGAAGTTCGCCAAGTCTTTCGTCCATATACCACCAATAGCCGTTTCAAACCATACCTTCATGCATGTCCTTGACTTTTAGTTCATGATTTTGAACAAGATAATCCGTTTTCTTGCAGAATTTCTCAAAGTAATCCTCTGGCAATAGTACTTCGAGCCCCGACAGTGAAAGAGGTATTTCAGACTGCCCCTTATTTCCGGTTATCAGAGAGAGGCTGCCGTGCCCTAAAATCTGATTGGTCGAAACGCTGGGGGCAAAGGTTATACGAAAAAGGTCTATTAACTCCACTTGTACTTTCGTCTTTGTGTCTTATCTGAAGTAATAATATTATGTCTTTTGTAGATGACGAAGACATACGTCGAAACCGGTCCTTATTCAGGCATGAGACCAAGGGTAGGACGGATGGTGGCGAGAGGTGAAGGGACGGGGAATGTTTACAGTGCCGTGTGCCGGGCCGTGAGTAGTGCCCGCCAATGTTTAGCTCAGGCACTGTTGTGGCAGACGCGCCTTAGGTCTCTGCAGGAAAATGCAGCGCGCTATTCTGGTCATCTGGCCAACTGTTGTCCTCATCTTTAAGGCAGACTGGTACCAAGAGGTGTAAGTTACACCCGCCTTCAGGCTCAGGCATTTTCAAACGCTCGACTCAAGACTATATTCGTGTTTTTATTGTTCGTGGTTTTGGGGAGTTCATTTTCATTGTTATCTTTTTCCTGTTCTTCTCACCTGCAGTTTCCCCCCGCGAGTTAGGGGGAAGAATTTACCCGATGCTCCCCAGCATGTCGTAAGAGGCGACTAACGGATTCTGTTTCTCCTTTTACCCTTGTTAAGTGTTTCTTGTGTAGAATATAGTCAATGTTTGTAAAGATTTTAGTCAAGCAGTATGTAAGAAATGTTAAATTCTTTGTACTGAAAACTTGCATTCTCACAGTAAGGTCATATTGTACTACGTTGCATGCCCCTGGAGCAATTTTTTGATTAGTGCTTTTGTGAACAAGAAACAATTAACAAGTGGCTCTATCCCATCTCCCCCCTTTCCCCGTCGCGATATAACCTTGAACGGTTGAAAACGACGTTAAACACCAAATAAAGAAAGAAAGAAAGAACTGCAGTTTCTTGTTCCTTTTCTGATATTATTTGTTTTCCCGTCTGTTTGTTTATCTCTGTTTATCTCTGAGCCGTTTCCATAATTCTGGGTCTTTCTCTGTCTTGCCCGTTATCTGTTTGACCGGTTTTTTTTAGACTGTCCAAATTCCTCCGTATGAGGGTTTCTGTTTCCTCTGGTATTACAGTCTACTTCTTTTTTTCGTCACGCCTCTGTCCTCATTCTGTCGGTGTCTTCTCACTGTCGCTCCTCTCTCCATCTCTCTCTCTCTCTCTCTCTCTCTATCTCTCTCTCTCTCTATGTTTCTGTTTCCTCTGGTATTACAGTCTACTTCTTTTTTTCGTCACGCCTCTGTCCTCATTCTGTCGGTGTCTTCTCACTGTCGCTCCTCTCTCCATCTCTCTCTCTGTTTCTGTTTCTGTTTCCCTGTCCCCGCCTCTGTCCCTCTGTCTCCTTCTCTCTCTATATATATGGCTGTCTCTGTCCCTGTCTCTTACTCTCTCCCCCCTTTTTCTCTCCCCCCCTCTCTCTATTGTTCTCTCCGTGTAGCTGTGTGTGCATCTCTCTCTCTCCCTCTCACTTTCTCTCTCTCTCTCTATCTCCCATATCTCTCTCTATCTCTCTCTCTCTCTCCCCCTATCTCTCTCCCCCCCCTCTCTCGCTCTTATTCTCTCCCTGTAGCTGGCTGTGTGTGCATCTCTCTCCCTCTCTCTCATTTCTCTGTGTGTCTATGCGCCCCAAGGACAGATTGTAAGAAAAGGCGTAGCCTTAAATCTTAATCCTTTTTAAATAAAGTTTAATTCAATTCAAATCAATTCAATTTTCTCCCCCATTTATTTATCCCCCTCTCTCCCCCCCCCCTCTCTCTTTCTCTCTCGTTCTCTCCCTGTAGCTGTGTGTGCATCTCTCTCTCTCTCTCTCTCAATGGATCTATATTCAAGCTGCTCTGCTCTTTATATCCGTTTCTCCCCCTTTCCTGGTCTCATTACACATATCCATTACTAAAAAAAGCTTACAGTTTTCTGTTACATTGCGACCATTTTATGTCCCATTCTTCAAGGTATTATTTGTTCTTTAACACGCTAGTTTTATGGTCGTTATATCTACGGTAATCCTCCCAGGTCATAAAACAGATTTATTTTCAGATGCCACGAAAGCCATAAAGCTCTCATGTCCGCTTTTCAGAAAGCCAATAGGAAGTTTTTATCATGATGTACTTGCCAATGAAAAACGGGCGAGCCAATGACGTAATTCACGTGGTTAGTTATTTTGCATACGGTGCCATTAAATCCCATTGTTCCTAGTAGGTCATAAATCTGTGCGTGTGGAGACGTGTATATAGCTCCCTCATTTAAACTTATTTTATGGGATCTTGTCGGGAATGTGGTCTTTGTGGTTTCTGCACGTCAACATCATTGGAGATACCTTGTCCTTTGTGTACGCGATCATGTGTGTGTGTGTGTGTGTGTGTGTGTGTGTGTGTGTGTGTGTGTGTGTGTGTGTGTGTGTGTGTGTGTGTGTGTGTGTGTGTGTGTGTGTGTGTGTGTGTGTGTGTGTGTGATCTTCAACACATTTTGGAGAGACGGTAAAAGTTGGGCCATTTTACCTACAAACAGAAAACCTTGTAGAATGGTCGTGAACAAACTGAAAGTAATGCAGAATTATGAGATTCGCGATACTCAAATGACTGGAAAAATGACCCCCTTCACTGATATGATTTTAAAGTCACACTTTCAATCAATCAATCAATCAATATGAGGCTTATATCGCGCGTATTCCGTGGGTACAGTTCTAAGCGCAGGGATTTATTTTTATTTTTTTATTTTATGCAATTTATATCGCGCACATATTCAAGGCGCAGGGATTTATTTATGCCGTGTGAGATGGATTTTTTTTACACAATACATCACGCATTCACATCGGCCAGCAGATCGCAGCCATTTCGGCGCATATCCTACTTTTCACGGCCTATTATTCCAAGTCACACGGGTATTTTGGTGGACATTTTTATCTATGCCTATACAATTTTGCCAGGAAAGACCCTTTTGTCAATCGTGGGATCTTTAACGTGCACACCCCAATGTAGTGTACACGAAGAGATCTCGGTTTTTCGTCTCATCCGAAAGACTATGAGGAGGAGGAAGAAGAGGAGGAGTAGAAGGAGGAGGAGTAGAAGGAGGAGGAGGAGCTGTAATTAATGTACTCCATATATGAAGTTCATCGTTGTTAGCATTTTTGTGGGTTGCATTTTGTTTGGGGTCCCTGTATTAATCTACATCGCCTCAGTGTCCTTGATGAAGCGTGGATTTATTTTTAATCGGCGATGAGGTATTTCGAAACGGGAAATTAAAATCGCCCAATTAAGTGATTGACGAGAAATGCAATAAACACAGAGATGCCAAGATAAATGCGTGGGGAGATTAACAAGCAGGTTAGGGATTTAAGGGAGGGAACAACAGAGAATAATAAAAAGAAAATGAAGAAAGAGGAAGAGGATGAAGAGGAGGATGAGGGAGAAGACGAACAGGAGGAGTGAACGAAAGAAATGCAAAGAACGCAGAGACGTGAAGAAAACGTGTGGGTAAATCAACAGGCAGATGATGGATTGCTAGTGGGTAAATACAGATAAGAAGACGAAAGAGGAGGAGGAGAAGGTGGAAGGTGGAGGAGAATGACAAGGAGGAGAAGGAGAAGGAGGAGGAGCAGTAGAAGGAGGTGGAGGAGCAGTAGAAGGAGGTGGAGGAGGTGAAGGAGGAGAAGAAGAAGGAGGAAGAGAAGGAGTAGAAGGAAGAGGAAGAGGAGGAAGAAGAGGAGGAGTAGAATGAGGAGGAGGAGGAGTAGAAGGAGGAAGAGAAGGAGGAGGAGGAGAAGTTCAAGAAGGAGGACGAGGAGAAGGAGGAGGAGCAATAGAACGAGCAATAGAACGAGCAGGAGGAGAAGAAGGAGAAGGAGAAAGAAGAGGAGGAGGAGGAGGAGAAGGAGGAGGAGGAGGAGGAGGAGCAGCAATAGAAGGAAGAAGAGGAGCAGAAGGAGGAGGAGGAAGAGAAAGAGGAGGATGAGGAAGAGGAGGGGGGAAGAAAAGAAGGAGTAGAAGGAGGAGGCGAAATAAGAGGAGGAGTAGTAGGAGGAAGGAGGAGGAGGAGGAGAATCAGGAGGAGGAGACGGAGGAGAATGAGGAGTAGGAATGTTAAAAAAAAGTGCCAAGAACACAAAGACACATGGAAGATGCGTGGATGTTAGTGATTTCAGGTTGATAAATACAAACAAGTAAAATACGAAGACGAAGACGAACAAGAAGTAGAAGATGGGTTGGAGGTAGAGAAGGAGATGGGAGAAAGAGATTATATATACTAGTTATTGCTTGCTTAGCATCCTTTTGGTCGCAAAGGTCACTAGTCTTAATAAACAAAACAAAGCAGAATTTAAGGAAAGAGTTACAAGAAATGTGGGTGCAAGTTGGTTTTATAAGGTAAAGAAGATTTTTTTTCGGTACACTTCCACCCTCTTTGCAACAGAAATCTAGTTTCTGCAGCATTAAACACAAAAAAACCCAAACCACTCGAAATAAAACGCACAAAATTTATAAATAAGCCTAGTTTCTCGATCATAAAACACACACACAAAAAACCCATTAATAAAACGCACAAAAAACAAGCAAGAACTCCGCCAATGGACTTCAGTCAGAGAAGATTGCGTGTCAATAAGCTGGTAATCCTCTCAGAAATGTATATTTTCTGCTTAAAGAAAACCATTCCTCAAATGACAACAAAAGATCTGAAATATGTCAGGGACGACCCCCCCCCCACCCGTAAAATCCTTTTAAATAACGTGTTAAAAAAAAAAATTCACCAGGATTTTATCTTGTTATTTTTGATGTAAGAAAAAAATCTCACGATACAACTTGCGCACATCCGCTCAAATAAACACTTAATAACTTGCAGAACATCAGCCGGAACAAATCCACATAATCAAAAAACAGGAAACGACAACCGAATGTAAAAAAAGGGGAAAAAAACACAACATGATAAGAGCTCTTCGCGGTGTTTTTCCCGATTAACAAGCAAAAATAATAACAAGAAAAAGAATTCACTGCATTGACACTTGTTCCGATGTTCAAATAGAGTTTAATGAAAAGGAAACTGCAATCAAGCAACAACAAAAAGGAAACTTAAAAAAAAGGCGATAAAGCTCGACAAGAGAGTGTGGGTGTGAAATAATAGGGAAATATACTAGCTATTCTGATGGACACGTGGGGGAATTCGGGTGCTGTGATTGGATGGTCTCTTCCGATCATCAAAGCATAATGCTACGGAAGTCGGCCATTTTTGCCAATATCCAAAAGCATATTGGCAATAAAAAAGACGCATGGTTCCGGTTTACCCATCTGTACCACACGATGTTTCAATCGACAACAGCATACACTGACAACTTGAAATTCTTCTCGGGAATGTTTTTCAGCTTTACAAATGTCGATAGCATACCCTTTTCTGCTAACTTCCCGATGAAACAGGACTAAACCAATTATTTTCTGTCCCTAAACACCACAAAATGCCCAAAGTCGAAAGATGTAGTACAAACAGGGGAGTAAAACGGAACAGCCGTTTTTGTGTGCCTGTGTGAGCTCAGCCGTTGCCGACTGACACAAACTTTCGCATTCGGCTTTTCTTATCTCGTAACTCCACACTAAATACCCCACTTCCCCTCTGAAGTATTGATGTACAACCCATGGCACTAACATTCATGTAGTCGTTTATAACTGAGGTTGAAAAATTCGCTTCATGACGAGACAAGTATAAATGCCATTCACCCAAACTGAAAACTTCGCTGCCGTCTGCTCGCGTTGTACGGATTAGCTGTTCTCTTCTCCTCCCCTTGTTGCATCCTAGTTCTTCAGTTGTTTCTAGTTTTCCGTTGATGTTGTGTTTTAGTCTTCTTCATAAGTAGTCTTGTTCAAAATTTAAAAAACTCAAACTTCTTTTTGTTGTATACGAATGAACTAATAAAAAGCTGTTTAACAGCTGTGTTGTCAAATCGAGTTTTTTTCCAAAGTCAGTGTGGCGCCTGCGCAAAACTAATGCGCATAAGAAACAGCGTCTGCTATCAAAACCTGAGATCAACGCATCGACGCAAAAACTGTCATTTTGTAAGTTTGGAACAACAAATTAAGGTCAGAACAGCTATAATTATAATCGCTATTGTATTTTCAGCGTAGCAATAGGGTCCGATATTTAGACTCGAAAAAGTATAATGCGACTCGTCTTCGACTCGTCGGCATTATACTTGTCTCGTCTAACTATCGGACCCTATTGCTACGCTGAAAACACAATAGCTGTTAATGTTAGTATTTTCAAGGTAACTACTTTCAGATACTGACAGCCTTGACAAGGTGGGGTGGGGTCGGGGTTGAAAGATGCTCAGAAGGTACGCTTGAGGACAACTATCTCTTGGTGCCATTAGATCCATCCTCAACATCTTCCTCCATCCTGATTTTCTGCTTTCTTCTGTTTTTGTATTTCTTTGTCTCCCACGAATCCCAAACACGTCTCCTGTGCTTCCATACTACAGGTAGCTGTCTCGTTCCTAAAGGGAGACTTTTGATCTCTCTGTCTCTGTCTCTCTTTTAACTCACGTTCTCTCTCTCTCTCTCTCTCTCTCTCTCTCTCTCTCTCTCTCTCTCTCTCTCTCTCTCAAGGACAGATTGTAAGAAAAGGCGTAGCCTTAAATCTTAATCCTTGTTAAACAAAGTTCAATTCAATTCAATTCTATTCACTTCTCTCTCTCTCTCACTCTCTATCTCTCTCTCTCACTCTCTCTCTCTCTCTCACTCTCTCTCTCTCTCTCTCTCTCTTTTGTCTCTCTCTCTCTCTCTCTCAATCTCTTTTCTCTCTCTCTCTCTCTCTCTCTCTCTCTCAATCTCTTTTCTCTCTCTCTCTCTCTCTCAATCTCTTTTCTCTCTCTCTCTCTCTCTCTCTCTCTCTGAATCTCTTTCTCTCTCTCTCTCTCTCTCAATCTCTTTTCTCTCTCTCTCTCTCTCTCTCAATCTCTTTTCTCTCTCTCTCTCTCTCTCAATCTCTTTTCTATCTCTCTCTCTCTCTCTCTCAATCTCTTTTCTCTCTCTCTCTCTCTCTCTCTCTCTCTCTCAATCTCTTTTCTCTCTCTCTCTCTCTCTCTCTCTCTCAATCTCTTTTCTCTCTCTCTCTCTCTCTCAATCTCTTTTCTCTCTCTCTCTCTCTCTCTCTCTCTCTCTCTCTCAATCTCTTTTCTCTCTCTCTCTCTCTTATGCACGTTTGCTTAATCGATGTCTGTTCGCGTATGACTGTCTAAATGGCGGGGTAAAAACGGTCATACACGTAAAATTCCACTCGTGCAAAAACACGAGTGTACGTGGGAGTTTCAGCCAACGAACGCAGAAGAAGAAGAAGAAGAAGAAGAAGAAGAAGAAGAAGAAGAAGAAGAAGAAGAAGAAGAAGAAGAAGAAGAAGAAGAAGAAAATGTCTGTTCGAATAGTGTTGTTTGTTTGTTTGTTTGTTTTGTCGTACTTCTTTTCTACAATAATTGTTTGATTTGTCAATGTGCTTCTTTATACCATTTTATGTTGCACTTTAAGCAGGGGTAGATTATGAAGATGGCAAGACTAGGCGTCAGACTACAGTCTTAGTTTTGTATAAACTATCAATCAGGCAATCTCTCTCTTCCTCTGGCATTTTTCTTTCTTTCCTCCATGCGTCTCTTCCAGCATTATTTTGTTCTCCTCATTTTTCCTTCCCCCTTCTCTCTTCTGTCCCTCTCATTTCCTCTTAGCATATCTTTTTTTTCTGTTTTGGACTACCCCCCCCCCCCCCCCCCCCGCACTCTTTTAATTTCCCTCCATTCACTTTTCTTTGATCCAATTTTTGCTGACTTCAACGGATTCAACGTGATCCGAAATCGGTTCAAAATGAATGCACTCACAGCAAAACTCCCTGCTTAATTATTGGCCTTAAACTGAATAAAAACGGATTCCTTAAAGTAATTAACACAGCTTTTGGGACGGCAAATTCAAGTTTCGAAAAAATAAAGATTAAGAGTTGGATTTAAATTGAGGAAAAAAAAGAAAGAAAGAAAAACACAGGAGGAGGAGGATGAGGAGGAGGAGGAAGAGGAGGAGGAGGATGAGGAGGAGGAGGAGGAGGAGGAGGAGGAGGAGGACGAGGAGGATGAGGAGGAGGAGGATGAGGAGGATGAGGAGGAGGAGGAGGAGGAGGAGGAGGAAGGAAGAAAGGGAGGCATAAACATGCACGCATGCACGCACGCACGAGGTTTGCCGACATTATTTTCCAAAAAATAATCTTGATACTTTGAACATTTGTTATTTTATGGCAACGATAACAATCAATTCAATCTGCAAATGGAGAATGTTGCTTATATTTTTTTTCGGCGCTAAATTAAATGATAAAGAAAGTTTTGTGAATTTGAATTTTCTTTATTCATAAGATGCATTATTCTATCATTTGGGGCAGCGTAAAATGTCTTTTATCAACGAAAGGCATAATTCTGTATGTGATTAAACGTTGTCCATCTGGATTTCTGTTGCCAAAATGTCGTGAATCATGTGAGGATTTCAAGCATTTCGTGTTTCTCCGTGTTTATCTCCAAAACGACATATTTTTGATCACACAGTTAATGCTCAAAACTTCTACTCCATCATTTTACGCCTCCCCCCCCCCCCCCCCCCCCGCCGCAACTCCATAAATGTGAGAGAACGATAATAACACGTGCGATTGACTGGGTATTCCTTGGAGAATAATAGAGTGAAACGCAACAATGTCGGCGATCTGTCCGTTACTGTTAATGATCGAACGTTCTGCGCATTAGATTTGGACAGCGTGTCATTTTTTCACAAGCTGAGCGTTTAAAGTTTGCAGACAATCATGAATTACTTTGCTAGATTATAGAGCCAAATGTCACCCAAAGTGTCTCTATCAGTCAATGCCCACACATTCCGGAACTGTAAATGATAAAAAATTTCTGAAAATGAAGTCTTAGCGTTAAAGTTTGCAGACGATCATGAATTACTTTGCTGGATGATAGTGCCAAATATCACCCAAAGTGTCTCTATCAGTCAATGCCCACACATTCCGGAACTGTAAAAGATTGAAGGTTCTGAAAATGAATTCTGAGCGTTGACGTTTGCAGACGATCATGAATTACTTTGCTAGATGATAGAGCCAATTATGTCATCCAAAGTGTCTCTATCAGTCAATGCCCACACATTCCGGAACTGTAAAAGATTGAAAGCTCTGAAAATGAAGTCTGAGCGTTGACGTTTGCAGACGATCATGAATTACTTTGCTAGATGATAGAGCCAATTATGTCATCCAAAGTGTCTCTATCAGTCAATGCCCACACATTCCGGAACTGTAAATAATTGAAAGGTCTGACAATGAAGTCTGAAGTTAAAGGACTTCAGCTTCAACGTTGAAGATAGCAGACGATGAGAAATTTCCTTGGAGAATGAGAGAATGAGAGAGTCAAATGCTGTAAAAAGTAGGTGTACGAGAAAGATACTAACCGGTCGGGAGACATATCTGGTTGACCTCTACCAACGTGTCTGATTTTCTTGCCCCAATTGGGATTGGTTGAAATGGAGATTTGTTCTGGTTTGGGTGAAAACCGCCTTCGGTTTGTGCACCTCCGTACAGGAAAACCAGCCCACACCCTGCCGGAAGTGAACTTGATTGAAAGTTTCGAACACGAAATTGGACAGAAAGAAAGACTTCTCGCCCAATTTCAGAGCCTTGAAGTTTGCACATGATCAGAAGTTGCCTCGGGTGATGACTGAGCCAGATCCCGCTAAACATAACTCAATCCATTAATAATAATGTAACCGAGTGCCGTAACACTACGATCACCTCGGGAGGCGAAGTGCAATCAAACAGGATTGAAAATGTTAGGGCTAATTTCTTAGCCCTATAAAAACTGTTATGCAAACCCGAAGGTTTCCATGAACATACAGACAATCGGAAACCACCAGACCCCATCACAAACAGAGTTCCACAACCCACCGGTGTTGACTTAAAGGCCAACAACTCGGGTGCAGAGTCTGCTGTGAAAGGAGCGGTACGCGGTAGCCTCCCCTGTCACAATAAAAAAACCTGTCCAGAAC